>NC_089221.1:163233241-163538092 GCF_963924675.1 Phocoena phocoena
TGGATGGAATGTCCTATAAACATCAATTAAGTCCATCTTGTTTAATATATCATTTAAAGCTTGTGTTTCCTTATTTATTTTCATTTTGGATGATCTGTCCATTGGTGAAAGTGGGGTGTTAAAGTCCCCTACTATGAATGTGTTACTGTCGATTTCCCCTTTTATGTCTGTTAGTATTTGCCTTATGTATTGAGGTGCTCCCATAGCTACAGTAATCAAGACAGTATGGTACTGGCACAAAAACAGAAAGATAGATCAATGGAACAGGATAGAAAGCCCAGAGATAAACCCACGCACATATGGTCACCTTATCTTTGATAAAGGAGGCAGGAATGTACAGTGGAGAAAGGACAGCCTCTTCAATAAGCTGTGCTGGGAAAACTGGACAGGTACATGTAAAAGTATGAGATTAGATCACTCCCTAACACCATACACAAAAATAAGCTCAAAATGGATTAAAGACCTAAACGTAAGGCTAGAAACTATCAAACTCTTAGAGGAAAACATAGGCAGAACACTCTATGACATAAATCACAGCAAGATCCTTTTTGACCGACCTCCTAGAGAAATGGAAATAAAAACAAAAATAAACAAATGGGACCTAATGAAACTTAAAAGCTTTTGCACAGCAATGAAACCATAAACAAGACCAAAAGACAACCCTCAGAATGGGAGAAAATGTTTGCAAATGACGCAACTGACAAAGGATTAATCTCCAAAATTTATAAGCAGTTCATGCAGCTCAATAACAAAAAAACAAACAACCCAATCCAAAAATGGGCAGAAGACCTAAATAGACATTTCTCCAAAGAAGATATACAGACTGCCAAACACATGAAAGAATGCTCAACATCATTAATCATTAGAGAAATGCAAATCAAAACTACAATGAGATATCATCTCACACCAGTCAGAATGGCCATCATCAAAAAATCTAGAAACAATAAATGCTGGAGAGGGTGTGGAGAAAAGGGAACCCTCTTGCACTGCTGGTGGGAATGTGAATTGGTACAGCCACTATGGAGAACAGTATGGAGGTTCCTTAAAAAACTACAAATAGAACTACCATATGACCCAGCAATCCCACTACTGGGCATATACCCTGAGAAAACCATAATTCAAAGAGTCATGTACCAAAATGTTCATTGCAGCTCTATTTACAATAGCCCGAGATGGAAACAACCTAAATGTCCATCATCGGATGAATGCATAAAGAAGATGTGGCACATATATACAATGGAATATTACTCAGCCATAAAAAGAAACGAAATTGAGCTATTTGTAATGAGGTGGATGGACCTAGAGTCTGTCATACAGAGTGAAGTAAATCAGAAACAGAAAGACAAATACCGTATGCTAACACATATATATGGAATTTAAGAAAAAAAATGTCATGAAGAACCTAGGGGTAAAACAGGAATAAAGACACAGACCTACTAGAGAATGGACTTGAGGATATGGGGAGGGGGAAGGGTAAGCTGTGACAAAGCGAGAGAGTGGCATGGACATATATACACTACCAAACGTAAGGTAGATAGCTAGTGGGAAGCAGCCGCATAGCACAGGGAGATCAGCTCGGTGCTTTGTGACCACCTAGAGGGGTGGGATAGGGAGGGTGGGAGGGAGGGAGACGCAAGAGGGAAGAGATATGGGAACATATGTATATGTATAACTGATTCACTTTGTTATAAAGCAGAAACTAACACACCATTGTAAAGCAATTATACTCAAATAAAGATGTAAAATAAAATAAAATAAAATAAACTACACTTTCTCATAATTCAAAAAAAAAAGCAAGGACTGCCCGTTTTATCTTTTTGGTTATGTAAATTTTTTAGTATAATTTGGATTTCCAACTGGAAAGTTGTGAGCCTTTTTTCTATACATTTTTCCTTTTGTTCCTTCTTTCCCGTCCTTCCCTATATTATATATACTTTGGAAAAGAGGGTGTCCTCTCTACCCTGGGACTCGTAAAATTTTTCCCTCAGGGGTGCACACTAGTGCCATCCGGATCAGAGGTCTCCTCCACGACTACCGGGTATTTTAGAGTTTTTAGTTTAAGTTTGAACTAATCCCTTTGCCGTACCACAGTGAGGCTATGGGTGTTGTCCCCCGTAACTCAGAGGGTCAGGATCTTCATTGCAGTAGAGGCAGGGGCAGCAGCAGCAGAGGTGAGCCCTCATATTAGGAGAGTGGACTCAGCTCACCACCTACTGGCTACCTTTCCCAGTCTCCTTCTCTCTCTGAAATACCTGATCTTTAAGGAGTGGCCATCTCATGGGCTCACCTCATTCACAGGGTATATAATCAGCCCTTTACTCCCCAAAGACAAGGCAATCCTAGCCTCAGTTACACTTTTACTTAAAGACACTGATAGGTTTCAGCCAACACATCGACTGAGGACCACTTTAATAAAGGAGCCTTTCTCATACTCCTGCTCAGAGAGGACAACGAGTTACCAAAACTTCCAACTCGGTGTCCTCTGTATATAGAACCCAGGGTTGGTGGGGTCAGCAATGCCACACAGGGCAGCTCAGCGCAGAGGAGGAGCTCCTCAGCAGGAGCTCACAGGGCAGGAGCCTCCAGGCTTTCTTATCAGCCTGTCCAGGTAAGAACTAGGGGAAGAGGGAGGGGTGAGGCTTAACTTTCAGTAGTCAAACATCAAATATGTGGACCCCCGACAGCTCATTATAAGAACAAATCCAGAAAGCATTAGCACTGGTTTGTTCTTATACAAAGAAACACTAACAAAATGATCAAGAAGTAATCAAAACTGGTTATTTCAAGGTGGCTGGAATAAGAGCAGAGAAGTAGAACAGGACATGTAAGTTAGTTTCCTATCTTAGGAATTTTTTAAAAAATCAACCTTTCCATGCATTAGTTACTGAAAATAAGAAAAGAAATTTACATACACTGCCCTTTCCTATGATTAATCATTATTTTAAATCATTATTTTAAATTTTAATCATTATTTTAAATTCAACTTACAATTTTTCGACTTTCAACAGATACACTTACAACCATCCTGTGCCCATACAACCATTCTATTTTTCACATTCAGTACAGTACTCAATAAAGTACATCAGACAGTCAACACTTTATTATAAAATAGGCTTCATGTTAGATGATTCTATCCAAATGTAGGCTAATGTAAGTGTTCTGAGCATGTTTAAGGCAGACTAGGCTAAGCTATGATGTTCAGTAAGTAGGGTGTATTAAATGCATTTTCAACTATCAATATTTTAAATTTACGATGGGATTATTGGGATGTAAGCCCATCATAAATTGAGTAAGATCTGTAATAGTTCCTCCCTCCACTATATTTAACATAAAATATTTTATAGTATGAGTAGCATATTATAATACATTAGGGGTTTCAATTAAGCCCTGAAATGTACTAGAAATTTCAAAGATTTCCATAGGCTTTGAGGTGTTTTCCTCATATCAATGAAAAAGAAATTCAACTGCTTTTTCCTCGCATGTATTAAAATAGGAATTCATTTGCCTTAGGAATAGTATAGCCTCTTAAAAGTCAAAGTTCTCTAGAGACATGGACAGACACTGACCTAAAAAATGAAAGAAGCAGGGCTTCCCTGGTGGCACAGTGGTTGAGAGTCTGCCTGCCGATGCAGGGGACAGGGGTTCGTGCCCCGGTCCGGGAAGATCCCACATGCCGCGGAGCGGCTGGGCCCGTGAGCCATGGCCGCTGAGCCTGTGCGTCCGGAGCCTGTGCTCCGCGGCAGGAGAGGCCACTACAGTGAGAGGCCTGCGTACCCCGCAATGGGAGAGGCCACAACGGTGAGAGGCCCGCATACCGCAAAAAAAAAAAGAAAAAAGAAAGAAGCACCTGAGAACTTAAAAACACCCATATCTCACATCTTGAGGGTCTCCTGCCTAAATGGAACCAAAATTCTACCTGGTTCCACAATTTTCTTATCTTACACTGTATGTGTCAACCAACTTACATAGTATAACCCCGAATGCCAATGAGAACCAGAATCAACACAGATATGCAGCATGCTTCGCTACAATTCAGAAAACAAAAACACCACCACGTTCACAAAGTTGAACATAATCGCAACTTGGGTTCTAAACACTCCTGGTTGAGATGTAACCCCCTACAGTGTGTCAGCCTCTAGTGAAGGAGGGTAGGGACACCTGAGCAGCCACAAGAAAGAACACTGGGAGCTCCATACGTCCTCCCCCCTGTAAGCATGGATGCTCTCCCTCCTCCAGGCTTCTACTCTCACAAGTGAGGAAACTCTCAGCCTGATTCTGTTTAAGGGTCTGACCCAAATGAACTCCCAAATTCATCAACCCTTTGTCCATGAGACAGAACACCTGACCTTAAGACTTTCTCAATGTGCACCAATTACATTCTGAATGCAAAACGTCAGCATAAGGCCTAAAAATGTCTAGACCTAAGGAACCACAACTACAAACTCAGAAATACCATCACGACACACCTCCCACCCCCGTGTGCACATGCATCCCCAGTGTTCCAGGGGGTTGGTAGCTTTTCTCAGTATAAAGGACTCCCTCTGTGGTGGGTGTGACCAGGAAGAACACCAGCAGAAGGAGGTTCTCCAGGAAGAATCCAATAGGTCTTTAAGTATTTCCCTTTGCAGACAAAATGGGAGCCATAGCTTGGGCCAGGCCGCTGCTCCACTCTGCAGTTGCTCTGGAACAATGTTGATACTTTAAATGACACAAAGCCAGTGTGTGAACAATCCCAAAAGTCACTCAAACCCAGCATTTACATAGAAAGGAGGGAAGAAAACTGTAAGGCACTTTGACGAGTTCAAAGAGAAAACCCCAAATATCTATTCAGGTGTCAGGTAATTACTATTTCCAGGGAAAGAAACTGGTTTGTAAACAACTGATCATACTGGAACACTTCTACTCTGCAATTCTAAGCCCTGGAAATTTACTTGAAGACACCCAAAAGTAAAGAATAGACCTCAGGAACTTCCTATACATGCTCAGGGGAATAAAGAGTGAAAGAATCCTATACAAATGGAACGTGTAATACTGGAACATATCATTTTCTTCTAAAATTCACCTCTTTCTTGCCTGTTTAGAACTATTTTATACTCTCTTTGAAGCTCTATTGATTAAATACATTTTACCTCTATTGAAAAACTCAGACTTAAATAAGTGAAAAAAATCTTTCTGAGGTGACAAACCCAGAGAGGGGCTGTTCTGACAAAACACCCAGGAAAATTTCCAAAGAAGAACCTCCACCCAAAGCACTTCCCATAGGATGTGTGTGTGCAGGACAGATTAGGGGGAGAGGCAAGAGGATTTGATGCAACCTAGTTCTAAGTGGTTATTCTTGGCTTTCCTCTCACGAAAACAGCCACAGGCAAATATAAATCTTTTAAAAACAGCATTCCATGGCTCTGGAGAAAAAAGATAAAATATTGGATCTGTGTGACATGCAGCCGGAAGACAAACAGTTAGCTGATTATAATGTGAATTAGAGAGGGGAAGTTGGCTCTGGGAAGGAGGTGAGGGATCTGAACATTTAGGGATTTATTATCAGTCCTAGGAAGAGCTACGGCGGGGGGACGGGAGCATGGATTTGAGACTCCGCTTCCCAAATATGTGGAAAACTCAGGAGAAAACAGGTGACCCCTGGGAGAAAGCGACCGGGAACACCGCAGACTACAGCTCCTCCCACGCACGAACCCCAGGGACCGAGGCCTGATTGTCACTAATGACCCTCTCCGTGGTTACCGCACAGTCTGGGGGGACGCGGGGACGTAGGCAACAGCGCTGCCCAGCGAAGCTCTGGGGTCGGGCGCTGAGCTAAATAACGGGACAGGACGCCCGGCGTCCGGCTGCCGTCCCAGCGTCCACGCTGCGGACGGGAGGAGACTGAGGTCCGAGCCCCGCCACAGCCGGTTCCCACAAGACGCTCCGCCCCGACTCCACACTCAGGGGCAGCACACTCACCATTTCTAGGTTTCCTGGGTCTCCCTGAGTCCTTCCTACGGCTCCCACGACCAGTGCAGGTCACAGCGCAACACAGACCACGGCCCGCTCACCAGGAACCGTGAACCACAGGCTATACCCGATCTCCGGCGAGGCCGGCGCCGATAGGGACGTCCACTCCGGTGCGGTACGTCGCCCCCACCCACCTGCTCCAGCGGCGCCCCTGATTGGATAGCTCGGAGGGCCACGCCCCTCAGCTTGAGCTACAACAGGAGGGAGGATGCGCTGCTCACCCGAACCACCTTCTGCCAGTGGGTGGGAACCTGACCCAGCCACGATCGTTTGTATGGAGAAAAAACTTTCTCCTGGCCTGGGGCTGCCTCTACAGTTTTTTTCTCCCAGCTCTTCGTGAACATGTGGTCACAATTTACAGGGAATTCTTGAGTTTTCGTGAAACAAGCACACAGCATGAGGGTGGGCCAGGCCACACTGGAACAAGAGGGTCTTCTGTCTCTAGGGATCAAGGGCTTGGCATAGGGCTGTCAGGCCACTCAGGGAACTGCAACCGTTGTTCAGAAACACAAGACACTAAATGTGACCTCACCACTGATAATAAAGAACCCGGCTGCATTTGATCTCACCACTGATAATAAAGAACCCGGCTGCATTTGATCTTTGATCCTTGCAAGGATTGAGCCTTCCACCCATCCCTTTCCCACACCCACTTATTTGGCACTTAAGTGAAAGAAACACAGGACACTTGGATCTGTGGGAAGTTTGAACCCAACAGCCCCAGCCTGGGCACAAGACTCAGTCTAACCACAGGGTGTGAGATGTACTCATTAAACTATTAGGTCATGAAATAAAAATTCATATTCTAAGGCAAGTCAAGGAAAATTTAAACATAAAAAATTTTCTCTGCCCTTTGGCCTCCTCCTTCCCCTCTACTGTGCATTGTGTATCAGCATTATGCATCAACCAAACCTCCCCACCGGCAGAAATACCTGCTCAACCATAAAGAGCAACATTCTCCCAGTATCAAGAAGATAACTCCTTAGGAGATAGCCTTCCTGCTTAATCTTGTAAGGGGCCACGAATACCCATGACCCACTATTCATACTTACTTTGTACATGTAGCCCTGGATTGTGTAAACTGTCAGTAATACATCATTTAATGTGCAGCCCTCTGCCTCAAAATCTTATATAACTGTGCTTCAACATCTAGTGGGCAGAATAGTTCTTGGAGCTTTCTGAGGGTATATTTCCAGGTTATAATCCTCAATTTGGCTTGAATAAAATTTTCCATTTCTTTCTTAGATCGACTAATTAATTTTTTTGTCAACACAGGTTTCATTAAATTCACATTTTACATTGGAAGGAAATTTATTTTAGATCAGATTTTGCCAGTGTTTCTCGAGAACTTCAAAATGTAACTGACTACAATGTCCCTAAGGCAACTGATTCCGATTTTCACTGATAGAAGAAAAATAGTAAGTCTTTATCTAAACAGGGAAGTATCTGGAAATCCGCGCCCCGCTCCCACCAGCTTTACTGAGGTATGACTAATAAAACTGCCTGTATTTAAAGATTACAATGTGATGATTTAATATACGGTATCCCGGGGCTTCCCTGGTGGCGCAGTGGTTGGGAGTCCGCCTGCCAATGCGGGGGACACGGGTTCGTGCCCCGGTCTGGGAGGATCCCACATGCCGCGGAGTGGCTGGGCCCGTGAGCCATGGCCGCTGGGCCTGCGCGTCCGGAGCCTGTGCTCCGCAGCAGGAGAGGCCACTACAGTGAGAGGCCTGCATACCGCAAAACAAACAAACAAACAAAACAAGAAAAATATATGGTATCCTACATTGTATACTTGAAATCAGCCAAGACAGTGGATTAAGTAATCTCACCACCCACACAAAAAGTAACCATGTGGGGTGATGGATGTGTTAATCAATCTGGAAACTCTTATATGCCTACAAGATTGAATTGCACAACTCTTAATGTATTTAATTTATATGAACACCTTTATTGAGACAATGTAGATACCATACAATGCATCACATTAAAGAGTACAATTCAAAAGTTTTCAGTATATTCCCAGATATATACAATCATTCCCACAGTTGATCTTTGAAGATATTCATCATCTCAAAAAGAAATTCCTCTTCACTTTTTCACTCCCAATATCCCATCTTCCTCCTCCAATATCCAGCCTTAGGAAACCTTAATCTACTATCTGTCTCTACAGATTTCCCTATTCAGGGCTCTCAAATGGATGGAATTATGTAATATATGGTTTCTGTGATTGACTTCATTCATTCGGGCATAGCTTTTTCAAGGTACACCCATGCTGTAGCATTGATCAATATTTCATTAATTTTTATGGCCAAATAATATTCCACTAGATGGATAAAATGTTTTGTTTACCCTTTCATCTGTTAATAGACATTCAGATTATTTCCACTTTTTGGCTACTATGAGTAACATTGCTATAAATTTCATGTGCAAATTTTGTTTGACCACATGTTTTCATTTTCCATAGGCATATAGCTGGGAAAGGAACTGGGGGGTCATATGATAATTATAGATTTAATTTTTGAGAAACTGCCTGTTGATCAAGTGGCTGCACCATTTGTGAATAAAATATTTCAAGTGTTGATAGAAAAAAAGGATCTAACTAGAATTCATTGTTGAGCAAAATTATCCTTCAAAGGTAAAGGGGAAATAAAGACTTTGAGACAGGGTTTCCCTAGTGGCGCAGTGGTTGGTAATCCGCCTGCCAAAGCAGGGGCCCACCTACCAAAACAAGGGAGGAAGGTTCGAGACCTGGTCCGGGAGGATCCCACATGCCGTGGAGCAACTGAGCCTGTGAGCCACAACTGCTGAGCCTGTGCTATGGAGGCTGCGAGCCACAACTACTGAGGCCCGTGCGCCTGGAGCCCATGCTCTGCAACAAGAGAAGCCACCACAATGAGAAGCCCGTGCGTCGCAACGAGGAGTGGCGCCCGCTCACTGCAACTAGAGAAAGCCTGCGCGCAGCAACGAAGACCCAACGCAGCCTAAAATAAATAAATTTATTCAAAAAAAGAATTTATAAAGACCTTGAGACAAACATATTAGGGAATTTGTCACCAGTACACCTGCTTTGCAAGAGACGTTAAAGGAAATTCTTCAAAAGGAAGGAAAGTGATAAAGGGAGAGCTTTTGAGAAAAAAATAAATGAGGGGAAAATATCACTTTAAAAAGTTCTTAATTAATCTGATAGATAACAATTATTGAAAATAATACCAGAAACAATTTATTTGGTAATTATAGCTTATGGATAAGCAAAATGAATGACAGCAATGTTGAAAGGGACAGGAAGAGAGGAATTGGGAATATGAGGAATTTATACAACCAGTGAAGGGTTTAGTGATACTTAAAGGTCGACTTGGGTTAACTGTAAATGTATACTACAATTCAAGAGTCACCAGTAATAAAGTAAGTAAAGTATAATTGATATGCTAGGAGAAGAAAAAATAGAATCAAGTAAAATGCTCAAAGCCGAGAAGACAGAAAAAAGGCAGAAGACAAAAGGGGAAAAAAAACAACAAGGGCAACAACTGGAAACCACAAAAATTATTGTAGATATTAATGCAACTGTATCAATAATCACTTTAAAAGTCAGTGGTCTAAATACAACAATCGAAAGACAGATACTGTCAGAATGGATAAATAAACAACACCCAATTATGTATTGTCTGTAACAAACTGACATTAACATTAGAGACAGATGGAGTAAGACTAAGATATGTAAAGATGTATCATGTTAACAAAAGAAATAGTTGAGGGGACTTCCTTGGCAGTCCAGTGGTTAAGACTCTGATCCAGTGGTTAAGACTCCATGATTCCAATGTAGGGGGAGCAGGTTCAATCCCCGGTTGGGGAATTAAGATCCCACATGCTGTGCGGTATGGACAAAACATTAAAAAAATTTTTTTTAAATAGTTGAAATATCTAATTTCAGGTAAAGCACAGGGATAAAATGGGGCATTACATAATGATAAAGGGGTCAAGTCTCTAAGGAGACACAGCAATCCTTGTGCTTATGCACACAATAAAGTGGCAAAATACACCAGGGAAAAATGGATAGAACTGCAAGGAGAAATAGATGACTCCACTATTATTACTGGAGACTTCAACACTCCTCCATTAATAATTATGAGAACCAGCAGCAACTGGATTTAATTGAAAACTGTGAAATAACTCCATCAAGCAACAGCAGAATATATATTCTTCTCAAGTGCATATGGAAAATTCATGAAGATAAAACACATTGTATAACATAAAACACACCTTAACGAATCTGAAAGAAGAGAAATCATATAAAATATGCTTTCAGACCACAAAGGCATTAGTCTAGAAATCAATAACAGAAAGATATTGGGAACTCCTCAAATACTTGGAGATTAAACAACACACTTCTAAATAACTCATGGATCAAAGGAGACTCAAGAGCAATTAAAAATTATTTTGAATTAAACAAAAATGAAAGTACAATTGATTAAAATTGTGGGATCTAGCAAAAAGTGCTTAAAGGAAATTTATAGCATTGAAGGCATACACTTGAAAAAAGAGATCTGTGTAATAAGTGATCTAAACCTCAACCTTACACAACTAGAAAAAGATGAGCAAATTAAACGAAAATTAAGCACGAGAAGATAAATAATAAAAGTTGGAGAAGAAATCAATGAAATTATGGGAAGCCAATGGAGAAAACCCAACAAAACCAAAAGCTGGCTCTTTGAGAATATTAAGAAAATTAAGATACGTGTACACAAGCTGAGGAAAAAAAGAGGGAAAAAAGAAATTATTAGTATCAGGAACAAAAAGGGAGAAAATAAAACTGTAAAAGCATTTGACAAAATACATGACGGCGAACAACAAATAGAAGGGAAGTTCCTCTTCCTGAGAAAGACCATCTACAAGAAATCTGTGGTTAACATGATACTTACGGTGAGAAACCAGATGCTTTCCTGGTAAGATCAAGAAGGCAATGGACGGCCCCTCTCTCACCAGTCCTAGTCAACACTGTACCAGAAGTCTAAGCTAATCCAATGAAAGAAAATACAAGGAAAGGAAATAAAAGGTATACAGAATGGGAAGTAGGAAATAAAACTGTCTTTTGTCACATATGACATGATTATGGAGAAAAACTCAAAGAATCAACAATAACGAAGAAAACCTCTTGAACTAAAATAAGAGAGTAGATTAAGGTTGAAGGATAAATGGTTATACAAAAGTCAACGCCTTCCTATAGATCATAAATGGTTAATATACAAAAGTCAGTGCTTTCCTATCGTTCCAAACAAATATAGTCAATTGATCTTTGACGAAGACCCAAAAGCAATATAATGGAAAAAAAGTCTTTTCAACACATAGTGCCAGGGAAACTAGATAGCCACCTGCCAAAAACAAAAACAACATCAAAAAATCCCTACCACGTAATCAATCAATCAATGTACCTAGACACAAATCATAAACCTTCCATAGGAATTAACTGAAAATGGATTATAGATCTTATGTAAAATGCAAAACTACAAAACTCCTAGAAGATAACACAGGAGAAAACCTAGGTGATCTTGGCTTTGGTGATACATTTTTAGAAACAACACCAAAAGCAAGATCAATGAAAGAAAAAAATAGTAAGTCTGACTTCACTAAAATGAAAACTTGTTCTGTGAAATGCAGTGTTAAGAGATTAAAAACACAAGCTGAAGTCTGGGAGAAAATCTTTGTAAAACACTTCTCTTGTAAAGGACTGGTATTCAACATGTCCATTTATAAGAACTCTTATAAATCAATATATCAAACAATTAAAAATGGACAAAATATCTGAACACATACCTCACCAAAGAAGATATATGAATGGTAAATAAGCATAAGAAAAGATGCTCAACATCATATGTCAACAGGAGTTGTAAATAAAAGAAGAATGAGATACTACTAGACACTATTATGGCTCAAATCAAAACATCAAGAACAAACACCAAATGATGGAGAAGACGTGCAGCAACATGAACCCTCACTCACTGCTGGTGGTAATGTGAAATGATATGCCTACTTTGGCAGTTTCTTGAAACGAAACCTATTCTTACCAGGTTCCTCCTAGCAAGCAGGTTCCTTCCTATTTCCCCAAATGAGTTGAAACTTTCGTTCATAAAAAAACCTACATACAAATTTTTATAAGAGCTTTATTCATGATTGCCAAGACGTACAGGTAACCAAGATATCCTCCAATAAATAACAGAAAAAATAACCATGGGAACATCCATTCGATGAAATATTATTAAATATTTTTAATATTAAGATATTAATATTTAATATTATTAAAGGATATGAGGTGGAACTTCGCTGGTGCTCCAGTGGTTAAGACTCTGTGCTTCCACTGAAAGAGGTGCGGGTTTGATCCCTGGTCCGGGATCCCACATGCCACGCGGTGCAGCAACAACAACAAAAAAAACAACCTCATGAAAGTGATAAGATATAAACTTAGTATTAAAAATAAAATAAAGATTATTTTTAAAAAAGGATATGAGGTATCAGGCCAAAAAGATATGGAGAAACCTTAAAATAAGACTGCTAAGTGATTGTATAGTTCTGGAAAGGCCAAAACTATGAGAAAGTGAAAGATCTTTGGTTGCCAGTGATTTTGGGGTGGGAGGGAGGAATAAAGAGGTGGAGCACAAGAGATTTTTAGAGCAGTGAAAGTACATGATACAGAAACGATAGGCACATGTCATTTCACAATTGTCAAAGCCCAGAGATTGTATAACACAGAATCAAAGCAATCTTACATGTAGATTTTAATGCATCAATACTGGTTCACCGAATGTAACAAATACACCACAGTAATACAAAATATTAAAAATAGGACAAACTACGTGGAGGCACAGGGGTTATGTGGGAACTCTTTACTTTCTGATCAAGTTTTCTGTAAACCAAAAACTGCTGTAAATAAAAGTCTGTTAGGAAAAAAAAAGATAAAGACAGATACATTAACATTCATCTCAGATGACTGATAACTGAAAAGGGCCATCTTTCATTCAACTGATTTGAATTTATTTCAATGAGTCATTATGATGCTCTTATGAGGCCTGGACCCTGAGACTTGGAAGAGAGGTTAAAACTACATTGAATGCTGTGTTCCACAGCCCAGCCCTGGATATTCTGAGAAGTGAAATGAGTGCCTTGGTTACTATCAGTAGTGCCTGGGACTCTGACGTGGATAAGAGTGTCCTGGCGAGGCCTTAGTATATATACAGACAAGTGTTACCTTGATTTATATTGTGCCTGTTAGGCAAGAGATTCCCAGAATTCTTTTACCACAAACTCTTAGACAATCATCCAGGGGTCTGTAAACGCACGCTGTCCAAGCCAGTTGCTGATCAGGGCTCAGACGACAGCCTGATCTTTGGTCAGTTGTGGACCCTTGAGTCCCATCCTTCATCAGGATGTCCCAAATAAGGGATGAAAAGCAGCAACTGTGCCTGAGCTGGATCATGTATGAATGTGGAGATGTTATCTCTAATGTCTGAAACTCCCATCGCTTTTCACTCAGGGAATCCTAAGAAGCTCACAGGGAGCCTAGGGGTCTGGGGAGGGGGTGACCTTCTTCAGCACCTGGCAAGGGACCAAGGAGAGGGGAGGCCACCGCTCCTGCAGGTAGGTTACGACAGGGGGCCCAGTTTAGCTGTATCTTGCCTGAAGGGGGTCTCCATAGCTGAGCTGAGCTGAGCTCCTGGGGTGCTGTTCACAGGTCCCAAATCATAATGGGAATCTGGGTGAAGGGTCACATGCTCAGGGCTATCTGTGTTTAGCACAGCTCTGTCAGAAGGGATAACTGCAGCTCGAATGGCATATAGCGTGGAGCCTAGGGCAGTTACTGATGGCAATTCCAGGGGCAGGAGACGAGGTCACTGAAGCCTCTACTGTGAATCAGCGTCTGATGGCACTAAGGGAAGTGCCTGTCATCTGGCAGTTCGACCTGAGTCCAGAGCCTTTTTGTTTTTTTTTTGTAGGGGGAATATTCAAGGTGGGCCGATGTACAAGTAATAGTATAAATGGGCTCAAGTAAAATTCATAAACAAGGAATAACATGCCTCCAGAACACCAGAAGAATCTAGACAAGGTTGTGGGCACAGAGAGGGACAACAGTTATTTCTTCACTGTGTCAGGGAGAGCGGGCCCCAGGTTACCAAATAATTTTTTTTTTTTTTTGGCGGTACGCGGGCCTCTCACTGCCGCGGCCTCCCCCGCCGCGGAGCCCAGGCTCCGGACGCACAGGCCCAGCGGCCATGGCCCACGGGCGCAGCCGCTCTGCGGCACGCGGGATCCTCCCGTACCGGGGCATGAACCCGCGTCCCCTGCATTGGCAGGCGGACTCCCAACCACTGCGCCACCAGGGAAGCCCTTTGTCAGTATTTTTGTGTTTTGAGGTCCTCAGAAAAGGATGTCATTGGTATAATGTCACACCTGTGCTTCTGGAGCAAGGTGGCTACAGTTCAGATCCTGCCTGCAGAGACTGTGTGTGTTCACAGTAGTGTTGAGGTTCCCTGAGGGTAAATAGGTAAAGGTGTATCATATCCTTTCAGAGATGAAGGCAACTGCACCAGGTGAAGGTGTATCATATCCTTTCAGAAGTGAAGGCAAACTGCAGCTGAGAGGCTGTTGAAATAGAGAACAGAACAGACTTAGCCAAATCTGGGAGAGCAGGATATTCACATTGTTGAATGGGTAGAGCCAGTACTTTCCATAATCCTGGGGACAGGGAGTAGGGGTTTTTTGTGTAACCACAGCCTCACAGTTACAGTAATCCAGTGTGAAGTGTCATTCATTCTTTCCAGATTTAAGAACAGGTTAAGGGAATTCCCTGGAAGTCCAGTGGTTAGAACTCAGCGCTTTCCCCTGCCGGGGCCCAGGTTTGATCCCTGGTCAGGGAACTAAGATCCCACAAGCTAAAAAAAAAAAAAGAACAGGTTAAATGAGGCTGTTAAAAGGAGAAGCAGAAGGAATAATCACTTCTTCATTAAAAGGTGTTACACAATGGTTTTCAATCCTTCAAGGCCCAAGATTAAGGTTTAATTTATAGTGGGACAGACTAAATAATTTAACTGGGAGGTAAGGCCTGTGGTGTTCCATTTTCCCTATATAATTTGAAAGTGTCAAAGACTAAATTAAAATTTCATTTATAACTCAATGGTTCAGACCTTCCTCTGCTCAGTGTGGGATATCTTAAGACAATGGGTGCTATGACCAAGAGGAATTTAGTCCTCATGGTCAAGGTGAAACATATCCATTTGTCTTCTCTATGATATTTAGTTAACTCCCCTAAAATTATCCAGGATACCCTGCTTAAATTTTGTGGGATTCCCAGGTATCCCACATTTGAGCCCTAGTATTGATTATTTGCATGAAGGTTTGTGAATGAGTGCATTACAGCAAAAGGTAAAATTAATTCAGAACCTGTGATGTAGAGGCCCCAAAGCAGAATAGTGTCCTTTCATATCTTTTTTCTTATAAAAATTTTTTTTTATTTGTCTTTCCTTTCAACCTTTGTTGTGTAAATTCTTTTAGAATATTTTGAATTTCCAATTGGGTCGAAGTGTAGACATTTGTTTCCGTATTCTTTTTCCTTTGTTCTCTTCCTCCTATCTTTCCAGGGATTTTTTGGTCACTGGATATACTACCGGGGAGGTGGTATGCTCTCTACCCTGATATTTGTAAATTTTTTCATCTAGAGAGCCACAAAAAAGTGCCATCCCCCATGACAACTGTTACCTTGTAAATGTTAAAAACAAGATAACACACTCAAAATGAGATCACTTATACTAAGGAGCATGTCACCAAACCAAGTTAATTATAGTTTCAGCTGTCCCCAAAATGGAATCTTAAACCATCAATCAGGAATTGCCCGTTCAGCACTAGTTAAGTAATCTGCCACACAGACCGCTACTATCCCCTAAAGGAATAGTATTGATACCTTGCCAGACCAATCCACTTTTCCATAGTATTAAAGTTCTTTGTCCCCACTCCCTTCTGCCTACCTGAGCCTTCCATTTTGTGCAGCTCTTCGAAGTTCTTTTCTGCTAGATGAGATGCTGACTGATGCATGAATCACTGAATAAAGCCAATAAGATATTTTAAATTTATCAGTTGAATTTTGTTTAGTATAAAGCTTAAGGATTGCTTAAGCTTTGCTGTGCCACAGTGAGACCATGGTTGTTGTCCCCCATAAACCTGATGGTGGGGATCTTTGTTACCACAGAGGCAGCAGCAGCAGAGGTACTAAAGCGTCCTGGGAAGTCCTCTGGTATTAGGAGTGTGGATTCAGCCCACCATCTAAATGGCTGCCTTTCCCCCATGTTTTCTTTCTTTCTTTCTTTTTTTAAATAATTGTTCTTTCAGAGCAATTATCCAATGTGCTCATCTCTTGCACAGGGTATAGTTTCCCTCTCTCATCAATGATATGATGGGTTAGGGCCAACCTATTCTCTGTCACAGATTCACTCTAACACACCGATAATTCGGGCCAAGAAACTGATTTAGGATTAACTTAAGGATGACTAAATCCCATACTCCTGCTCCCAGATGCCTAGGAATTCTCGACTGTCAATTCTGGTCCACTTAACCTAGAACTGAGGCTTGGTATGGTCAATAATGCAACACAGGGCAGTACAGCTCACAACTCGAGCTCCCCAGCAAGAAGCAGCCCACAATACCCGCCCCCATCAAGCAGCAGGGCAGGTTAGAGAGTCGGAGCAGGAGAAGACAGACCCACGGGTGGTGGTCATGTCTGGACATGCTGCTGCTCACTGCACCAACTGTATGGTCACCTGCAGAGGGGTGGTTCGCATGTTGAGTGATGCCATTGTGGCATAAATACACACACACACACACACACACACGGAGGGTAGGAAAAGGCTTATGAATCACAGAATTGAAGTTTCAGGTGAGGGCAGGGCAGGCCTCTCAAGCAGCACAGGGTGGGGTTCGGGGAGGGGGCGTTTGGGGAATGAGGCTTAAGCTGAGAGCAGTCAAATATCAAAAAGTGTGGGCTCATTACAAGGACAAAGATGGGTAAGAAAAATATGCATTCGCAAATGCTTCTTTTTAGATAAAGAAACACAGGATACTCAGGAAATGATCACCACTAGTTTTTTCGGGGTGGCTGAAGCAACAAAACTGGAGGAAAACAAAATGTTCAGACACTGAGTCTAATTTACACCTTCTTATCTTACAGAATTTTGCTAACTGTTGCACGATTATTTAAAATAAGCGGAGTAATTTATATAAACCGTATTTGTCTATTCAATAGACTTTGTTTTTAATTAACTTGCTTTTGCTTTTTAAAACAATTTTTAATTCATTTAATTTTTACTTTTCTATAAGGACACCATTCTAAGATTTAATCCTTTAAACACTAACTCTTATAAAAGTTTTAACCATAAAAAAGAGAAAAATTTCAAATCTCTTTCTAACTAAGAAGCACTATAAACTACAAACTCTATAAACATTATAAACCATAAGAAGCTTTATAGTTTCTCCTTATATCTTACTCTGGGGGATTATTATTATGCATTATTATTATGAATAATATAATGTACTAAGGATTGAGACAGGCTGGGACCTGGGACCCTTTGCTGCAGTGCTTGCATCTGGACAAACCTCTAGCAACAAAATACAAACTGTAAGGGACAAGCAACAAAATACAAAGAAACTTAAGGGACTAACATAAATGCATGTATGTGAAGTTGGGGCAAATTCTGAACAATAAGATACAAAAAGACCAAAACCCACACAGTACCACCAAAGGGGAAGGCAGACCACCTAAGCCACCCATCCAGAATGACCCCATATAAGGTACCAGCTGCCCACTCCCCCAACCCCCAGGGAGCGAGCAAGGGAAGCTGTTACTTGTTTTCGCTCCCTCCTGCTACAGCAGAGGCCCCAATAAAGCTTTGCCTGAATTTTCTGTCTGGCCTCTTATCAATTTCTATTGGTTAAGGAGGCTAAGAACCCTGGTTGGTAACAGGATTTGGGACTAATCCATAAAATGTATTAGACCTCTCAAAGATTTATATAAGTTTTAAGTAGTTTTTCTCCTAGCAATTAAAATAAAAATAAAATTCTGTTTGGTTCCAGAATTTCTTGCCTTACCTCCATTGTATCTCTCAGTCAGCCTACATTTTCAAAGCCCAACAAAGAAAAATCTCATACATTCACAGGAAATAATATCACAAATTACCAAAGGAAAACAAAGTTAAGAGCTGCAATATTCAATATATAAAGGTATACAAGGAAAGAAATGCAAATGTTTGAATCAGGTGTTTCCCTATAGTTCAGAAGAAAACCCAGATTCCCAAGCTTGCAGTCCAGTCTCTGCCTGCTGGAATACAACCCCTAGAGTCAATCCCTGGTGATGGAGGATGGGGGGACACCTGACCAACCACAGGAACGAACTCTGGGAGCTCTGCACACCCTCTTCTCAGGGCATAATGAAAATACTCCCTCTCTAAGGCTTCAGTTCTCACAAGTGAGAAAACTCTTGGCCGGATTCAATTTAATGTTGTGATTCAAATGAACTCCCCACCTCATAAACCCTTTGTCTAGAAGACAGAACTCCTGACCTTCACAGACTTTCTCAATGTACTCAGATTACTAAGTGCACCTACACTGTGGATGCAAAGCTCAAGCCTACCTCTACAGCCACAGTTAGAACCTCAGAAAGGGCATCACCTCCCCATCCCCCTACCCACTATCCCATGCTCATCCCCAGCTTTCCAGGTCTCTGTAGCTTCTCTTGGTAGAAAAGTTCCTTCTGTGCTGAGTGTGAGCAGGTAGGACACGTGCAGAGGGGGGCTCCCCAGGAAGAAACTGGGCCTTGAAGTACTTCCCTTTGCAGGCTCAAGGGGGCCTTAGCTTAGAGAAACTGACCTTGAGCTTCTCTTCATACATAGTTGATCTGGACCACCACTGATACTTTAAATACAGAAACCCAGGGTTTGAACAATACAGAAAAATCATTCAATCCAGTGTTTATGTGTAAAGCATGGAAGGAAATTTTTAGGCAATTTTCTAGTTCAAAAACACCCCACAAATATCTATTCCTTTCAGAAAGTAAATGTCAGTTAATAATTATTTCTATGCTAAGAAATTGTTTGGAAACATCGTATGATTTCAATTATATGTGGGATGTAAAAAACAAAACAAACAAAACAGAAACAGATCCATGGATACAGAGAGCAAACTAGTGGTTGCCAGAGGGGAAGGGGGTGGGAAATGAGTGAAGTAGGTGAGGGAGATGAAGAGGTACAAACTTACAGTTATAAAATAAATAAGTCACGGGAATGTAATGTACAGCAGAGGGAATATAGTCGATAATGCTAGAATGATGACAGATGGTAATTAGACTTACCCTAATCATTTTGTAATGTATAAAAGTATCAAATCTCGGGGCTTCCCTGGTGGTGCAGTGGTTGAGAGTCCACCTGCCGATGCAGGGGACATGGGTTCGTGCCCCGGTCCGGGAAGATCCCACATGCCGCGGAGCGGCTAGGCCCGTGAGCCATGACTGCTGAGCCTGCGCGTCCGGAGCCTGTGCTCCGTAACGGGAGAGGCCACAACAGTGAGAGGCCCGCGTACCGCAAAAAAAAAAAAAAAGCATCAAATCTCTATGTTGTAAACCTGAAACCAATATAACATTGTAAGTCAATTATACTTCAATTAGAAAAAGAAAAAGGTGAAAAAAATTGTTCGGAAAACAATCACATTGAACACACTTCTAGGTGTTGCAAGTCTAAGCCCTGATACTGTAATTTGAAATCACCCAAAAGAAATGGGCAGAATTCAGAATGTTCCTACACTGCTAAAGGGGAAAAAAAAAAAGAAACAAAAGTGTAAGCAAATGGAATGTAATAATAAAATATTTATTTTTTCTTATCTTCACGACTCTCTTCCTTCTTTGGAAACATTTTCTATCAAGATCTATGATTAAATATTTAAATGTTTACTTCAAAACAGAGTTTAAAAAGTGAATAAGGGGCAAACTCACGCAGGGGCAGTTCTGACCTGGAACTGTGAGGAAAGGACAGATCACCCAGGAAAGTCACCAAAGAGGAAACTCTACCCAAAGGATTCCCATAGAATGTCTGTGCCCAGGGAGATTCTGGGGACATAGACACTAGGCTTTTAAGCAACATAGTTCCAGGTGGTTAATCTCTGATTTCCTCTCATGTAAAAACATCCACAGGCAAAAAATATATCTTTAAAAAGAACCATCCACGGCTCTGTGGAGGAATGATAAACCATACTGCGTACTTCAAAATGCACCACGGAGGACAAATATTGGTAATGAAGCTATGAACTGGAGAGGGGAAGATGGCATTTGGGAACGTGGGGAAAGATCTGGAAATTTAGGCATTTACTGCCTGCTCTGGGAAGAGCTGGGGTGCAAGAACAGGGTCGTGGATTTGTGACCCTGTTCCTCAAACATTCGGAAAAGTGAGGGGAAGAAGAGTCCCCACCCCCGCCAAGGAGAAAGGAGGGACTGCGGACCCCACAGATCACAGCTCCACCTATGCATGAAGCCCTGACACCGAATCCCCGGTTGTCCAGTGATCACCCTCCCCGTGGACACCACACAATCTGGAGTAGACACGGTCGCAGCAGTGAGCGGAGAGGCCGCCCTGGGTCCCGACTGCCGGCCGCGCCCCGGGTGGACTCTGGTCTGCAGACTCCGGAGTTGACCGTGGGGAGGCCCGGGTCCCACCACGGCCAGTTCCAACTGGTCCTTCCGCCCCCGTCTTCCAACACCCGTCTTCCCAACTCACCATTTCCCATTTTCTCTGGTTCTGTGCTGTCCACCTCACGACTCTCATGGCAAGTGCAGGTCACAGCAACAGAGGCTGCCGCTGAGCCACTTGAGGACTTTAAGGGCAGAAATCACGCACCCAGGTCGAGGCCCGACTGAAGAGCAACAGAGCACGCAGACCACTCGCCCCACGTAGTCATTGGAGCGTCGCCCACACGTCTGTAACCAGTGACTCCCCTGATTGGACAGTTTGCAAGGCCCCGCCCTCCCGTGCCTGAGTGACAGCAAGCGGGAGGTCACGTCTCAGAGCGGAGCCGGTACTGGCCGTGGGCGGGAACTGTCCCCTCCACCGACACTGCATTGAACCATGAGGCCAAGAGGCCCTCACGGAACTGTGCCACTTCTTCACAAACACGGACACTTACAGGTGATCTCCCCATATGTAATAATGAGTCTGGCTCCATTTTGATCTTTGATCATTTCCTGTGGGACCTCAGGGGCACTTGGTTCTGGTGGGAGGATGAACCCCACAGTCTAGACCAGGCTCCTGGGCCTCTCAGATGCTAGGTAACATCATAGTGAATGGCGAAGAGACCTCTTCCAGAACTGTGGCATCTAGAAAGGGACTGAGGGGGAGGGTGCCCCCTCCTGCAGGTAGGCTATGCCAGAGGGCTCGGGTTGCACTCTGCTGTCATGTCTCAAATCTCAGCAGACATGCTGAGCTCATGGGGGGCTGTTTCCAGGACCCAAGCCACAATGAGCAGCTGCGTGGAGGGTCAGATGGTCACGTCCTAAGACAACTTATATTTCCAGGAGAGCCTAGTACCTGGTGGGAATTACAGCTTCAATGGCATAAAGTGTGGGCTAAGACGGGGCAGTTTCTTGAATAGAAACAAAATTGGTAAACAAGGAATATGTTGCCTTCAAACATCATAACAACCTAGGAGATGCTGTGGGTGCTGAGAAGGACGATCTTTCTTCATGGTGTCAGGGAGGGAATTTACCAAATAATTTTTAGAAACTTAACCATGGTGTCAGGGCCTCACAGTATGTGTGAGCTAATGGCCCATCCACTTTTCATGAGTTCCCTTTTTCAATATCTGTATGTTCCGAATGAATGTTCAATAAACTTCCTCAAAGAGATGTCATTAATGTAATATTATACCTCTGCTCATGGAGCCTGGTGGATGCAGGTCAGACTATGCCTGCAGAGACTGTGTGGAGTGGCAATGGTACTGAGGTTACTGGAGGGTAACCAGTAAAGGTGTTCATGTCCCTTTAGAGGTGAAGGCTATCTGCAGCTGACAGGCTGTGGAAACAGGCACTGAACAGAAAAGACTTAGCCAACTCCATCCAATCCTATGACAGCAGGATATTTACCACTTGCTGATTGGATGGAGTTCGTACTTTCCATAATGTTGGAAACTAAAAAATAGGTGCGTATTTGATGTAACCACAGCCTCAAGTTTGCAGTAATCCATTGTGAGGTGTCATTCATTTTTCCAGGTTTAAGAATAGGTGAAGTTGGCTGTTAAAAGGAGAAGTACCTTTACTTCTCCTTTTAAGAGGGGATAATCACCTCTTCACTAAATAACTTTTGTATAATGTTTTCCAATCCTTCAAGGCTCTGTTTAATTAACCTTAGGCCATGTTACATAATTTACTTGGAGGATAAGGTCTGTGGGGTCCCATTCTGTGAAGCCAATTTGGAAGTGGCAAAGATTTAATTTTAATTTTTGAATCATTGGTTCAGAGTTTTCCTATACTTTAGGACAATGCTTGCTATGACCATGAGGAATTTAGGCAAGAACAGTACCCCTTTATCCTTTTTGTTGTATAAATTCTTTTAGTATATTTTGGATTTCCAATGGGTCAAATTGCAGGCCTTTCCTTTTTTTTTTTTTTTTTGATTCCCTCTCTCTTGCTTGTTTTTTGTGTCACTGGGTATACCTTGGGGGAGGGGTGTCCTCTCTACCCTGGTATTTATATATTTTTCTCCTCTAGAGGGCCTCATATCAACACCACCGGGATTAGAAGCTTTCCCCATGACAACTGGTTGCTTTATAGAATTTAAGGACCCCAGGCTTAAGTCAGGTTTGAACTAATCCCTTTGCTGTTCCACAGGGGTGCCATGAGTGTTGTCCCCAATATAACTTGGACTGTCAGGATCTTAGCTGCAGTAGAGGCAGGGGCAGTAGCAACAGAAGAACTTGGTCCTGGTGAGAAGGGTCCTGGTGAGTCTCTGTATGAGTATGGACTTGGTCTGCCATCTAATGGCTGCCGTTCCCCTCCCTTCTCTTTCTCATTTATTTTTTTAAAATTTATTTATTTTATTTATTTTTGGCTGTGTTGGGTCTTCATTGCTGTGCACGGGCTTTCTCTAGCTGCGGCAAGCGGGGGCTACTCTTTGTTGCAGTGCGCAGGCTTCTCATTGCAGTGGTTTCTCTTGTTGTGGAGCATGGGCTCTAGGTGCTCGGGCTTCAGTAGTTGTGGCGCGTGGGCTCAGTAGTTGTGGCTCCCAGGCTCTAGAGCACAGGCTCAGTAGTTGTGGTGCACGGGCTTAGTTGCTCTGTGGCACGTGGGATCTTCCCAGACCAGAGCTCAAACCCGTGTCCCCTGCATTGGCAGGCAGATTCTTAACCACTGCACCACCAGGGAAGCCCCTCTTTCTCATTTTAAATGACAGCTGTTTCAGGAACAAGGACCTGATGGGCTCACCTCTTGCACAGGGTATAGTCCCTCTCTCCCACCACCTCCAGGGTATGCTGGGACTAACCCAGCCTCTGTCACAGTTTCTCTCTAACACACAGATATACACTGGCACAGACATCAACCCAGGATTCCTTCAAGAGCCCCAACCCCATATTCCTGCTCCCAAAGGCTTAGGAATTCTTGAAACTTTCAACACTGGTCAGCTGATCATAGAACTGAGTCCTGGTGGGGTTAACAATGGAACAGGGCAGCACAGCTCACAGCACAAGCTCCCTAGCACCCAGCAGCCCACAGTGCCGGCTGCCATCAGACAGCAGAGCAGGTGAGCGAGTCACAGCAAGAGAAGACAGACAGACCCATGAGTGGTGGTCATGTCTGAACATGCCGCTTACGGCACCAACTGTTATGGTTATCTGCAGAGGTGTGGTTCCCATGTTGAGACTGATGCTGGTTTATCATACACATACACATACACACACACACACACACACACACACACACAGGGTAGGATGAGGCTTATGACACAATTGGAGTCTCAGAAGAGAGCAGGAACCGCCTCTCAAGCAGCTCTGAAATGGCTTCAGCAAGCAAGGAAAGGATCCTGGCCTGGGTTTTTATCATGGCTAGGGGGTGTTAAAGAAAAAATATTCAATGACACTTGCCAAAGAGGGTAAAGCAAATTTTACGCAGAACCACTGTGACAGGTATAGAGACCACTGCAATGGGATTTCACAGGGGGTGAAAAATGAGTTTGGACTCAACACTGAATACAGTATGGGCGAGTGGGAATTCATGGCCAGAGGTCAAGGTGGGGACGGAATATTAAAAGAAATAGTCAGGAGTTAGGGGGTTCTGACTAAACGGACCTAACAGGATTGTACTGAAGACACGCTAGGGTGATCACACATCACTTGAGGGGTGATGAAAGTGGGGAAATGCGATCAGATAGGGGGGGTAGGGGGATTCTGGTTCAACTGACAAAGCAGGGTTCTTACTAAAAATGGATTTACAAAGAACTACACAAATAGACCTAGGAGGTTCAGGAGCCTGTTAATCAGGCTCAAACTTTAATAGTTTGAGCAAGGAAAAAATCTTTGAGGGGGGGGCGAGGGCAGGGAAAGAGTTCTGCTTGTGCAGTTGGTATCTGAAGCCAGTGCCAGAGGAGGGAGCCCCAGGACTTTCTTAACAGCTTGTCCAGGTGGGGACACAAGGGGAAGAGGGAGAGACGGGTGTGGGGGGGGGATTGGAGTGGTAAGCTGTCAGCAAACATCAACTCTGCAGATTCCAACTACTCATTACAAAGACAAAGGTGGGCAACAAATATATGCATTCCCAATTGCCTGTTCTTATGTAAAAAAACACAGGAGGCTCAATAAATAATCAAAAGTGTATGTTGGAGGTGGCTGGAGTAACAGTGCTGAACAAAACCAGGGTATGTTGGTGGTGAGTTACAATTTAGAAATAGAATTTCCTATCTTACAGAGTTACTTTGAAATAAACAGAAAAATTTATATATACAATGATTTACTATTTACTAATATTTCTCACCCTTTTGTATATAAAAAACCATTCTAGGATTTAATTCCTTTAAACACAATTACTAAAGTATAAACCATAAATTTTTCAGGAAAGGAAAAATTTCAAATCTCTGCTAACAAAAACGACAAGGTACATCCTGGCTTATCCTTTCACTCTTATCTTTCATGGGGGTTATTTTCAGGAATAAGTAGAATATTATAATGCAGTAGAGGCTTGGGTTTAGCTCCTTAAACGTAGCAGGATTTTCAAAGATTTACATAAGCTTTGAATAGTTTCCCTCACATCAATTAAAAAAGGAAATCAATTGCTTTAGCCTTTTAAATTTCAATGTTCTCTAGGGACATGCATATACAAACATTGATCTGAAAATCAAACATGTACCTGAAAACTTAAACATTCATCTCACATCTTGAGGTTCTCTTGCCTAAAAGGAACAAAAATTCTATTTAGTTCCACAATTTTCTTGCCTTGCTGACATCATTTCTCTCAATCAACCTAGATTTTTAAGCCCCCCCAAACCAAAAATGTTATTTCTCACACTGGGAATTAATTATATAGTACTAAGGGAAACTAGAGCCAAATGGCTGCACTATTCAATGGATAAAAGAATCCAAAGAAGGAAACACAAATATTGGAATCAGTACAGATAAGTAACCAGCAACCCACAGGACAAAAGGAGCCACGTTCAGAAAGTTTAACACACACTAGGCTCTCCTGGTTGAGACAGAACCGCTGGACCAGGTCAGTCCCTGGTGGAGGAGGGTAGGGGCCAGCTGAGCAGCAACAGGAATAAACTCTCTCCTTCCTCTCTCTGGGTAATAATGGAACCATTCCCTTTCTCAGAATTCCATTCCCACAGTGAGAAAACTCAGCAGGACTCAGTTTAAGGCTTTGACTAAAATAAGCTCCCAAATGCATAAGCTCTAACCCAGGACACAGTACTTGGAGACACTGACCTCAGGCCTCTGCTCCCAGGCACACTGCTACTGACCACCACTGATTTTTTTAAAATTTATTATTATTATTATTTTTTTTTTTTTGCGGTACGCAGGCCTCTCACTGTTGTGGCCTCTCCAGCTGCGGAGCACAGGCTCAGCAGCCATGGCTCACGGGCCCAGCCGCTCCACGGCATGTGGGATCTTCCCGGACCGGGGCACGAACCCGTGTCCCCTGCATCGGCAGGCGGACTCTCAACCACTGCGCCACCAGGGAAGCCCCTGTTTTGTTTTTTTAAACTAGATTCTTTACATTTATCTGAATAGAAAATAGCCAATCTGGAAGTAGAAATAATTTTACATCTTCCTAACCAATCTTTAGGTGTTTTATTGCCTTTTCTTGTATAACGGTTTTGGCTAAAATCTCCAGTACATTCTCAAGTAGAAGTGGCAAGACCAGATATCCTTGTTGTGTTCCTTATCTTCAGGTGAAAGCATCCAACCTTCCATCATTAAAAATATTAGCTTTAGGGACTTGCCTGGTGGCGCAGTGGTTAAGAATCTTCCTGCCAATGCAGGGGACAAGGGTTCGAGCCCTGGTCTGGGAAGATCCCACATGCTGCAGAGTAACTAAGCCCATGTGCCACAACTACTGAGCCTGTGCTCTAGAGCCCGCACGCCACAACTACTGAAGCCCACGCGCCTAGCAACAGGAGAAGCCACAGCAACAAGAAGCCCGCAACCAAGAGTAGTCCCCACTGGCTTCAACTAGAGAAAGCCCGCGCACATCAACGAAGACCCAATGCAGCCAAAAATAAATAAATTAAATAAATAAATTAAAAAAAGAAAACATGCTCATTAGCACTATTGACAGAATAAGGTGTTTCCTATGCAATTAAGACTTATGTGAATATAAAGTAGAAGAGAATCGGAGAATATTCCCAAGCAGTAAAGTCTGAATAGTTTCCTGTTGGACACAAAAGGCCTTACAGAAAAATCTAAATCCCAATGGATTGTTCATATGGATCTTATAAAGACATCAGTGGAAAGCTACACCTCTATGAAAATGGAGTCAAATAAATCATTGGTGGGTTTGAGAATACTCATTTTTTTTTTGCGGTACGTGGGCCTCTCACTGCTGTGGCCCCTCCTGTTATGGAGCACAGGCTCCGGACACGCAGGCTCAGCGGCCATGGCTCACGGGCCCAGCCGCTCCGCGGCGTGTGGGATCTTCCCGGACCGGGGCACGAACCCGTGTCCCCTGCATCGGCAGGCGGACTCTCAACCACGCGCCACCAGGTAAGCCCCTGAGAATACTCTTAATTAGGAAAGCAAAGAATCTGAAAAATAAGCTGGAAGATGGTGCCCTTGACTCCGATGTATCTGTCTCTATCTGTATGATGGCTCAGAAATCTGACTAACGCCTTCTTCACATCAGCTTTCCAAATCTCATGCAAAAGAGGCTATTGGTGAATTCTACCATGGAACCATAAAGGGGATGAATTCTGGAATACCTAGTTCCTGATTTAACCTTCAGGGAGGATATCTCCAACTCTACATTTTATGGTCCTATCACATTCCTCTTCTTATATCAAAGTCTGCCTCAGTAAATGAAGATGTCACTATTGATCACTTGTATTTCCACCACATAATACACCTTAAACACTGTTTCAGGATCTGCTTTCTTGTGTAAGTAAATAGAGGGTAGCAATATAGAAAGTCCTGCTTTCCTTGATTATTAGTAAAGATTCACCATAAAGATAAAATATGGATATGGTTCATCTTCAGTTTTGTAACCATTACAAATTATATATATATATATGATGTGGGCTTGAGTATTGACATCGTTAACTGAGATTGAGACTTCCAACTGATATGGCCTACAAATATTTGTGATGCTGTTTTTTTGTGTGTTTAATGTCATTTAAGAGGATATTCATTTTCTTAAATAAATTAAAGTCTTATATCTAGCTCCACCACGGGGGTGTCAGTGGCTGCCTCACTGTCCTTGAGTTCTCAATGTTAGGAGGTGGCCGGTGGAGAGAAGCATGATGTTTGAGGCAGAGACCCTGAGGCAGCCTCGCAAGTGGCCTCCTTCATTGCTGTTAACAATGCCATCACCCTGTGGCAGTTCCTCCTTCTGCTCCTAAAGGAGCCTCAGAACGATCACATGATCTGCTGGACTTTTAATGATGGGGAGTTCAAGCATTTGCAGGCAGAAGAGGTGGCTCGTCTCTGAGGGATTCAAAAGAACAAGCCTAACATGAATTATGACAAACACAGCCGATCCCTCAGATACTATTATATGAAGAATATCATTGAAAATGTGAGGGGTCAGAAGTTTGTGTACAAGTTTGTCTCGCACCCAGAGATTTTGAATACGGTTCCTATGCCAGTGGGCAGGCTTGAGGGAGACTGAAGCTTTACGCATCAGTGAAGTCAGCAGCGAGAGATCCATAGATGAGGAGAGTGGAGGGAAAAAGAAGCCACCGCAGCCTGGTGCCAAGACCCCTAGCTGCAGTGACTACAGACACTCTGGCTTATATTCTTCATTTACCCTTAAATCTTTGAACTCCTCCAATAGGAAGCTTTTCAAATCTATAAAGGTTGAGAATCCAGCTGAGAAATTTGCAGAGAAAAAAATCCCCTCTGTTATCAAATTTGTAACACCTTCCAAAAAGCCACCAGCAGAAACTCTTGCTGCTGTCAATTCAACTGACCCAAGTATTTCTCCATCTTCCAAGGAAACAATCCAAGCGTTGGAGAGTTTATATTCCCCCAAACTGCCTTCCCTAGAAGCACCAACTTCTGCATCCAGCACAACTGCTGCTTTTACCACCACACCTCCTATTTCGTCCGTTTGCCCTTTTCAGGAACCTCCTAGAACACCTTCACTACCGCTGAGTTCCAACCCAGACACGGACCCAGACATGGACGCAGACATGGACGCAGACAGGGAATTAGTGGCTTCTCAGCCAATGGAAATTCCAGATAACTTGTCACTGGAGCCGAAAGACCAGGATTCAGCTTTGCCAGAAAAGGACAAAATAATTCATCAAGGTCCAAGAAACCCAAAGGGTTAGAGCTGGCACCAACCCTCATGATCACAAGTGATCAAAGCCCACCGATAATATTAAGCCCATCTCTCCCTAGAGCTTTTCTTAGGCCAGCACTATTTTCACAGACACCCATCTTACTGTCTTGGAGTCCCTTGCTCTCCAGTATCTACTTTTGGAGTATTCTCAGCCCTGTTGCTCCCCTAAGTCCAGCCAGACTTCAAGGTGCTAAAACACTTTTCAAGTTTCCTTCTGTGCTGAACAGTCATGGTCTGTTCAGTTTAGCCTGGATGGACCTTCCACCCCTGGCCCATTTTCCCCAGATCTACAGAAAAAATAACCTATGCACTTGTGGAATGAGAGAACCAAGGAATAAAGAAACAGACAGACATCGAACAAGAACACTTTTAAAGTGCGCAATTGATACTTCCACAATGATAATAGTCTATTGTGATTTCTGCCATTTCCCATTAAAATGCTTATTTAGGAGTCCCTCAAAAAAATAAAAAGATTCACTCTCTTCCTACATTTTAATTATACTATACAGTATAAGTATATCAGGTCATCATGTTGTCATCTTTAAATGCAGTTTTATTAGTCAGTTATCCCTCAGTACAGCTGCAGGTGGGGGGCAGGAAGAGTTTCCAGGTACACTCCAATGTTAAGTACAACTTACTGTTTTTCTTCTATCAGTGAAAATGGGAATACAATTGCCTTATATATATTATAGCTGTTGACATTTCAAAGTTTTATAGGCACACAGGGAACACTAATCTAAAATAAATTTCCTTCTAGTGTAAAATGTACAGCTGAGAAGTTAATGCACACACCTCACAGCTTGTGGTTTGACTGAGATTTGTCCTGGCACCCAGCTAGGACTGAGTGATTCAGACCTCCTACCAAAGCCAAGTGCTCTGGGATTCTTTAGCTTAAGTACCTAAAGAGTGGGGATGGGGAGGGATGGGTGGAAGGCTCAGCGCTGTCAAGACGCAAAGATGAAACTGGAGCCAGCCTCTTTATTACAAACGGTGAGTTCACATCTAAGTGTCTGCCTTTCTTAACAAGAAGCACGGTGCCATGCCAGGGAATCCCAGGCCAGGGAAAAGTTCTGTTACAAACTTTAAGTGCCAGGCGAGGACAGATTCGATCCCAGCGGCGCTAAGTGATTCAGCTGTCAGGCTTCCTCCCGCAGGTTGTCACTCAGGTACGAGGGGGCGGGGTATTGGAAATCTGTCCAACCGGGAGGCCGCTGAGGGAGGCCGCTGAGGCAGGTGGGTGGGGCGATGTTCTGCACCGGCGTGGACGTCATTTCTTTCTCCAATTGCGCCTAGAACCGCTGGCTGTGTGCGGTTCACTACCCCTGGAGAGAGCCCTCCATGTCACGTGTCTGCACGGGTCTTTGGAGTCGTTAGGAAGGACTCAGACTCAGGAAACCTCGAAATGGTGAGTGTGGTGCCCCAGGCTGCGGCCGCCGCGGAGGGACTGGTCGAAACCGGCCGAAGCCGGCCATCTTTTTGACACGGCCTCCTATCGCTCCACGCCGGAGTCTACGGATACGCGGCGCTTGCGGCGCCGCTCGTACCTCTGTCCCCTCCGGCTCGCAGCGTGGGGATTGGCCCGGCAGCCGGGACCGCAGGCGTCCTGTTTTGTCACTTCGTGCAGGAACTTCCGCCCCGGCGTCTCTCCGCGCGGCTCTGCGCCCGCAGCCCCTCTTCTCTCCCGGATTGTGCGGTGAACTCGGGCGCCGTCTTCAGGTGACAATCGTGACTCGTTCTCCAGGATTCGGTCCTGGGATTATCTGTTCCCTGACGGGTCCCAGCCCCTCCTTGCTGCCCAGGGGGCACCCGTTTTCCTCTGAGTTTTCCAAATGTTTGGGAAGCAAAGTCTCAAATCAAAGACCCCGGCCCAGCAGAGTAGCTCTTTGTAGGGCTTGTAGTAAATCATTACATTTCCATGTTATTCCCCGTCTTCACAACGTCAGTTTCCCCTCTCCGATTCACATCGTCTGTCAACTGTTCATCTTCCGTGGTCCATTTCATACAAACCCAATATTTTAATTGTTTTTACTATTTGCGCAGAGTCGTGGATTGCATTGGGAAGGGGGGCTGTCTGTGTATATTTTACAGGAGCGGGAAGCCAAGAATAACTACTTGGAAGTAGGTGTATGAAATTCTTTCTCCTCCCCGTTTTTTTTCTGGGAAGAGACATCCTATGGGAAGTCCTTTTGTCGAGGTTTTTTTATGAAACTTTTCTGGACGATCTGTGCTGTGACCACTGCCCGTCCCTGGGTTAGTCCCCTTCAAAAGATTTATTCACTTATTTGAGTTTTTCTTTTCAATAGTGTAAAATGTATTTAATTAATAGAGCTTGAAAGACCATGTAAAATATTTCCAAAGAGGTAAGAGAGTTGAATTTCAGGGGGAAAAAAATTTTCAGTATTACATTCCAGTTGTTAAGAATTTTTGTTTCACTTTTTTAATTCCCTGAGTAAGGTGAGTTCTTTTGGAGTCTCCTTTACTGTTGGTTGATTTCAAATGAAATGTCAGGATTTAGACTTGGAGACAAAAAGTATTCAAGTGTGATTACTTACATACTAATTAAACTTGCCTTGGAAATAATAAATGACTGACATATTTTTCCTGAAAGGAATAGATCACTTGGGGTTTTCTGGGTGAATTAATAAAAGTGGCTGAGAATTTTCTTCTCTCATTTCCACATACACACTGGGTTTGAGTGATTTTGCTGAATTGTCCAAACAGAGTTTCTGTATTTAAATGATCACTGGTGCTTACCGCATTTAAAGACTTGTTCTACTGTCACCACACTAATTTTAAGACATTTCCATCACTCCCAAAATGAACCTCATGTCCATTAGCAGTACCTCTCCCTTCTCATCCCGAGGCCTAGGAAATCACTAATCTATTTTCTGATTCTATATATTTGCCTTTCTGGGTATCTTACATAAAATATCAGTAGTGGTTGAGAGTGCCTGTAGTGGGGAGCAGAGCCTGAAGTCAGTATCTTCAAACTAAGCCCCCCTTTGAGCCTGCACAGGGAAGTGGATCTTCCTGGACATCCTCCTCCTGCCCAATCCTACCTGCTCACACCCACCAATGGTAGTCCTTATACTGTGAGAAGCTGCAGAGCCCTGGAATCTGGGGGTGCAAGTTCACAAGGGTGTAGGGATGTTGCCCTTTCAGGGTGGTACTTGTGATTTCCTTTAGCCTAGGCTTTTTTTTTTTTTTTTTTTTTTGCGATACTCGGGCCTCTCACTGTTGTGGCCTCTCTCGTTGCGGAGCACAGGCTCCGGACGCGCAGGCTCAGCGGCTATGGCTCACGGGCCCAGCCGCTCTGCGGCATGTGGCATCTTCCCGGACCGGGGCATGAACCCGTGTCCCCTGCATCGGCTGGCGGACTCTCAACCACTGCGCCACCAGGAAAAGCCCTACCTAGGCATTTTAAATGTTATATTTGAGTGGTCCCTCCATGATAATAGGTGCACTCAGAGTGTAATTTGTGCCCATTGAGAAGTCTGTGAGGATGAGGTGTTCTGTCTCATGGACAAAGGGTTTATGAATATGGGAGTCCATTTGGATCAGAACCTTAACCTGAATCAGGCTTAGAGTTTCCTGACTTGTGATAATGGAAGCCTGGGGTAGGGAGAGCTTCCCTGCTTACAGGACTGGGGAGGGTTTTTGGAGCTCCCAGAGTTTATTCCTGTGGCTGCCCAGGTGTCCCTGCCCTCATTGAGGGACTGACCGTTTACAGTGGAGTTTTGTCTCAACCGGGCTTATCTAGACTCTCAAGTCTGTAAAGATGTTCAACTTTCTGAATATGGGCTTCCGAATTGTACGGACACAGTCTGCTTGTATGTTTTGATTCCAATATTTGTGTTTCTTTTCTTGGATTCCTTTATCCATTCAAGATTACAGCCCTTTGATTCTATTTTCCATTAACACTTGGGCTTTTAAAATCTATGTTGATTAACAAATACCATCTAAGGCAAGAAAATTGTGAGGTCAAGTAGGATTTTTGTTTCATTTAGACAAGAGAACCTCAAGACGTGAAATGGGTGCATTTAAGTTCTCAGGTGCTTTTCCATTTTTAGGTCAGTGTTTGTAAGTGCCTGTCCCTAAAGAACTTTAACAATTAAAAGTCCTCTAGTATTCCTAAAGCAAATGAATTTCTATTTTAATGGATGTGGGAGAAAAGAAGAAACAAATTCTATTTCAATTGATATGAGGAAAACACCTCAAAGTTTAAGTCAATCTATCAAATTCCTAGTCCATTTAAGGCTTAATTGCAAACCTAAAATACAGTGTAATATGCCACTTATTTCTGAAAATATCTCCAACGTTTACTGTAATGGAGAGAAAACCTATAATATCCTGTGTGCCTTTAGTTAGAAAGGGAGTTTTCATTTTTTTGTGGTTTACACTTTTATATCCATTACTGTTTAAAGGATCAAATCTTGCAGTGGTTTTCTATATAGAATGGTTAAAATTAAATTCCTAAGGGAAGAAATTAAGACTCCCTGCCCACATGTTGCCCCACTTCTCTGCTCTTAATGCCAGCCCCCATCAGATAACCAGTTTTGATTAAGCCTTCATCATCTTTTTAGTGTTTTTTTATATAAAACAATCCAGTACAAATGCCTGTTTTTCTTAAACTTTTTATTCTAGTAATGATTATTTGGGACCCACATATTTGTTGTTTCACTACTGAAAGTTAAGCCTCATCCCCTACCTTTCCCCTCGTGCCTCTTACTTGGACAGGCTGATAAGAAAGTGTGGAGGCTCCTGCTCTGTGAGCTGCTGTTTGCTGGGGAGATTTTCCTGTGCCCTGTGCTGCCCTGTGTTGCACTGCTGACCCCACCAAGCCTGGGCTGTATACAGGGAGGATACTGAGTTGAAAGTTTCTGGCAGTTTTTTGTACTTTGGGAGCAGGAATATGAGAATGGGGCCCTCCTTCCAGTGGTCCTGGGTTGATGTCTGAGGTGGAACCTATCTGTGTTTAGAGTGAAGGTGTGACTGAAGCTGGGTTTTCCCAGACATTAGTGTTGAGGGGAGGACTGGGGGAGTAGGAGGATGATTATACCCTGTGAATGAGGTGAGCCCAAAAGACAGTCACTACTTTCAAAAGAGCCGTTATTTCAGCGAAAGTGAAAGAGAAGAGGCAGGGAAAGGCAGCCTGTAAGTGGTGAGATTCCAGAAGGCTCACCAAAACTTTTAAGTAACTCTGAGGCTGTTGCCCCTGCATCTGTTGCAACAAAGATCCTTAGCCTCTCGGTTACGGTCGACAACACTCACCGTCTCAGCTTGGCACAGCAAAGGGATTTGTTCAAACCCAACTTGAACTTGGGTTTCTTAAGCTCTATAAGGCAATCAGTGTCATGAGGAGGCCTCTAGCCCTGCGAGCATTGATGGGAGGCTCTCTGAGGAGGGCCTTAAGTTGGCCATAGGCTTCTGATGCAAGGCACTGTCCTAGATCTCACATTAATATGCCATTAAAGCTGCAATTATCCCCCCATACTGGGATCTCTTACAAACAGAGGACTCCACTCAGGTGCCTATTATGGCTTTGGTACTGGAAACAGCACCCCAGGAGCTCAGCTCGGCCACTGACACCTACTTGTGATATGATGGAGCCAAACCTTGGCCGTTGGGCTTATGCTCCCTTGGAGAGATGACATTTCTTTCTTCAGTCCTTTGAAAGATGCTGTGGTGCTGTTGGAGCCACCCTCTCCAACACCTTGGTTCCCTGGGTAGCTGCCTGGGATTCACTGAATGCACAGCTCTGGGGAGTGAATAGACTAAAGATGACAGTATACCCTGGAACATGATGGAGCTCAGTGGAGAGTTGCTGCCCTTCATCCCTTAGTTGAGACAGCCTTGATGAAGAACCAAAACCAACTGTCGCCACACCTAACCAAACATCAGGCAGTCATCGGGATGAGTTGTAATGAGTCAGTGCTCTTTTTTTAAAATAGACTTCAGCTTTTTTTAGGTTTACTAGGAAGCTGATCAGAAATTACAGAGAGTTCCCAAATAACGCCTCGGCATCCACACAGTAGTCATTATTCTTTAAATCTTGTGTGACTGGTCCATTTGTTACAATTGCTGAACCAATACTGATGCATTAAAAGTGGGCAGGTGACATTAGCGTTGACTTTTTGTGTTGCATAATGTATGGATTTTGCAAATGTATAATAACATGTATTAATCATTTCTGCACATATAGTGTAATTTTACTTTCCTAAACTTCCTCTCTGCTTCAGAGATTGATTCATCTCTTCCTCTAATCCCGAAATCCTCCAGAACCAAAGCTCATTTTCCTGTCTCATGCTTTAATCTTTTCCAAAATGTCATATACTTGGAATCATGTAGTATATAGCTTTGTCAGATTGGGTTCTTTCACTTAGCAATATACTTTTATGCTTCCTCCATGTGTTTTCATAGCTCTACCTCATTTCTTTTCATCAGTGAACAGTATTTCATCGTATGGCTATACTGATCATTATTTATTTGACTCTTGAAAGATATCTTGCTTACCTCTGACTTATGCCAGTTATGAATAAAGCCCCTACAGGTATTCGTGTATGGGTTTCATGTGAACCTAAGAGCTATAAGAGTTGAAGTCATTTGGACAGATAGCAAGGAGTGTGATTGCTGGATCTTACTCAGTATGTAGTGTTTTGAAAGAAAGCTCCTGTCTTCCACTGTAGGGCTACCAAATTCCATTTCCCCCAGCAATGAATGAGGATTTTCTTCACCTATTCACCAATATTTGTTGTTCTGAGTGTTTTGCATTTTAGCCATTAAATAAGTGTGTAGTGATATCTCATTGTTTCATTTGCAATTTCCCATTGACATTTGACGTTGAGTACATTTTCACATTTCCTGTTTCCCTTCTGTATGTCTTCTTTGGGAAGCTGTTTGTTAGATATTCGGCCAATTTTTCATTGGTGGTTTGTCTTCTTACTTTGCTAATAATACTTTAGATATTTTGAATACCAGTCATTTATCATGTATGTGTTTTGTAAGGATTTTCTCCTATTCTGTGATTTTCACTCTCTTTACACTTTCTCTTGAAAGAGGCATTTTTCATTTTAATGAAGTGAAATTATACTTTTTTTTCCTTTTATAAATCTTGTGATTGTTATTATATTTGATAATTTGTTACCAAACCCAAGGTGACCTAGATTTTGTTCTGTGATATTTTCCAAGAGTTTATGACTTTTGCATTTTACATTTTTCTCTCTAGCTTCTTACAGTGTATTCTCTTTGTTTTTTCCCTAGTTTGAATATGATATACTTTGATCTCCATTTCTGTGTTTTCATGTTTTCTGTTCACTGAGCTTCATGAACCTATAGGTATTGTCTATCATTAATTTTAGAAAACTCTTAGTTGTTACTTACATGTTCTATTTCTTTCTTTTCCTTTAGTTAATTTCATTATGTGTATCTTAAGTTTTGTGTTAAAGAAGGTCATGCCAGGCTTCATAAATATTGTGTTGTATCTTTTAGTTCTTTTTGGTCTTTTTGTTAGACTCTTGTGAAACAGATTCTTTTGGGTGTAGGCATTAAGAACTGAATATTTGGGTCATATTTAAAAAACATCTTTTCTTTTTTCCAGTTTTAGGACAGTGGTTTGCCCTTTGAAGTCAGTGCTCTTATGTCTCTGGGAGGACTTGTTTATTTCAAGCTTTTAAATTCTCTTCTTGTGAGATTAAGAATCACAGCTTCTAAATTCATAAATCCCAGAACTAGATTTTCACCTGGCAGTAGCCAGTGTGGCTGCATGCCCAACACTTGTAGCTGAAATTGCAGAATGGAGACTTTATGTTGTGTTGGAGAAAACCACTGATGAAACCTATACCTATTTTCTAATCATGGGAAAATTCACCATCACACTATTATGGACCTCAGTGAACCCCCTTGCAAACTGTAGCTCTTAAACTGTTCCTTAAGGACAGTAAGGCCCAGGGTATACTGTTAGGGTGTGATGAGAAGAGTTTTTCTGGCATGTAATTGTACTGTGTGTTCTAAAATTTGGCTGGAAGCAGCCCTGAGGCACATGAGTATAGGGATTTTGTGGTCTAATATAATATTGCTTCTTCCTCATGAGTGAGCTCTAAGTTTCAAATTTTCTAGCTGCATCAAATTATATATAGAGAGAAAGGAAAAATAGAGTCTTTGATAATTGTTACACAAGTAGAAGGCAATGGTTCCCCAGAAGAATATATTCAGGCGTCTGCATCTGATTTCTTTAAAGGCCTGGAGGACTTTGGGAGAATGTGGCCAGCTGGGATTTGTTAAAAGTTCGATTTCTCCAGGCACCTGGACTCTGATGTTAGATGATGGGACTAGGAAAAAGCTTCTAGTTCTTGACAGTGTTTCTATTCATTGAAGCCTCATGAGTCTTGATCCTCTCTGCCTTATGAAATGCTGTAAATGGAGCATCATAGGAAGAAGATGAAAGAATTTTTTTCACAAGAAATTGATGTTCTTAAAATGATATTTGTTTTATTTCTACAGTATTTCTGTCATTTTCCTGCATTCTCTGGGCTCTGCCATTGTGATATAAGTGATAATGTGTAAATAATTTTCATGATGCTGCTAAATTATTGAGGAAGTGTGGAGAGTAAGTTTCTCATGATCAAGTCATAGAATAACTTTGTAAATAACAGAATCATACGTAAACTTCCTATAAATGAAGTGTGGATGTCTAGTTCTGTCAATCTCATGCGTCTCGGTGTACACATATTTTCGGTATTTTAGGACTCAGTGACCATAGAGGATGTGGCTGTGGACTTCACACTGGAGGAGTGGGCTTTATTGGGTCCTTCACAGAGGAAACTCTACAGAGATGTGATGCAGGAAACCTTAAGGAATCTGGCTGCAGTCGGTAAGAATGAAGAAATTCCCTAACTTTGTCAATTAGAGAAGAAGTATTTCTTACCTGTCAATATTGTTCCAAGATGTGGAACGTGGCAAGGGAAGACATTGGTAAAGAAACTAGAAATGGTCAGAGCTCATCCTGGACCTAGAATCTAATAATTTTTCTATAATTTATAGTACTTTGGGATCATTTTTCTGGGTCTGCATTTCAGGAGCAAAACGGGAATATCATGACATTGAAGATCAGTACAAAAACCAGGGGAGAAAATTAAGGTGAGTCACACTTAAAATACAAAGCACTGTCTCGTGAGAATTGCAGTAATATTATGAAAAATTTAAAAGAAGCAACATAATAAATAACCTCGCCTTCAAATTGAGGTTTTTTTTTTTTTTTTAATTTATTTTTGGCTATGTTGGGTCTTCATTGCTATGTGCAGGCTTTCTCTAGTTGCAGCGAATAGGGGCTGCTCTTGGTTGCGCTGCGTGGGCTTCTCACTGTGGTGACTTCTCTTGTTGCAGAGCATGGGCTCTAGGCTCACGGGCTTCAGTAGTTGTGGAACCTGGGCTTAGTTGCTGCACGGCGTGTGGGATCTTCCCAGGCCAGCGCTTGAACCTGTGTCCCCTGCATTGGGAGGTGGATTCTTAACCACTGCACCACCAGGGAAGCCCCAAGTTGAGTTATTCTTAGAAAATGTTCCCCCAAAATATTTTCTTAAATGGGATATAAATATTTAGTGTTTGCAAAATAGTTCACTTGCAGTCATTAACAATAAAACCTATACTTGAATATCACTTTTTAATAGAAAGTGTGAAGTCCCATTGAGAACATTCAGTATATTCAATTTCTAACAGTTCACACATGATAGAAAACCAGTTCCTCTAATTCATAATAAATATAATAAATGTAAAATGATTAATGAAGAAGTCATTAATAATATTCTCATTTATTACAGAACTTTTGTGGTAGAGAGATTCTGTAAAAGTAAAGACATTAGTTTATGTGGAGAAAATTTCAACCTTATTCCAACTATCAATCTGAACAAGAAAACTCCTGGATTAAAACCATGTGAATGCAGTGCATGTAGAACAGTCTTCATGGATCATTCATCCCTTAATAGACACATGAGATGTCACATTGAACACAAAACACGAGAGTATCAAAAATATAGTGTAAAGCCATATAAATGTAAAGAATGTGGGAAAGCATTCATTTATCCTGGTTCTCTTCGAATGCATGAAAGGAGTCACACTGGAGAGAAACCCTATGAATGTAAGCAATGTGGAAAAGCATTTCCATATCAGAAATCCTTCCGAACACATAAAAGAATTCACAGTGGAGAGAAACCCTATGAATGCAAGCAATGTGGTAAAAGATTCAGTGCTCAAAAACGTTTCCAAATACATGAAAGTAATCACACTGGGAAAAAACCATATGAATGTAAGGAATGTGGGAAGGCCTTCACGTGGGAAACAAGCTTTCGACAACACATGGTAACACACACTGGAGATGGATTTTATAAATGTAAGAAATGTGAGAAAGCATTCATTTATCCCAGTTGTCTTCGAATGCATGAAAGGAGTCACAACGGAGAGAAACCCTATCAATGTAAACAATGTGGAAAAGCCTTTAAAAGTCCTGAAACTATTCAAATACATGAAAGAATTCACAGAGGAGAGAAACCCTATGAATGTAAGCAGTGTGGTAAAGCCTTTAATTATTTCAGTTCTTTCCAAATACACAAAAGAAATCACACGGGAGAGACACTGTATGTATGTAAAACATGTTCTAAAGTACTGAGTACTGCCAGTTCTCTTCGAAATCATGAAAGAATCCACACTGGTGAAAAGCCCTATAAGTGTAAAGAATGTGGGAAAGCCTTCACATGGCAAAAAACCTTTCGAAAACATATGATAACACACACTAGAGATGGACCTTATAAATGTAAAAAATGTGAGAGAGTATTCATTAATCCCAGTTCTCTTAAAATACATGAAAGGATTCACAGTGGAGAGAAACCGTATCAATGTAAACAATGTGGCAAAGCCTTTAGTTACTACTGTTCCTTACGAGTACACAGAAGAACTCACACTGGAGAGAAACCCTATGTATGTAAACAATGTGGAAAAGCCTTTAGTTGTAATGAAAGCCTTCAAACACATCAAAGAATTCACACAGGAGAGAAACCATATCAATGTAAACACTGTGAGAAAGCCTACAGATACCACAGTTCTCTTCGAACCCATGAAAGGAGTCACACTGGAGAGAAACCTTATCAATGTAAACAATGTGGTAAATGTTTTAGTTCAAAAAAAGGTTTCAAAGTTCATGAAAGAACCCATACTGGAGAAAAACCCTATGAATGTAAAATATGTGGGAAAACCTTCCGTTCCACTTATGTTCAACTGCATGAAAGAATTCACACTGGATAGAAAACCTATCAATGTCAGGAATGTGGGAAGGCCTTCATTTATCTCTCAATCATTTGAAGACACATGAGACTGCACACTGCATAGAAAACATATAAAGTGTGGAGAATGGGAAAGGCTTCTCTGATCACAGTAGTTTAAAAGGGTGAAAGGATTCCCTAGATAAAACTGCATTTGTAAACAGCCTGGGTAACAACTTCAGTTGGCCAACATCATGTATGAGAATTCCCATGAAGAAGAAGTATAAATGTAAATAACATGAGATAACTTAATGGAAAGTACTCCATGCCTAATGTTCCAGAAAACCTTCAATATGAAAGAGTTTTTTTTAAAGTTTTATAAATATGTTGTGTTTAGTAAGGATCTTTCTTCAAGTGTATCCTTGAACAGTGGATTTCTCCTAATTTTAGAAATGAATATTAATGTGAGGTAATTGTGTACATTGTCTTTCAACAATAGTACGTAAGATTTAAAGGTAGTGATTTTTCCTTTAATCAGATAATGATTATTTTTCTTTCCATTTTAACCCTGTTGGATCCATGGGTGAACTTAAGTGTATTTCTTTTTTTTCCTTTTTTTTTTTTTTTTTTGGCTGTGCCATGCATCATGTGGGATCTTAGTCCCCTTACCAGTGATCAAACCTGCACCCCCTGCAGTGGGAGCACAGATTGCCAGGGAAGTCCACAAGTGCATTTCTAATATGCAGTTAGCCTTAAAATTTTATAATGTTCTATTCATTCTCAGTTAATGAGCCATTGCAAAATGGCAGTTTGGTATTTGTTGGGTTATGCCTAGTAGCTTTGTGTGGCAGTTCCTGGATATTCATAATCTATTATATATAGTACTCTTTTCACTGAGAAAGATACTTTTTGGTGGTGGTGAGTATAGGAACCTTTTTTCATTTTCCATTATACTAAACACTTGGAATAAATTTTATGTATGGGAAGGATGTCAAAAAGTATAGTTTCATGTAAATTATGCTTTGTATTTCCTTCTGACTGGTATTTGGTGAATAAACTATGAGACTTGTGATAATACAAAAAATCTATAGAGTTGGAGATATCTTGCCTGTGAGTAATATTAAGATCTAGACTTTCCATAATCCATCCCCTTTTTCGTTCCATATCAGCATTCACCAATAGCTCACCTGTGTGTGATTTAAAAGCAGGTACAAAGAAGATATTCTTCAGATACTGGAATCCCCACGCTGGGAGAGAGGCAGATTCATAGGAGCTTCAATGACACCATCTTCCAGCTTATTTTCCAGACTCTGTCCTTATAGTCAAGAGTATCGTTAACACCACCAACAAATGTTTGATTTCCATTTTTATGGATATATAGTTTCCCCTGCTGTCTTCATACCTTCCACATCAGAGATGCATCAGAGTTTGAATTTTTTCTGTAAGGCCTCTTGTGTCCACTGTCAAAGTATTCCAGTGTTTTATGGTTGGGAATATACTCTGATTCCACTCTTCTCTGGATTATATCTTCATAATGTCTAATTTGTGTAGGAAACACTTTGTGCTGTTAATAGTGCTAGTGAGTATGTGTTCCTGACTCACCATAGCATTCACAATGGTGCCACCAAAAAGAATGACATGGGAGTTTGTTTCTCTGCTGCGTTGTACAGTGGCTTCCTTGACCCATTGTTTACATGTGAGAATAAGCACCTTCCGTCAGGAAGATGGTGGGTTTTTCCTGTTAATTGTAGCTGAATATAACCCCTCAATATGTTTTTTATTTTATTTTATATAATTAAAACTGAATTTTTTTGTAAAAGTTTTTGTAGTTACAAATATTTTACCAACTCTTTGATGCTTTCGTTAGCTAACACATGTTGTTTTTCATTTCCTCAAAGAATATATTGAAGTACCCATTTTATAAATATTCAGAAAAACTTTCAGTTTTCTTCATTTGATCATTATACAATATGAGTCTGTGAATTTTTATCCTGTGAATAGAAGGTCAACTACTTTATCCTCAGGCCATTTTCTTATTTTTAGTTACAGTTTTGTCATGGATCTAATTTCTTACTCATCTGCAAAAGTTTAATCTTGGGTTTTTTTCAGTGCTGTCTTGCCAGTGACCACAAGATCATACCTCTAGTCAAATACTGGGGCAAAATGAATTCAGTTAAGAATTATTACAGGCAGGCTTCCCTGGTGGGGCAGTGGTTAAGAATCCGCCTGCCAATTCAGGGGACATGGGTTCGAGCCCTGGCCTGGGAAGATCCAACATCCCGTGGAGCACCTAAGCCTGTGCACCACAACTACTGAGCCTGTGCTCTAGAGCCCATGAACCACAACTACTGAGCCCACACGCCTAGAGCCCTGCTCAGCAACAAGAGAAGCCCGCACACCACAATGAAGAGTAGCCCTGCTTGCCGCAACTAGAGAAAGCCTGCACGCAGCAAGGAGGACCCAACGCAGCCAAAAATAAATTAAAAAAAAAAAAGAATATGTACATATACAACTGAATCACTTTGCTGTACAGCAGAAATTAACACAATATTGTAAATCAACTATACAATAAAAATTATAAAAAAGATATTACAAATCCTATATGACTGTGGTGTGTAACAGTAACGGTGTTCAAAAGGACTTCTTATAGGAATTTTACTTGTGTTAGAGGATTTGATTGCTGTTCAAGGTAGCAAGAAGTATTGAATGCTTTTAGGCGGTTAACTTTATTTTATCATTGGTGATCATAAATCATTTTCTTGAAAGCAAGAACATTCTCGTGGAGCTAAACTTAATTGCTAAGAAACTTTATTCAATTATGTTAGAAGGGGGGCTGTTGGTCATATATGATTTTTTATTTTATCTTTTATCACTATTAGAGACAGGTTATAAAATACATAGATTCACTTCTTAGTATGCTAGGTAATATTTTTATAATCTCTTTTGTGATATAACCAAGGCCTATAAATTTAGGTAAATTGTGAGACAATAAAAAGCTAGCAAGAGAGAAAGATAGGACTGCTATGCCAGTGAACCCTTCTGAAGGACTATACTCTTTTCTTTAGACATTAATTTTATTGAACTACAGTTGATTTACAATGTTGTATTAACTTCTGCTGTACAGCAAAGTGATTCAGTTATATATACATATATATATTTATTTATATTTATATTTTTTTCAGTTTATTACAGTTTATAATAGGATGTTGAATACAGTACCCTGTGCTATAAAGTAAGACCTTGTTGTTTATCTGTTCTATGTATAATACTTTGCATCTGCTAATTCCAAACTCCCAGTTCATCCCTCCACCATTTCCTCTCCCCCTTGGCAACCATAAGTCTATTCTCTGTGTGAGTCTGTTTCTGTTCCATAGATAAGTTCATTTGTGTCATATTTTAGATTCCACATGTAAGTGATAGCATTTGGTATTTGTCTTTCTCTCCCTGACTTAACTTCACTTAGTGTGATAATCTCTAGGTTCATCCATGTTGTGCAAATGGCATTATTTCATTCTTTTTTATGGCCAAGTAGTAGTCCATTGTATATATTAACCACATCTTCTTTATCCATTCACCTGTCGATGGACATTTAAGCTGATTCCATCTCCTGGCTATTGTGAATAGTGCTGCTGTGAGCATAGGGATAGATGTATCTTTTTAATTTATTTATTTTTGGCTGCATTGGGTCTTTGTTGCTGAGTGCAGGCTTTCTCTAGTTGTGGCGAGTGGGGGCTACTCTTCATGGTGATGCACAGGCTTCTCATCGCAGTGGCTTCTCTTGTTGCGGAGCACGGGCTCTAGGTGCACAGGCTTCAGTAGTTGTGGCACGTGGGCTCAGTAGTTGTGGCTCATGGGCTTAGTTGCTCCGCAGCATGTGGGATCTTCCCAGACCAGGGTTTGAACCCATGTCCCCTGCATTGCCAGGCAGATTCTTAACCACTGTGCCACCAGGGAAGCCCCAGATGTATCTTTTAGAATTGTAGTTTTCTCCAGATATTAGCCTAGGAGTGGGATTGCAGGATCATATAATCTGCATGTTCTTTTTTTAAAATATATTTACTTGGTTGTGCCAGGTTTTAGTTGTGGCAGGCGGGCTCCTTAGTTGCGCTCACAGACTCCTTAGTTGTGGCACGCATGTGGGATATAGTTCCCTGACCAGGGATCGAACCTGGGCCCCCTGCATTGGGAGCATGGAGTCTTTATCCACTGCGCCACCAGGGAAGTCACTCATCTACATATTCTTAATTCAATACACCAGCTCTGGCTTCTCACTACAGGGGGAACAGGTTTTATTAAACTAATGCAAGCACTTGAGATTTCCCTGGTGGCACAATGGTTGGGACTCTGCACTTCCAATTCAATGGGCCTGAGTCCAATCCCTGGTCAGGGAACTAGATCCCACGTGCATGCCACAACTAAGAGTTCGCATGCCACAACTAAGGATCCCATGAGCTGCAACTAAGGAGCCCGCCTGCCACAACTAAGAACCAGCACAACCAAATAAATATTGAAAAAATAAAGTAATAAAATAATGCAGGCACTCACTGAACAAGCACATAACAATAAAAATCTCCAGAAGGAATGGGTCTAGTTCCCAAAGTTGCTACATTATATTTCCTAAACTATCTAGTTTATATCAAAAATATGAGACATGTAAACAAACAGGAAGGTAAACCATACAGTGAGAATAAAGAGCAATTGAAAAGTGACCCAACTCTTAATAAGGAGACCGCAGTAAAATTGCCAGGTGATGTCTCAGCAGAAAACAGGGAAGCCAGAAGGCAGAGGGAAACATTCGAAGTGCGCTAGGAAAAAAGGCTGTCAACCAACAATCCTATATTCAAAACTACCTTCTGAAAAAAGATGGCAAAATAAGGACTCTCTCAGATCAACAAAAAGTGAAAGAATATATTGATAGCCAATTGCCTCACGGGAATTACTGGAGTTCTTCAGGCTGATAGCAAGGGACTCCAGAAGATAATTCATATCAACATAAAGAAACAAAAACACCTGTACAGGTAATTCTGTAACCAGAAAAGGCAGAATCAATACATATTTTCTCTTTTAGCAGATGTCAAAAGTACTGTGTAAAATCCTATGTATGTAATGTGTTACTAGGCCATTATATATAGCAGTGTAATATCTATGTAGTATGTTTGCCATTAAGAAGCACAAAGGTGGGAGTAACTGTACTAGGCTAAGGAGATGACCACTGATTGTACATAAGTGTGAGAAAATATTTCCGGGTTATATCATAAGTTGATATAATCTGCATAACAATAATAACAAAAATGGCAAAAGGGAATAGAGCTTTATATGAGTAATGTTTCCATATATCACTGGAATTATGCTAGCATAAATCTGAGTCTCATTTTTTTAATTAATGCATATATGTTAAATGAGCAACCTCTAAAAAAAATTTAAATGTATACTGGAGATGTCATTTAAAAATGAAAGTGGATGGGCTTTCCTGGTGGCGCAGTGGTTGAGAGTCCGCCTGCTGATGCAGGGGACACGGGTTCATGCCCCCGTCCGGGAAGATCCCACATGCGGCGGAGCGGCTGGGCCCATAAGCCATGGCCGTTGAGCCTACGCGTTCGGAGCCTGTGCTTCACAACGGGAGAGGCCACAGCAGTGAGAGGCCCGCGTACCACAATAAAAAAAAAAAAAAAAAAAAAGAAAGTGGAAACTTGAAAATATTCAACTTAATGTAAAAGAAGTTTATAAAGGAGGCCTTAAGAACTAAAGACAACATGAGAATTGTAGGATACAGAAAGTAAAATGGCAGGTATAATTGCCACTGTGTATTAATACTAAATGTGAGTGGTTTACATAGCCCAAACAGGAGGAAGAGATTGTCATCTCAGATTAAACAAAGAAACCATGATCTAAATATGTGCTATGTAGAGGAAGCACACTTTAGATTCAAAGACACCAACAAATTGAAAATAAAAGCCTGTGATAGATATATCGATATATCTGCCAACAACACCAACATGAAGACTGGAGAGATTATACAAATATTAGGCAAAATTGACTTGAATACAAAAGATATCATTAGGCATATTGAGGGACATTACATCATTCCAACAGGGTCGAACTTTATGGCTTGTATCTAAAACAGAACCTTGAAAAAATGATTATAGCCATTAATAGCTCTACTAGCAGAGAAGGAAGACCTCAAATCAGTACCCTGTATGTACTTCAAGAGACTGAAAAGATGAGGTCTTAAACACAAGGAGAAAAGGAATTAATACAAATTAAAGTAGAAATGAGTGAAACAGGGAATAGTAAAACTGTAGAGAAAACCAATGAAACCAAAAGTGAGTTTGTTACCCTAAAGCTGGGTTTGCCTCTTGGTGGGTGTTCAGCAAAAGACATCCAAGCCAAAGGTGTGGAGAGGAAAGGATTTATTTGCAGCAAGTAAGGAGAACACAGGGATCTTTCCCAAAGCAGTGTCACTCAGAACAGCAAAACTGGAGAACTTCTAAGCTATGGGTACATGCATATTCTGAAGGGGCTTGAGAAGAGGAGAATTCAGCCAGGAATTTGAGCAAAGGTTCACAGAGTCCAAGCTTTAGTTGACTGAAGTCAGGAGGGTCAACACCATCATTCCATCCTTCACTTGGGGGCCTTAGGTCCTGCAGAACTCAAAGACATGTATCAGATTTTTATGTGTACCCTTGAGGAACTAGGACGCTGTTTTATCCCTGACCTATGGTTACTTGATCCTTTTCTTTTGTTCTTACATTCCCTTATTTTGGTTAATTACTGAGATCTATTCAAGGGCAAGCATTCCGGCCAAGCTTAGATGACAAAATGGCTTAGGCCAGAAATGACTTCTTGTCTGTCAAGAAAGTCATGCCTGGTTCTCTTTCTCTAGGGACCCCTTACCCTGTCTTCTTACAAGTTCTTACAAATTGACAAATCTTTAGCTAGATAGATCTAGAGAGAAAGAGGGTATATTCACGTTCATAGAATCGCAAAGAATGAGGGGTATGACTATGGACATTACAGAAATAAAAAGGATTATAAAGGAATTCAATGAACAACTGTATGCCAAAATATAAGATAACTTAGAAGAAATGCATAAATTCCGCAGGAGAAACAAGCAACTGAGACTAACTCGAGACAAAAAGCAAAATCAGAATAGAACTATGAAGTGGTTGAGTTGGTAAACAAAAAACACCCATAAAATAAATCTAGGCTCTACTTTTGTGTAAGTGGCTTCTACACTAAGTTCTCCAAAAATTTTAAAGAAGATTTGTCACTGCATTAGACTGGAGACTCCCCTCCTGGGCCCCTAGCTGAACCAACACACCCCTGCCCCCGAACCCTCACTGGGTCAGGGAGTTCTTTCCCGCTCAGGTTTGAGCTGCCAATAAGGAAACTGAGTTTGGTGCAAGCAAGACAGGCTTTTATTCAATGGCCAGAGAAAGAGAAGGGGGGGGGGGGCTAATGCTCTAAAGACACCTTCTCTCTGATTACAAGTGAGGACGAGCTTTTTATAGAAGTGGGTGGTGACTTCCCTGGCAGCCCAGTGGTTAAGACTTCACCTCCAAGGTAGGGGATGTGGGTTCAGTCCCTGATCCAGGAGCTGAGATCCCACATGCCTCACAGCCAAAAACCAAAACATAAAACAGAAGCAATACTGTAACAAATTCAATAAAGACTTAAAAAATGGTCCACATCAAAAAAAAAAGAAAAAGAAATGGGTGAAGGTGCTTATATGAGGCAGGAGTCTTTTGTCTTCCTGATTCATGGAAATGGGTGGAGATTTCCCAGGATGCAATTCATGCCTCTATTCTGACAGTCTGTGGTGCAGGGGGAGGGTGATATTATTATTACAATGATATGGTAAAGAGCTGTAAAGTGACATTTGTCCCAATTTTGAAGTTCAGTCAGATTATTCTGGATTCTCATCGTTAATGTTTCCTGGGTCTGAGTCCCTACTAACGACTCCATGACCAGCACAGATCACAGGGCGACAGATGATATGTGACAGTCTCCAGAGCAAGTGAACCATACACAGCGTTCGACCTGTGCCAGGCCTTGGGAGAAAAAAAGGACATTCACGTGCGTGCGGAGCAACGCCCCACCAACCTGCCTCAGGGGACTCCGGGTTGGACAGATCGCAATACCCCGCCCCCTTGTCCTGAGTGACAACCTGCGAGAGGAAGCCTGACTCGGCAAAACCACGCTTAGGCGCTGGGATTGAACCTACACTCGCCTGGCACAATGTGGGGAAGAAGAGGGGCTACGGGTGCAGAGCTGCGGAGAGAGGCTCCAGGGTGGAAATTCCTGTGAGAAGTAACGGGACAGGACGCCCGGGGTCTGGGCTTCGGGGGCCAACCCCCTTCCCCCAGCCGGAGGGGACAAAGGTCCGAGCGGTACCCCAAACCCACAAGTATCCCCTGATTCCAACGGTGACCATGAAGAGGCCAGTTCAAAAGATGTCCAGTTCCGACCAGCCCCTCTCCGCGTCTCGGCACCCCAGGGCACCACACTCACCATTTCGAGGTTTCCTAGGTCAGAGTCCCTCCTAACGACTCCAATGACTAGTGCATATATGTGAGGGTCTCCAGAGCCTGGGAAGCTTCCACAGCGTGCTACCTTATGTGTGGTGGGAGAAAGGACTTCTAAGCTGGTCTGAGGGTCGCCCCACCCACCTGCCTGAGGGCCTCCTGGTTGGACAGATTCCAATACTGAATTAAGGATATGCAGATTACGACCTGCTGAATAAGGTGGCACACCCCGTTATTGACCTTAAAAATAAAATGGTCATCTATTTTACCAGTAAAAATAGGTTTATGGGGAAATAGAAAAGGACTGCAGCTCCTGAGTTGCAAGCAAGCTACAACAGAAGCCATAGTCAAGACCAACAAACAAAGCAGAGGAACATTATTTCACTGAGAAAAAGAAGGAAGTTGGGAAGGGTTATTTTAATGGAAACTCCATTGGAGAAAAACAAGAGTTCAGGGTGATGACAGTTTCTCACTGGGTGAGTAGTTGAAGGGGTCGACTTATTGTAGGAGATATAATGTGCATTCTTTTTCTATGTGGCGTATAATGGGTCATTCTTTTGTGATGCAGATTCTATTGCTGGAGTGTGTAATTAAACTGACAATTCCTCCTGTAACTGAGGTGGAGAAGATCTGGGTTAGAGCTCCCCTGATTAACAGATTGAAGAATAAAAACCACATGATCATTTCAATAGATGTAGGAAAAGATTTTGAAAACATTCAACATCCGTCTATGAAAAAAACTTTTCAAAATGGGTGTGCACAGGGAATGTACATCAACATAATACAGACCATACATGACAAACTCACAGCTAATATACTCAATGGTGAAAAGCTGAAAGCATATCCTCTAAGACCAGGAAAAATACAAGGATGCCCACTCTCATCACATTTATTCAAAATAGCATTGGGAGTTGTAGCCACAGCAATCAGACACAAAAAAGAAATAAAAAGAATCCAAACAGAAAAGGAAGAAGTAAAAATGTTGCTGCTTTCAGATGACATGATACTATACGTACCAAATCTAAAGATGCCACCTAAACACTACCAGAGCTCAACAATGAATTCAGTAAAGTTGCAGTATAAGAAAATAATATGCAGAAATCTGTTGCATTTCTATACAGTAAAAACAAACTATCAGAAAGAGAAATGTAGGAAACAATCCAATTTACCATCCCATGAAAAAGAATAAAATACCTAGGAATAAACCTATGTTGTAGGTAAGAAGACCTGTACTTGGAAAACTGTAAGACGCTGATGAAAGAAACTGAAGACAACACAAACAGATGTTAAGATATACTGTGTTCATGGACTGGAAGAATTAATACTGTTAAAATGACCATAACACACAAGGCAATGTACAGATTCAATGCAATTCCTTTCAAAATATCAATGACATTTATCACAGAACAGAAACAAATAATTCTAAAATTTGTTTGGAAACTCTGAATAGCTGAAACAATCTTGAGAAAGAAGAACAGAGCTGGAGGAATCATGCTTCATGACTTCAGACCAAACTACAAATGTACCGTAATCAAACATTATAGCATTGGCACCAAAACATCCACAAAGATCAATGGAAGAGAATAAGAGTCCAGAAAAAAATCCACCCAATTATGGTCAGTTAATCTACAAAAAGGAACAAGAATATACAATGGAGAAAAGAAACTCCCTTCAATAAGTGGTGCCGGGAAAACTGGACAGCTACATGTAAAACAATGAAATTAGAACATTCTCTAACACCATGTACAAAAATAAACTCAAACTGGATTAAAGATCTAAATATAGTGCTTCCCTGGTTGCACAGTGGTTAAGAATCTGCCCACCAATGCAGGGGACACGGGATCAAGCCCTGGTCCAGGAAGATCCCACATGCCATGGAGCAACTACACTACTGAGCCTGCGCTCTAGATCCCGCCAGCCACAACTACTGAGCCTGTATGCCACAATTACTGAATCCCGTGTGCCTAGAGCCCATGCTCCACAAAAGAAGCCACTGCGATGAAAAGCCTGCGCACTACAACGAAGAGTAGCCCCCGCTTACCGCGACTAGAGAAAGCTGGCACGCAGCAATGAAGACCCAAAAGCAGCCAAGAATAAAATTAATTAATTAATTATAAAAATAAATAAATATAAGACAAGAAACCAGAAATCTTCTAGAGGAAAAGACAGGCAGACTTGCACCTAAATCATAGCAATATTTTTTTGGATATGTCTTTGAAATCAAAGGAAATAAAAGCAAAAATAAACAAATTGAACCAAATTAAACTTAAAAGCTGCGACACAGCAAAGGAAACCATGGGCAAAACACAAAGAACACCTACTGAATAGGAGAAAATATTTCCAAATCGTGTGACTGATAAGGGGTTAATAATACCCAAAACACGTAAAAAGTTCACACGACTGGACAATCGATTTAAAACTAGACAAAAGACCTGAATAGACATTTTCCCAAAGAGGGCATTCAGATGGCCAACAGGCACATGAGAAGTTGCTCAATGTCATTAATCATCAGAGAAATGCAAATTAAAACCACAATTAGATGTCACCTCACATCTGTCAGGATGGTTATCACCAAAAAGAAAACAAATAACAAGTGTTGGTGAGGAAGTGGAGAAAGTGAACCCTCCTACACTGTTGGTGGAAATGTAAAGTGTTGCAGGCACTCTGAAAAACAGTATGGAGAGTTCTCAGAAAACTAAGAATAGAACTGCCATATGACCCAGCAATTCCACTCCTGGGTATGTATATCCAGAAAAAACTGGAAACACTAATTCAAAAACATACATGCACCCCAATGTTCACAGCAGCATTATTTACAACTGCCAAGATATGGAAGCAACCTAAGTGTCCATTAACAGGAGAATGGACAAAGAAGATGGGGTATATATATGCAATGAAATACTACTCAACCATAAAGAAAGAATGTATTTTGTGATTTGAAACAACATAGATGGACTTAGAGGGTATTAAGTGAAATAAGTCACACAGAGAAAGACAAATACTGTATGATATCACTTATATGTGGAATCTAAAAAATAAAAAAACCAAGAGGATATAACAAAAAAGACAAAGACTCATAGATACAGAAAGCAAACTAGTGCATACTTGTAGGGACAGGGTAAGGGGGCGAGGCAAGACAGGGGTAGGGAATTAAGAGGTACAAACTATTATGTATAAGATAAATAAGCTACAAGCATATATTGTCCAACATAGGGAATATATTCAGTATTTTATGACTGTAAAATTGTGAATCACTATGTTGTACACCTGTAACTTACATAATAATATATATCAAGTATACTTCAGTAAAATAAACTTCAAGTAAATAAATAAAAATAATGTCAAACACCACCCAGTTCTACAAAAAGTAAACCATTAGTTGATACAGTTGCTGACTTCCAACACACTATGAAATGAATTCAGGGATGAGATCAGAAATGAGGCACCCTGTGCTCTGGGAAAAGTGGAAAAACCGGACGTTAGATAGTTAGACATTGTCAGTAAAAACTTTATGAACCCCAATTTTGCATTTTCCTATACTTAGAAAAGCGCTGAAATCATCAATGAAGGTATCTCTTCCTCATGACTAAAAGTAACCTTCTATTACAAAAATGTGTGCTTGAGTGCACATACCCCTTCTCTAAATCACTGGTATATGGAACTTCAAGCTTACTGTTTGGAGCAGTTCCTCAAAGCTACCTGAGAAGCTGTCTCCTGGGCTACAGTCCTCAGTAAGTCCATAAATAAAACAGAGTCACAGATCTCACATCATGTGTTTTTCTTTCAGTTAACACATGTAATCTCCAATCTGTCATGGATCTAAGAAGAGATATTCCTCTTCTGGTTGTTCAGTTTTTTTCCGGTTGTGAGAATGAGAATAATCACTCAGAGCTGTTTACATACTGGAAGAAAAACCATCCATTCGGTTTTTTTTTTCTTTCTATTTTTCCTTTCTAAGACTATACCACTTTCAATTGATTCTACTGCTAGTGCCCATGGAGTTGGTTTCAGAGTTTTTCTTTTGTGACCAATGTACCTAAATACATCATACTGGGATTTCTACTTTTGAATTTCTTATCCTCATCTTCTAAAAATTTCCTATGCTGAATACCTGTCCAATACCCAAAAGGTATTTTCCATGGGTTATCTTCCATTTTATCATTGCCCTTTGAAGACAGGATTAACACCCAACCTAAAATAAATATGATCAGGTGTTAAGACTGTTGTTGACACATGCATTAAGTTAATAGAAGTAGTATTATACCACAAAAATACTTTTGAAGGAGAGTAGGGCAAGGTTAAGTGGGTTAAGCTGGCTTGTCAAAAGTTAATGTGTTGCCCCTTTAAGGTGTATAGGGGTAGAGCCTACAGGTTTTAAAGGTTTGACCCTCTTCTTACACACTGGCACAGAAAAAGGAACATGAGTAAACCTTCCTAACTTGTTTATCCATTGTGGGCCAGGAAGGGTGACTAGGTATGTAAAGCCAATTAAAAGTCAAATATCAAACTCCCATGTAATTCTTTTTGGCGGCACCATTGTAAATATCATGGTGAATCAGGAAAACATACTCACTAGCACTGTGGACAGCATCAAGTGTTTCCCACACAAATTAGACATTATAAAGGTATAATCTAGAGAACAGTGGAATCAGAAAATACTCCCAATCGTAAAACTCTGAAATACTTTCTCGGTGGAGACATGAAGCCTTCCAGAAAAAAATCAGACTCTCATGGATCTTCATGTGGGACACCAGGGGAAAATCACTTCTATGAAAATGAAAATCAAAAAGTTGATGGTGGTTTGGGGGATGCTCTTGACTTCAAGGGCACCGAATCTGGAAAATAAGCTGGAAGATGGTGTCCTTGAAGTTTCTATGTATCTGTCTCTCTCCCAGTGTGGTGGCTCCAAAATCGGAAGAATGCCTTCTCTGCATCTGCTTTAAAATCACACACAGATGAGCTGTTGGTAAATTCTAACAAGGAACCACAAAGAGGATTGATTCTGGAAAATCTAGGCCCTAACGTTACCCACAGGCAAGGTATCTCCAACTCTAGATTTTTTTTGTCCTATTGCAAGTCTCTCTTCTTAATTCAAATTCTATTCAACAAATACCAGTCAGAAGGAAAGACAAAAAGCAAACAGGAAAATCATAATTTACATAAAAGTGTAGTCTTTGACAACCTTGCCATGCATTAAAATTTATTCCAAGTGTTTAATAGAATGGAAAACTGAAAAAAGCTCCTGTATCCACAAGCCCCCCAGAAAGGACATTTCTCAGTATTTATTTATTTATTTTGGCTGCGTTGGGTCTTCGTGGCTGCGCACGGGCTTTCTCTAGTTGCGGTGAGCAGGGGCTACTCTTCGTTGCAGTGCACAGGCTTCTTATTGCGGTGGCTTCTCTTGCTGCGGAGCCCGGGCTCTAGGTGTGCAGGCTTCCGTAATTGTGGCACGCGGGCTCAGTAGTTGTGCTCGTGGGCTCTAGAGCACAGGCTCAGTAGTTGTGGTGCACGGGCTTCGTTGCCCCGCGGCATGTGGGATTTTCCTGGACCAGGGCTTGAACCCATGTCCCCTGCATTGGCAGATGGATTCTTAACCACTACACCACCACGGAAGCCTGTGAAATAAAAATTCTTAACAACTGGAATGTAACACTGGATTTTTGTTTTCCCCTGAAATTTACCCCTCTTGCCTCTTTGAAAATATTTTATACGGTCTTTCAAGCTCTATTAATTAAGTACATTTTACACTATTGAAAAAAGAAATTTAAATAAGTGAGTAAATCTTTTGAAGGGCACTAACCCAGAGATGGGCAGTTGTTACAGGTTAGCTCGTCCAGAAAAGTTTGAAAAAAAAAAACCCTCCACAAAATGATTCCCCATAGGATGTCTCTTCCAAGAAAAAAAATTGGGAGAAGGGATTTCATACACCTACTTCCAAGTGGTTATTCTCGGCTTTCCCCTCGTGTAAAACATCCACAGACCGCCCCCCTCCCCAGTGCAATCCGCGACTCTGCGCAAATAGGATACATAATTAAAATACTGGGTGTGTTTAAAATACACCACGGGAGACGAATAGTTGATAGATGATGTGAATCGGAGAGGGGAAACTGACTTTGGGAAGGCGGGGAGCGCTCTGGAAATTTCATGAGTTCTTGCCAGCCCTACTAAGAGCTATTCTGCAGGTCGGTTCCATGCCTGGCCACACAGCCTTACACCAAGCCCTTGACCCCTGGAGGACATAAGACCCTCTTGTTCCAGGCAGGACTGGCCTGGGCCACCCTCTTATCTGTACTTGCTGCATCTTGAAACAGAATCAGGAATCCCAGTGCAGGAGGAGCTGCGGAAGACAACTGAGACAATCCCAGGCCAGGAAATGTTGTTTTACCAAGCAAACGTGCCAGGCGGGGACAGGTCCCATCCCACCTCCCACAGGTTGTCACTCAGGCACTAGGGGGCGGGGTATTGAGATCTGTCCAACCAGGCGGCCGCTGAGGCAGGTGGGCGGAGCGGTTCCCCACTCAGGCGTGGACTTCCTTACCTTCTACAGTGGAGGGGTCGCGTGTCTTTCTCGGTTCACTAACCTGTTAACTCTCGCGTACCTTCTGTTGCCCTGTGTTCTGCACTAGTCCTTGCAGTCGTTAGGAGGGACTCAGACAGACCCAGGAAACCTCGAAATGGTGAGTGTGCTAAGCCGGGCTGTGGACGCTGCGAAGGGACTGGTCGCAACCGGCCGAAACCGGCCATCTTTCTTGACCCGGTCACTTCGCGGTCAACTCCGGAGTCTGCGGATACGCGGGGGGCGCTGCTCGGACCTCAGTCCCCTCCGGGTCTCAGTGGTGGGGTTGGCCCGGCAGCTCGGACCCCGGGCGTCCTGTCCGGTCACTTCGCTGCAGGAACTTTTGCCCCGGAGCCTCACCCGGCTGCTCTGCAGCCGCTCTTCTCCCCCCAGATTGTGTGGTGACCTCAGGCACAGTCTTCAGGTGACAATTGGGACTCGTTCTCCAGGGTTCGGTCGTGGGATTAGCTGTGGTCTGAGGGGTCTCAGCCTTTCCTTTCTGCCCCAGGGGGCACCCGTTTTGATAGGGATAGAATAGAATAGTTACACTGGTAGTTGTAGAAGTCCCAGTAGGGGATTGTAAATAGAGAGGGAAACCTAGGGAACTTTGGGAGACCACTGTAACTTATTGATCGCTCAAGAAAGCTATCGGAAATGTGGAACCAAGCAGGCCTCCTTAAGTATAAAGCCATAAATAAAAGCATGAGATATGCCCCAGATCATTAAGTGAAAGAAAAAATGAGGCCTGCGTTCCGCTGGTCGAGTTCAGCAAGGTAATGATCCTTAACACCAAGGACAGGAATTTTAAGAGAAATGTGACATTCCAAAGTAGGAGACCCTCATTATATGGAGACTTGAGACGATACAACATACTTTAGTGTATGTTACCACCTTTCTCCTGATTTGAATAAGCTCTATGACAGTCCTAGTTTGACTTCATAGGGTCAGACACTCTCCTATGTCATAGGAAGGAGGAGCTAGTGACCTAAGCCTGACTTCTACCCGAAGAATGAGGAAGAAGGCAGTCTTTTTCCCCTTCCCCACTTTCCTTTGACTATAAAAATATAGCCCGGTTAATCCTCAGGGCAGAGCCCCCCTGCCTGCTTGCGTCTCTTGCAAGCGTCCTATATTAATAAATCTACCTCTTGCCTATCTCTTTGCCTCTTGCTGAATTCCTTCTGCACTGTGACACAAAGAACTCGAGCCTCAGTAAGTCCAACACCAGGTGAGTGATTCTAATTAAAAGACCATAGGTTCAAGTCCCAATCTGGGTTTAGGCAGGGTTCGAGTCCCGGCACGTGGGTTCAAGTCCCCTCTGACTTACACGGTTTCATTTTTTCTCTGAGTTTTCCAAACGTTTGGGAAGCAGAATTTCAAAGACCTTAGCCCCCCAGAGGAGCTCTTTGTAGGGCTGGCAATAAATCATTAAATTTCCAGATCGCTTCCCTCATTCCCAAAGTCAGTTTCGCCTCTCCGATTCAAATTACCTATCATCTATTCGTCTCCGCAGTGCATTTCAAACAAATATTTTAATTGTTTATCCTATTTCCTTAGTGACGTGGATGGTATTTTTTGGGGGGGCGGGGGGTGGTCTGTGGATATTTTACAAGAGCAGAAGCCGACAATGACCATTTGGAAGTGGGTTGTATGAAGTCCTTTCTTCTGATTTTTTTACTGGAAACAGATATCCTATAGGAAGTCCTTTCGTGGAGGTTTTTTTTGAACTTTTATGGACGATCTACCCTGCCCATTCCTAGGTTAGTCCCCTTCAAAAGATTTACTCGCTTATTTAAGTTTCTTTCTTCAATAGTGTAAAATAGAGCTTCAAGGTCCATATAAAATATTTCCAAAGAGGTAAATGAGGTGAATTTCAGGGGGAAAAAAATTCCAGTATTACATTCCATTTGTTAAGAATTTTTTGCTTTTATTCAGTCCCTGAGGAAGTGTGGTTAAGTTTTTGTGGCCTCTCCTTTACTTTTGGTGGATTTCAAATGAAGTTCCAAGATTTAGACTTGTAGAGAAGAAGTATTCAAGCGTGATTAATTATGTAGTAAATGAAATTGCCTTGGGAGTAATTGACTGACATTTTTTTTCTGAAAAGGAATAGATATTTGGGGTTTCCTGGTGAACTAGTAGAAGTGGCTTATAATTTTCTTCTCTCATTTCCACATAAACACTGGATTTGAGTGATTTTGCTGAATTGTTCAAACAGGGTTTGTGTATTTAAAGTATCAGTGGTGGTGGAGAGCACCTGTAGCTGGGAGCAGAGCCTGAGGTCAGTGTCTTCAGGCCAAGGCCCCCTTTGAGCCTGCGAGGGGAAGTACTTGAAGGCCCTCCTATACTTGGAATCATACAGTATATAGCTCTGCCAGATTGGCTTCTTTCCGGTAGCAATATACTTTTGAGCTTTGCTTCATGTGTTTTCATAGCTTGATACTTTATTCCTTTTTATTCATCATATGGATATACCACTGACTATTTGACTCTTGCAAGATATCTTGCTTACCTGTTGACTCATGCCAGTTATGAATAAAGCCCCTACAGGTATTTGTGTATGAGTTTTGTGTGAATATGAGTTGATCTCATTTGGACAAATAACAAGGAGTGTGATTGCTGGGTCTTAATATACATACTAAGAGTATATTTTGTTTTGAAAGAGAGCTCCTGTCTTCCTTTGTAGGGGTACCAAGTTCCATTCCCCCCAGCAATGAATGAGGATTACCTTCACATCCATTTGGTGTTTTGCATTTTAGTTATTAAATAGGTGTGTAGTGATAGCCCGTTTTATTTGCAATTTCCCACTGACATTTGACATTGAGCATGTTTTCATATTTCCAGTTTCCCTTCTATATATCTTTTTTGGGGAGCTGTTTGTTCAGATCTTTTGCCCATTTTCAATTGGATTATTTATCTTCTTACTATTGAGTTTTAATAGTTCCTGGATATTTTGAATACCAGTTATTTATCACATAAGTGGTTTGCAAATATTAATATTTTTTCATATCCTGTGACTTGGCTTTTCATTCCCTTAACACTGCCTTTCTGAGAGGAGACGTTTTTTATTTTAATGAAGTGAAATTATCCTTTTTCTCTTTTACAGACCTTGTGTTTGTTGTTATATTTGAAAATTCATCACCAAACCCAAAGTGACCTAGATTTCCTTCCATGATATTTTCGAGGAGTTTATTACTTTTGCATTTTACATTTAGATCTGTGATGTGTTTTGAGGCTTTTTTTGTAAAACGTGTAAGTGTTTACATTTGCTTTGTGTGTGTGTGTGTGTGTTTGTGAATATCCATTATTTACAGCACTATTTGTTTAAAAGATATTCTTTTCATTTGAATTGCCTTTCCTTCTTTGTCCAAGTTCAGTGTGGGTCTACAGGAAAACAGTTGATTATCTTTCAATCTTGAGATATGTCTTCTATTTTTTTAATAAATTTATTTATGTTATTTATTTATTTGGCTGCTTTGGGTTTTCGTTGCTGCGCGTGGGCTTCTCCCTAGTTGTGGCGAGCGAGGGCTACTCTGCGTTGCGGTGCGTGGTCTTCTCATTGCGGTGACTTCTCTTGTTGTGGAGCACGGGCTCTAGACGTGCAGGTTTCAGTAGTTGTGGCACGTTGGCTCAGTAGTTGTGGCTCACAGGCTCTAGAGCGCAGGCTCAGTAGTTGTGGCACACGGGCTTAGCTGCTCCACGACATGTGGGATCTTCCCAGACCTGGGCTCAAACCCGTGTCCCCTGCACTGGCAGGTACCTTCTTAACCACTGCGCCACCAGGGAAGCCCAGGATATGCCCTCTTAATTCCAAGAGTTATCTGTTGTTGGAGAATCTTTAAGATGTTTCACAGAGATAATTATGTCCTAGAGACCAAATATTTGAATTTACCTACAGGATACATGAATATGTTCTTTTTCAGGAAGTAGAAGTTCCCTCTATTACTTGTTTGTGATTAAAAATGGATGCTGTATTTTACCAAATCCTTTGAAATTTTCATTTCCCCCTTTGTTCTTTTCTGATATTTCCTTTTACCCTCTGTCTTCCCTTATAGGCATATTGATTAGATGTTTATCAGTGTTATTAATCTTGTCAAAGAACTAGCTTAAAAGTTTTTTTCTCCTTCAATTACCCACAATTACATTAATTTCCTTTCTGATTTTTATAACTTTATTTTGCTTATTTTGTGATTATATCGTCTTCTCTTTATTGTTTTTTTTTTTTTTTTTGTGGTACGCGGGCCTCTCACTGTTGTGGCCTCTCCCGTTGCGGAGCACAGGCTCCGGACGCGCAGGCTCAGTGGCCATGGCTCACGGGCCCAGCCACTCCACGGCATGTGGGATCTTCCCGGACCGGGGCATGAACCCATGTCCCCTGCATCGGCAGGTGGATTCTCAACCACTGCACCACCAGGGAAGCCCTCTTTATTGTTTCTTAAGGTAGATGCTTGTGTTGTTGTTTACAGACCTTTTTTCCCAGTTGATGATGACATAAATTTCTCTGTAGGCACTGCTTTTGCTGCATGCCACAATTTAGCTCAAAACAAATCTTAATTTCTCTTGAGACTTCTTCTTTGATCCCATGTATTACTTAAAAATATGTTGTTGAACCTTTGTGTGTTAGGGGTTTTTCCAAATCTCTTGCTTGTATTGATTGCTAGATGAATGCCTTTGAGTTCTAGGAGCATGGTTTGTATGATTTTTCTTCTTTCAGATTTGTTAAGGTATGCTTTATGTCCCAGAAAGTGTTCGGTCTGGTTGAATGTTTCATATGAATTTTAGAAGAATGCGTTTTCAGCTCTTGTTGCATGAAGTGCAATTACATTTAGTTATTTCATAGTATTCTTCAAAGCAAGTCTGTCCTTCCTGATTTTCTGCCTGCTGTTGTATACAGCTTATGAGAAGGGGGTGTTGATGTATGACTATAATAATGGATTTATGTATTCCTCCCTGCATTCTTCATGTCTTGCCTTATGTATTTTGCCGCTTTGTTGCTATGTATGTACACATGAAGGACTGTTATGCCTTCTTGCAGAATGGACCTTTTTGTCATTATGTAAAGTCCTTTCTACCTCTGAGTTTTCCTTGGTCTGAAATCTGCATTCTCTAAAGTTCATATACGAGTGCCAGCATTCTTTTGGTTAGTTTTGGCATGGTGTATTTATCCCCATTGCTTTATTTCTCATCTACCAGTGCCTTCATATTTAAAATGAGTTTTTGGTAGACTACATATAATTGTAATTTTAAAAATCACATATTACGATATCAGAAAGGGAAAGTAAAAAAAAAACAGTATGCACTGAAAAAAATAAAATACTTTGGAATAAACCTGACCAAGGAGGTGAAAGAGATATGTTGAGCACCATAAAACATTGATAAAGGAAATTGAACTGAATCAAAAAATAGAAAGCTGGGCTTCCCTGGTGGTGCAATGGTTAAGAATCCGCCTGCCGATGCAGGGGACACGGGTTTGAGCCCTGGTCTGGGAAGATCCCACATGCCATGGAGCAACTTAGTCCATGTGCCACAACTACTGAGCCTGCAGTCTACAGCCTGCACGCCTAGAGCCCGTGCTCCTCAACAAGAGAAGCAACCACACTGAGAAGCCTGCACACCACAACAAAGAGTAGCCCCCGCTCGACACAACTAAAGAAAGCTCGCGTGCAGCAATGAAGACCCAATACAGCCAAAAATAAATAAATAAGTTTATTTTTTAAAAAATGGAAAGCTAACCCATACTCTTGGATTGGAGGAATTATTTTTGTTAAAATGGACATAGTACCCAAAGTAATCTACAGATTTAATGTGATCCCTATCAAATTACTCATGACATTTTTCACAGAACTAGAACAAATAATCCTAAAAGGTATATGGAACTGTAAAAGACCCAGAATTGCCAAAGCAATTCTGAGGAAAAAGAAAAAAGCCAAAGGCATAACCCTCCCAGATTTCAGACAATAATACAAAGTTAAAGTTGTCAAAACAGTGTGATACTGCCACAAAACCAGAAATATAGACTCAATGGAACAGAATAGAGAGGCCAGAAATAGACCCACACACCAATGGTCAATTAATCTTTGACAAAGGAGACAAGAATATACAATGGGGAAAAGAAGGTCTCTTCAGCAAGTGGTGTTGGGAAAGTTGGACTGCCTCATGTAAATCAATGAAGTTAGAACACACCCTCACACCATATACAAAAATATACTCGAAATGGCTTAAAGACTTAAATGTAAGACATGACATCATAAAATTCATAGAAGAGAACATAGACAAAACATTCTCTGATATAAATTATACCAATGTTTTCTCAGGTTGGTCTCTCAAGACAATAGAAATAAAAGTAAAAATAAACAAATGGGTCCCAAACAACGTATAAGCTTTTGTACAGCAAAGGAAACCATAAACAAAATGAAAACACAACCTACGTACTAGGAGAAAATATTTGTCAATGATGCCACCAACAGGGGCTTAATTTCTAAAATATACAAATAGCACATACTATCCAATAACAAAAAAGACAACCCAATAAAAAATGGGCAGAAGACCTAAATAGACATATCTCCAAAGAAGACATACATATGGCCAATAGGCACATGAAAAGATGTTCAGCATTGCTAATTGTTAGAGAAATGCAAATCAAAACTGCAGTGAGGTGCCCACCTCACATTGGTCAGAATGGCCATCATTAAAAGTCTGCAAATAACAAATGCTAGAGAGGGAGTGGAGAAAACGGAGCCCTTTTGTACTGTTGGAAGGAATGTAGATTGGTGCATCTTCTTTGGAAAACAGTATGGAGGTTCCCCAAAACACTAGAGTTGCCATATCATCCAGAAATCCCAGTCCTAGGTATATATCCAGAGAAAACGAATTCAAAATGATACAGGCACCCAAATGTTCATAGCAGCACTATTTACAGCAACCAAGACATGGAAACAACCTACATGTCCATTGGCAGATGAATGGATAAAGAAGATGTAGTATATATATTCAGTGGAATACTACTCAGCCATTAAAGGTGAAATAATGCCATTTGCAGCAACATGGATAGATGTACAGATTATCATACTACATGAAGTAAGTCAGATGGAGAAAGAGAAATACCATATGATATCACTTATATGTGATATCTAAAATATGTCACAAATGAACTTATTTTCAAAACAAAAACAGACAGACATCAAAATGAAAGTTATGGTTACCAAAGGGGAAAGGGGGTAGGGGGGAGATAAATTAGGAGTTTGGAATTAGCAGAAACAAGCTATTATATATAAAATAGATAAACAACAAGGTCCTATTGTATAGCACAAGGTACTGTAAAATCCTGTAGAAAACCTTAATGGAAAAGAATATGAAAAAGAATATATATATATAAATATATATATATATATCTGAATCACTTTTCTGTACACCAGAACCTAACACAACTTTGTAAATCATCTATACTTCAATAAAAGTGAATAAGTAAATCTGATATTACTGTAATTTTCTTTCATTTGTATTGAGACCATTGTTGACTGAAATGGTGACTAATATGGTTGGATTAATATCTAACACTTTTTACTCTATTTGTTGCCCTTATTTTTTCATTTGTCTTTTCTCTTTTTTCTACCTTCTCTGGATTTAACTGAGCATTTTGTCTGATTCTTCCTTTTTTCCATTCTTAACCTATACCTTTGTAAAGAACTTTTTTAGTGGTTGCCCTTGAGTTTTCAGTATACATTTAGAACTAACCCACATCAGTCTGCAACTTAATGCAGTACCTCTTAAGTTGCAGTACAACTTAATGCAGTGGTTGTTCAGGTACCTCATACCACACTATTCCCATTTCCCCTCCTCTGTCCCTATTGATATGGCTGTCATTTATTTCACTTATCCACAAGGTTATCATTATCAATGTCATTCTTGCTAATATGATTTTAGACAAAGTGTCATCTATTATAAAAGAAATATAAAAGATGTTTACCTTTATTTATTCCTCTTTTAATTCCCCTACGTAATTTACATTCTTTCTGATGAATTTTAATGTCTTTCAAAGTTGGCATACTACTGACAAGTTCCATCAATTTTTGTCTCAAAATGGCCTTCTATTTTTTAAGGATAATTGTGCTTCCTAACAGAATTCTAGGACACTGGTTTTTTTTTTAATTTCAAAACTTTAAATGTTTCAATCCACTTAGTTCTTTCATATATACGTATGTATATAATTATTATTATTGGTTTTTTTTCCTGAAAAGAAGTCCAGTTTGATTCTAATCTTTATTTCTCTATACCTAAAGTGTACCTCTGGCTTCTTACAATATATATTCTCTTTGCCTTTGTTTTTCTCTCTACTTTAAATATAATATACTTTGGTCTCCATTTTAGGTGTTTTCATTTTTATTGTTCACTGAGCCTCATGGATCTATGGGTGTTGTCTATCATTAATATTAGGAACATCTCAGTGGTCGTTACTTATTTCTGTCTCTCTTTTCCTTCAATTATTTTCATTATATGTATCTTAAATCTTCTGTTAAAGAAGGTCATGCCAGAGTTCATGGATACTGTGTTCTTTCTTTTTTGATCCTTTTTGTCTTTGTGTTAGACTACAGTGAAACAGTTTTTTTGGGTACCGGCCTTAAGAACAGAATCTTTGGGGCATATTTAAAAAATGTCTTTCTGGGCTTCCGTGGTGGTGCAGTCGTTGAAAGTCCGCCTGCCGATGCAGGGGACGCGGGTTTGTGCCCTGGTCAGGGAGGATCCCACATGCTGCAGAGTGGCTGGGCCTGTGAGCCATGGCCGCTGAGCCTGCGCGTCCGGAGCCTGTGCTCCGCAACGGGAGAGGCCACAAAAGTGAGAGGCCTGCGTACCGCAAAAAAAAAAAAAAAAAAAAAAGTCTTTTCTCTTTCTCAGTTTTAGGGCACCAGTTTACCCTTTGAAGTCAGTGCTCTCATGGCTCTGGGAGGACTTCTTTATTTCAAGCTTTTTCATTCTCTTCTTGTGAGATGGAGAATCACAACTTCTAATTTCATAAATCCCAGACTAGATTTTCACTTAGCAGTTGCAATACTGGCTGCTTGGAAAACTCCTGTTCCTGAAATATCAGGATGGAGACTTTATGTTCTTTTGGAGGAAGCCAATGATGAAACCCGTACATAATTTATAATCATGGGAAAATTCACCATCAAAGTGTTACAGACTTTGGTGAGCTCCCTTGTAAACTGTAGCTCTTAACATGTTCCTTGAGGGCAGTAAGACCCAGAGTATACTGTTATGGTGTGAAGAGAAAGAGTTTTTTGGGGCATGTAATTGCACTGTGTGTTCTAAAATTTGGCTGGAAGCGCCTTGAGGCACCTGAGTATAGGGATTTTGTGATCTAACATTAATGCTTCTTCCCCATGTCTGAGCTCTAAATTTGAAGTAACTTTCTACCTGCATCAAATTATATGTAGAGAGGAAGGAAAAACAGTCTGTGCTAATCATTATACAACTTAAAAGCAGTGCATCTGCAGAAGAATATTTATATTCAGGCAACTGTGTGTGATTGTGATTTCTTCTAAAGGCCTGGAGGACTTTGGGACAGTGTGGCCAGCTGGGCTTTGTTAAAAGTTTGATTTCTACAGGTCACCTGGCCTCTGATGATAGGTGATAGGATTAGAAAAAAGCTTCCAGTTCTTCACTGTGTGCCTATTTATTAAAACCTCATGCAATCTTGATCCTCTGCCTCATGGAGTACTGTAACTTGTGGATCATAAGAAGAAGACGAAAGAATTTTTTCAGCAGAAATCGTTGTTCTTAAAATGATGTTTCTTTCATTTGTAAAGTATTTCTCATTCTCTGGGCTCTGCCATTATTGTGATATAAGCGATACTGTGACCCCAGAAGTTATGTGTAAATAATTTCCATTTGTTCATGATGCTGTTAAATTATTGAGGAAGTGTGGAGAATAAGTTTATCATGATCAAGTCACAGAATAACTCTTTGTAAACAACAGAATTGTATGTAACCTTCCTATAAATCGAGTGTGGGTGTCTAGTTCTGTCAGTCTCATGCATCTCAGTGTGCCCCTATTTTGGGTGTTTTAGGACTCATTGGCCTTTGAGGATGTGGCTGTGAACTTCACCCTGGAGGAGTGGGTTTTACTGGATTCCTCACAGAGGAAACTCTACAGAGATGTGATGTGGGAAAACTTCCAGAACCTGGTCTCAGTAGGTAAGAATGAAAAATTCCCTCCCTTTGTCAATTAGAGAACAAGTGTTTCTTACCTGTCAATATTGTTCAAAGATGTGGAATGTGGAAAGGGAAAACTTTGGTAAAGAAGCTAGGGGAGGTGGGGATCAAAGGGAAATCCCCAGCGGTGCAGTGGTTAGGACTCGGCACTTTCACCACTGCTGTGGCCTCAGTTCAGTCTCTAGTCAGGAAACTAAGATCCTGTAGGCCATACTGCACAGCACCCGCTCCCCCAAAATAAAGAGAAGAAGAAAGAAAGGAAACTAGACATGGTCAGAGCTCATCATGGGCCTAAAGTCCAATAATTTTTCTATCATTTTTAGTACTTTGGGATCATTTTTCTGGTTCTGCATTTCAGAAACAAAACAGGAAGATCATGACATTGAAGATCAGTACAAAAACCAGGGGAGAAAATTAAGGTGAGTCACACCCGCAATTCAAAGCATTGTCTTGTGAGAATCATGGTATATTCTGAAAATTTTAAAGAAGTCAACAAAAACAAATAGCCCAGTCTTCAAATTTAGTTATTCTATTCTCAGAAAATGTCTCCGAAAAAGTATTTTTTTAAATGTGATATAAATGTTCTTTGCTTCCAATATAGTTCATGTGCAGTCAATAAACCCTATATTTGAATATCACTTTTTAATAGAAGAGGTGAAGTCCTGTTGCAGAGCATTCAGTTTATTCAACTTCTAACAATTCACACAAGATAGAAAACCTCACTGTTCCTATAAATCATAATAAATACAATAAATAAATGATTTCTTAATAAAGAAATCATTAATAATCTTCTCATTGTTTACAGAAGTTCTATGGTAGAGAGACTCTATGAAAGTAAAGGCAGTAGTTTCTGTGGAGAAAACTTCACCCTTATTCCAACTCTCAATCTGAAGAAGAAAACTCCTGGTTTAAAACCATGGGAATGCAGTGCATGTGCAAAGGTCTTCATGCATCATTCATCCTTTAATAGACACATGAAATGTCACATTGAAAACAAACGAAGAGAGTATCAAAAGTACCATGAGAAGGTATATAAATGTAAAGAATGTGGGAAAGCATTCATTTCTCCTAGTTCTCTTAGAACACATGAAAGGAGTCACACTGGAGAGAAGCCCTATGAATGTGAACAATGTGGAAAAGTCTTTCGATATCAAAAATCCTTCCGAATACACAAAAGAACTCACACAGGAGAGAAGCCCTATGAATGTAAGGAATGTGGGAAAGCCTTCATGTGGGAAACAACTTTTCGAAAACACATGGTAACTCACGCTGGGGATTTACCTTATAAATGTCAGAAATGTGAGAAAGCATTCATTTATCCCAGTTGTCTTCGAATGCATGAAAGCAGTCACAACGGAGAGAAACCCTATCAATGTAAACAATGTGGAAAAGCCTTTAAAAGTCCTGAAACTATTCAAATCCATGAAAGAATTCACAGGGGAGAGAAACTCTATGAATGTAAGCAGTGTGGTAAAGCCTTCAATCATTTCAGTTCCTTACAGCTACACAAAAGACATCACACAGGAGAGACACCATATGTGTGTAAAACATGTTCTAAAGTATTGAATACTGCCCGGTCTCTTCAAAATCATGAAAGAATCCACACTGGAGAAAAACCCTATGAATGTAAGGAATGTGGGAAAGCCTTCACATGGAAAATAACCCTTCAGAAACACATGATAACACACACTGGGGATGGACCTTATAAATGTAAAGAATGTGAGAGAGTATTCATTAATCCCAGTTCTCTTAAAACACATGAAAGGAGTCACACTGGAGAGAAACCATATCAATGTGAACAATGTGGTAAAAGTTATAGATATCTAGCGGTTTTGAAAATACATCGAAGGACCCATACTTGAGAAAAACCCTATGAATGTAAAAATGAAGGGAAAACCTTCACTTCTGCATATGTTCAAGTGCATGAAAGAATTCACACTGGACAGAAACCCTACCAATGACAGGAATGTGAGAAATCCTTCATTTGCCTCTCAGTCGTTCAAAGACCTGAGACTGCACACTGGACAGAAATCATATAAAATATGACGAATGTGGGAATAGCTTTTCTGATCTTTGTAGTTTATGAAACCATAAAAGGATTTACTAGATAAAACCTTATTTGTAAACAGCCTGGGAAACACTTCAATTGATCGATATCATTACATGTAAAAACTCCCATGGAAAAGAAGTATAAATGTAAGTAACATGAGATAACTTGATGGAAAGTAATCTATGCCTAATGTTCCAAAAAACCTTCAATATGAAAGTTTTTAAAATTTTTGTTTATTATTATTATTTTTTTGCCAGGCTGTGCAGCATGTGGGGCATCTTAGTTCCCCAATCAGGGATCAAACCTGTGCCCCGTGCAATGGAAGTGTGGAGTCTTAACCACTGGACTGCCAGTGAAGTCCAGAAAGAGTTGTTTTAAAAGTTTATAGGACTTCCCTGGTGGTGCAGTGGTTAAGAATCTGCCTGCCAATACAGGGTACATGGGTTCAAGCCCTAGTCCTGGAAGATCCCACATGCCACAGAGCAACTAAGCCCATGTGCCACAACTACTGAGCCTGGGTTCTAGAGGCCATGAGCCACAACTACTGAGCCCATGTGCCACAACTACTGAAGCCTATGCACCTAGAGCCCATTCTCCACAACAAGGGAAGCTGCCACAATGAGAAGCCCGTGCACTGCAATGAAAAGCAGCCCCTGCTCGCCACAACTAGAGAAAGCCCATGTACAGCAGCGAAGACCCAATGCAGCCAAACAAACAAACAAACAAAAATTTATAAATGTGTTTACTCAGGATCTTTCTTCAAGTGTATCCTTCAATGGTGGATTTCTACTAATTTCACAAACAAATATTAATGTGAATTCATTCTGTAATTCGTCTTTCAACAATAGTACATAACGTTTAAAGGTAGTGATTTTTCCTTTATTTGGATAGTTACTTTGTTCTATTTACTTCTGAAGCCTGTTGGATTCATGGATGAATTTAAGTGTATTTCTAGTATGCAGTGAGACTTAAATTTTTATAATGTTCTATTCATCCTCTGTTAATGGGCCATTGAAAAATGGCAGTTAGGTATTTGTTGGGATTTCCTAGTAGTTTTGTGTGGCAGTTCCTAGGTATATAATATATTGTATATATTGTATCCTTTTTACTGAGAAAGATCCTTTCTGGTGGTGGTGTGTATAGGAGACTTTTCCCATTTTCCATTCCATTAAATACTTGGAATAAATTTTATGTATGACTGATATGTCAAAGAGTATACTGTTATGTAAATTATGATTTTTCTTATTTGCTTTTTGTGTTTCCTTCTGACTGGTATTTGTTGAATAGACTGTGAGACTTGTGATAATACAGAAAATCTGGAGTTGGAGTTATCTTGCCTGTGAGTCATATTAGGACCTAGACTTTCCAGAATCTATCCCTTTTGTGGTTCCATGTTAGCATTCACCAACAGCTCACCTGTGTGCGATTTTAAAGCAGATGCGGAGAAGACATTCTTCAGATAGTGGATTCCCCACACTGGGAGAGAGGCAGATACGTAGGAGCTTCAAGGACACCATCTCCCAGCTTATTTTCCAGATTCTGTGTCCTTGTAGTCAAGAGTGTCCTCAACACCATCAAAAAATGTTTGATTTCCATTTTTATAGACATGTAGGTTCCCCTGATATCTTCACAGCTTACACATCAGAGATCCATCAGAGTTTGAATTTTTTCTGTAAGGCCTCTTGTGTCCACTTTGAAAGTTATTTCAGTATTTTATGGTTGGTAATAGTCTCTGATTACACTCCTCTCTGGATTATATCTTTATAATATGTGTAGGAGACACTTTATGTTGTTAATAATACTAGTAATACTAGTATGTGTTCCTGACTCACCACAACATTCACAATGGTGCCACCAAAACGAATGACATGGGAGTTTGTTTCTCTACTGCATTGCACAGGGGCATTGGTGACCCATTGTTTCCATGTGAGAATAAGCAGCTCCTTCTGTCAAGATGGCTATGGGTGTTTCCTGTTACTTGTAGCTGAATATAATCCTCCAAAATGTTTTTTATTGCCTTTTATTTTACATGATTGAAACTGTTTGAATTTTTTGTGAAACAGTAGTTTTTGTAGTCTTTTCAAATATTTTACCAACTCTTTTTGAAGCTTTCATTACCTAATAAATGTTACTTTTCATTTCCTCAAAGAATATATTAAAATACCCTTTTTATGTATGAATATTCAGAAAAACCTTGCAGCTTTCTTCATTTAATCATTATGCAATGTGAGTAAGTTTTTAAAAAATATTAGGTTGGCCAAAAGGTTTGTTTGTTTTTTTTCTGTAAGATGGTCTAGCAGAGCTTCCCTGGTGGCACAGTGGGTAAGAATCTGCCTGCCAATGCAGGGGACAAGGGTTCAATCCCTGGTCTGGGAAGATCCCACATGCCGTGGAGCAACTAAGCCCATGTGTCACAACTACTGAGCTTGCGCTCTAGAGTCTGCAAGCCACAACTACTGAGCCCACATGCCTAGAGCTTGTGCTCTGCAACAAAAGAAGCCACTGCAATGAGAAGACCACGCACCACAATGAAGAGTAACCCCTGCTGGCTGCAACTAGAGAAAGCCTGTGTGCAGCAACAAATACCTAATGCAGCCAAAAATAAATAAATTAAAAAAAATTTTTTTTAATTAAAAAAATGGTCTAGTAGCACTAAGTTGTCTTTAACTTCATTTGAAACAATTTTGTTAGATTGTATTGTGGCAGTTCTCATATCAGTAAGCATTAAAAAAAATCAAAATTGGTGAATTTTTGTGTAGCCATTTTAATATTGGTGATGTAAGAAAAAAGTAACATTTTCGGCATATTATGCTTTATTATTTCAAGAAAGGCAAAAACGCAACTGAAAAACAAATTGTGCAGTTTATGGAGAAGGTGCTGTAACTGGCCAAACGTGTCAAAATTCATTTACCAAGTTTCATGCTAGAGATTTCTTGCTGGACGATGCTCCACATTGGGGTAGACCAGTTGAAGTTGATAGTGATCAAATGGAGACATTAATTGAGAGCAATCGACATTATACCACTTGGGAGATAGCCTACATACTCAAAATATCCAAATCAAATGCTGAAAATCATTTGCACCAGCTTGGTTATGTCAATCGCTTTGATGTTTGAGTTCCACATAAGTTAAGCGAAAAAAACCTTCTTGATCGTACTTCTGCGTGCGATTCTCTACTGAAATGTAATGAAAACGTTCCGTTTTTAAAACAAATTGTGATGGGTGATGAAAAGTGGATACTGTACAATAATGTGGAACAGAAAAAATCGTGGGGCAAGTGAAACAAGCCACCACAAACCACACCAAAGGCTGGTCTTCATCCAGAAAAGGTGATGTTGTGTATATGGTGGGATTGGAAGGGAGTTCTCTATTATGAGCTCCTTCTGGAAAACCAATCAATTCCAACAAGTACTGCTCACAGTTAGACCAACTGAAAGCAGCACTCAACATAAAGCATCCGGAATTAGTCAACAGAAAATGCATAATCTTCCATCAGGATGACGCAAGACCACATATTTCTTTGATGACCAGGCAAAAACTGTTACAGCTTGGCTGGGAAGTTCTGATTCATCTGCCATATTCACCAGACATTGCACCTTCGGATTTCCATTTATTTTGGTCTTTACAAAATTCTCTTACTGGAAAAAATTTCAATTCCCTGGAAGACTGTAAAAGGCACCTTGAACAGTTCTTTACTCAAAAAGATAAAAAGTTTTGGAAAGATGGAATTATGAAGTTGCCAGAAAAATGGCAGAAGGTAATGGAACAAAATGGTGAATATGCTGTTCAATAAAGTTTTTGGTGAAAATGAAAAATGTGTCTTTCAGTTTTACTTAAAAACCGAGGGAACTTTTTGGCCAACCCAATATTTATTTATTTATTTTGCTATGCTGGGTCTTAGTTGCGGCATGCAGGATCTTCGATCTTCATTGCGGCATGCTGGATCTTTGGTTGCAGTATGCGAACTCGTAGTTGCCACATCTCATAGTTCCCTGACCAGACAGAGAGAATGGACTTGAGGACACGGGGAGGGGGAAGGGTAAGCTGAGACGAAGTGAGAGAGTGACATTAACATATATACACTACCAAATATAAAATAAATAGCTAGTGGGAAGCAGCCGCATAGTACAGGGAGGTCAGCTTGGTGCTCTGTGACCACTTAGAGGCGTGGGATACAAAGGGTGGGAGGGAGACGCAAGAGGGAGGGGATATGGAGATATATGTATACGTATAGCTGATTCACGTTGTTATATAGCAGCAACTAACACACAATGTAAAGCAATTATACCTCAATAAATATGTTAATTAAAAAAAAACCTGAGAAACACTTTGACCCATATCATTACATGTGAAAACTCCCATGGAAAAGAAGTATAAATAGTAGTAACATGAGATAAGTAGATAGAAAGTACTCCGTGCCTAATGTTCCAGAAAACCTTCAATATGAAAGAGTTGTTTTAAAAGTTTATAAATATTTTGTTTTTACTAAGGGTATTTCTTCATGTGTATCCTTGAACGATGGATTTATACTAATTTCAGAAATGAATATTAATGTGAGTTAATTCCATAAGTTGTCTTTCAACAATAATACATAAGGTTCAAAGGTACTTATTTTTCCTTTAATCAGACAATGATTTTTTTCTCTTTACATTTGAAGCCTGTTGGATCCATGGGTGAATTTACGTGTATTTCTAATATGCAATTAGGCTTAAATTTTTATAATGTTCTATTCATTCTCTGTTAATGGGACATTGAAAAATGGCAGTTTGGTATTTGTTGGAATTTTCCTAGTAGTATTGTGTGGCAGTTCCTGGATATTCATAATCCATTATATATGTTTCACCCTTTTTAGAAATATTTATTTATTTATTTTTGGCTGCGTTGGGTCTTTGTTGCTGCACGTGGGCTTTCTCTAGTTGTGGCGAGTGGGGGCTACTCTTCATTGAGGTGCGCAGGCTTCTCGTTGCAGTGGCTTCTCTTTGTTGCAGAGCACGGGCTCTAGGCACGTGGGCTTCAGTAGTTGTGGCTCGCGGGCTCTAGAGCGCAGACTCAGTAGTTGTGGTGCACGGGCTTAGTTGCTCTGCGGCATGTCGGATCTTTCCAGACCAGGGCTCGAACCTGTGCTCCCTGCTTTGGCAGGCGGATTCTTAACCACTGCACCAGCTGCACCACCAGGGAAATCCCTATTTCACCCTTTTTACTGAGAAAGATCCTTTTTTGTGGTGGTGTGTATAGGAGCCTTTTTCTATTTTCCATTCTATTGAACACTTGGAATAAATTTTATGTATGGCTAGGATGTCAAAAAGCATACTGTTCTGTAAATTATGATTTTTCCTATTTGCTTTTTGTGTTTCCTTCTCACTCATATTAGTTGAATAGACTATGAGACTTGTGATAATACAAAAAATCTGGAGTTGGAGATATCTTGCCTTTGAGTAATATTAAGACCTAGACTTTCCAGAATCCATCCTCTTTTCGGTTCCATATCATCATTCACCAATAATTCACCTGTGTGTGATTTTAAAGCAGGTGCAAAGAAGACATTCTTTAGATATTGGAGTCCCCAGACTGGGAGAGAGGCAGACACATAGGAGCTTCAAGGACACCATCTTCCAGCTTATTTTCCAGATTCTGTGTCTTTATAGGCAAGAGTATTGTCAACACCACCAACAAGTGTTTGATTACCATTTTTATAGATGTGTAGTTTCCCCTGATGTCTTCACACCTTCCACATAAAAGATCCATCAGAGTTTGAATTTTTTCTGTAAGTCTTCTTATATCCACTGTGAAAGTATTTCAGTGTTTTATGGTTGGGAATATTCTCTGATTCCACTCTTCTCTGAGTTATATCTTTATAATGTCTAATTTGTGTTGAAAACAGTTTATGCTGTTAACAGTGCTAGTGAGTATGTGTTCCTGACTCACCACGGCATTCACAATGGTGCCGCCAGAAACAATGACATGGGAGTTTGTTTCTCTGCTTCATTGTGCAGTGGCTTCCTTGACCCATTGTTTCCATGTGAGAATAAGCACCTTCCGTCAGGATGGCTATGCATGTTTCGTATTACTTTTAGCTCAATATAATACCTCAATGTGTTTATTTTATTGTATGTGATTAAAACTATTCTATTCAGAATGATTATAGACAAACAACAGGGTCCCAGTGTATAGCACAGGGAACTGTATTCAGTATCCTTTAATAAACTATAATGGAAAAAATACTAAAAGGAATATCTATATGTATAACTGAATCACTTTGCTGTACAGCAGAAGTTAACACAAAATTGTAAAGCAACTATACTTCAATTTAAAAAAATGATTACAAACCCTATACGACTGTGGTGTATAATAGTAACAGTGTGCTTGAGAGGACTTCTTATAGCATTTTCACTTGTGTTAGAGGATTTGATTGCTATTCAAGATAGCAAGACATTTTTCTTTATTGAATGCTTTCAGGCAGTTTATTTTATCGTTGGTGTTCATAATCATTTTCCTGAAGGCAAAAACAGTGTTGTGGAGCTAAACTTAATTAGTAAGAAGCTTCGTTCAATTATATTAGTAAGAAGAGGGGACTATTGGTCATTTTTATGGTTTTGCATTTTATCTTTTATCATTGTTAGAGATAGGGTTATAAAATACATAAATTCACTTCTTAGTATACTAGGTAATATTTTTTAAATCATTTTAGTGACTTAACTGAGGTCTATAAATTTAGGTAAATTGTGAGGCAATACAAAGCTGGCAAGGGAGAAAGATAGGACTACTTTGCCAGTGATCCCTTTCTGAAAGACTATACTCTTTTTTTTTTATGTTTATCTTATTGAAGTATAGTTGATTTACAATGTTGTGTTAATTTCTGCTGTGCAGCAGGGTGGTTCAGTTATACATTCTTTTTCATATTGTTTTCCATTATTGTTTATCACAGATATTGAATATAGTTCCCTTTGCTATACAGTAGGACCTTGTTGTTTATCTAATCTATGTATAATAGTTGGCCTCCGCTAATCCCAATCTCCCAATCTGTCCCTCCCCCCACCCCCTCTCCCCCTTGGCAACCACAAGTCTGTTCTCTATGTCTGTAAGTCTATTTCTGTTTCCTAAATACATCCAGTTGTGTCATTTTTTTTACACGTTCTCCATTCCTTTAATGTGCATAGAGTAACCAGTGTATGTAAATAGGCGTAGCGCCTTGTCCCCTATTCCTGTTTTTTTTAATTTTAAAAAAATTTTATTGAATAGTTGATTTACAATGTTTTGTTAATTTCTGCCATATAGCAAAGTGACGCAGTTATATATATGTATATATTCTTTTCCATATTGTTTTCCATTATGGTTTATCACAGGATATTGAATATAGTTCCCTGTGCTATACAGTAGGACTTTTTTTATCCGTCCTATATATATAATATTTTGTAGATATGTTGATTTGTGTGGTATTTTAGATTTCACATATAAGTGATATCATATAGTATTTGTCTCTCTCTTTCTGACTTACTCCACTTAGTATGATAATCTCTAGGTCCATCCATGTTGCTGCAAATGGCATCATTTCCTTCTTTTTTCTGGCTGAGTAGTATTCCCTTGTTTATATGTACCACATTTTCTTTGTCCATTCATCTGTCGATGGACATTTAGGTTGTTTCCATGTCTTGGCTATTGTAAATAGCACTGCTCTGAATATAGGGATGCATGTGTCTATTGAATTATAGTTTTGTCTGGATATACGCCCAGGAGTAGAATTGCTGGATCATATGGCAACTTTATTTTTAGTTTTTTGAGGAACCTCCATACTGTGTTCCAAAGTGGATGCACCAATTTACATTCCTACCAACAATGTAGGAAGGTTCCGTTTTCTCCACACCTTCTCCAGCATTTGTTATTTGTAGACTTTTTAATGATGGACAATCTGACTGCTGTGAGGTGGTACCTTATTGCAGTTTTGATTTGCATTTCCCTGATAATTAGCAATTTTTTTTTCTGTTTCTTCCTGATTAAATCTTGGGTGTTTGTACATTTCTAAGAATTTGTTCATTTCTTCCAGGTTGTCCATTTTATGGGCATGTAATTGTTCATACTAGTATCTTATGTTATTTTGTATTTCTGTGGTATTGGTTGTAACTTTTTTCCATTCTGATTTTATTGATTTAGGTCCTCTTTTTTTCTTGATGAGTCTGGCTAAAGGTTTATCGAAGAACCAGCTCTTAGTTTCATTGATCTTTTGTTTTTTTAGTCCCTATTTCTGCTCTGATTTTCACTTATTTCTGCTCTGATTTTTTTTTTTTTTTTTTTGGCTGCATTGGGTCTTCGTTGCTGTGAGCGGGCCTTCTATAGTTGTGGCAAGCAGGGGCTACTCTTTTTTTTTTTGTGGTATGCAGGCCTCTCACTGTTGTGACCTCTCCCATTGCAGAGCACAGGCTCCAGACACGCAGGCTCAGCGGCCATGGCTCACGGGCCTAGCCACTCCACGGCATGTGGGATCTTCCCAGACCGGGGCACGAACCCATGTTCCCTGCATCGGCAGGCGGACTCTCAACCACTGCGCCACCAGGGAAGCCCGAAGGGGTTACTCTTCATTGCTGTGCGCAGACTTCTCACTGTGGTGGCTTCTCTTGCCGTGGAGCATGGGCTCTAGGCACGCGGGCTTCAGTAGTTGTGGCACGCAGGCTCAGTAGTTGTTGCTCGTGGGCTCTAGAGTGGAGGCTCAGTAGTTGTGGTGCACAGGCTTAGTTGCTCTGCCACACGTGGGATCTTCCCGGACCAGGGCTCGAACCCGTGTCCCCTGCATTGGCAGGCAGATTCTTAACCACTGCACCACCAGGGAAGCCCCTGTAGTTCTTAATAGAACAAAAACTGATCTTCCCTGAACCAGAAGTATTCTGCCACTATACTGCGTTTGGACTTCAACTACAATTCTTCCCTTAGGTTTCCAATGTGCCCATTTAGATTGATTTTTTTTTTTTTTTTTTTGGCTGCGCCACATGGCTTGTGGGAACTTAGTTCCCTGACCAGTGTTTGAATCTGGGCCCTCAACTGTGAAAGCGCAGAGTCCTAATCACTGGACTTCCAGGGAATTCCCTCGATTGCATATTTTTTATTTAGCCAATCCTCCATAAGAACATGAGCCACTTTCTTAAAGAGGAAAAAAAAGGAAAAGGAAAATTAATATATGTGTATAAACACATACACTTACACACATCGTGATGGTTCTGTTTATGTGAAGGATCATGACTAACATTGTATTTTAATTTTTATCTATTAGAAATCATATTGTGCCTTATAATTGAGGAGTCATTTTTTTCTGTGTAATCTCCTAAACAGTAAATTTTGTGAAGTGTTCAGTATCGTTTTGGAAATCATAAAAAATAAAATTTCTCAATTTTGATCACATATAAAATGACAAGTGATTTTAGAGCTATCACTTTCATTCTCTATTGACTGGAATGGGCTTCATACTAAATGTATTAGGATGTCCTTACAGTATGAGGAGGTCTTCAGACTCACTCCTCAATAAAACTGGTGAAAATTATTTTAATAACAAGTATTTCAAGCTGCCGGAAATAGTCTTAAAGGCAAACAGCAGATGAAGAACAATTTGTTCAAGTAAATCTAGGAAGAGTCAATAACCATGTAGTATCTTTGTAAGGTGGCATATTGTAACTAGATTTATCACAGTGATCATTTTGAAATGTATAGAAATATTGAATCACAGTGTTGTGTAAGAGGAACTAACATAGTGTTGTAGGTCAATTATATTTCAAAAGCAAACAAACTCATAGGAATAGAGAGCAGATTTGTGGTTACCAGAGGTGGGGGAGGGGAATTCAATAAATGCAGTCAAAAGGTCAAAACTTCCAGTTCAAAGATAAATAAGTACTAGGGATGTAATGTACAACATGCTAAATATAATTTGCACTGCTGTATGTGGTATATGGAAGTAGCTGAGAGAGTAAATTCTAAGAGTTCTCACCACAAGGAAAAACTTTATTTTCTATTTCTTATTTTTGTATCTATAGATGACGGATGCTCACTAAATTTAGTGTGATAAGTTTGCATTGCATTGATGTATGTGGGTCAAATTATTATGTGGTACACCTTAAATGTATACAGTGATGTATGCAATTATATCTCAATAAAACTTGAAGAAGAGAAAAACTCATAGATTTGTATGAAATATGAGTCTGTATTATTTGAACCAAGAGCACTCCCTGTCAATGAAAAATTAATCAGTCAATCTAAGAAAGAATTGGAAAATTTCATTTGAGCCAAATTTGAGGATTGTAACCTGGGAAGAGCATCTCAGAAAGCTCTGAGAACTGTTTCGCTCGTTAGAAGTCACGGCACAGGCCGGAGGGCTGTGAGGATGCTTGGTGCCCAGACCAAGTATCTGAAAGACCTGGTTGAAGAGGAAGCCGAGGAGGCTGCGGTGGCCCTGAAAAGCACCCAGACCACACTCCAAGCAGGTCTGGCTGCAGGTGCCTGGGCGGCCCCGATCTCCACCCAGATCTACAAGAAACACCTGGACCCCAGGCCCGGGCCATGCCCACCAGAGCTGGGCCTGGCCCTGGGCCATCTGGCTTGCTGCTGCCTGCACCACCGGACCAAGAGGAGACCGCCCCACCCCCTCACCCCACCACGAGCCAGGTGTACCAGAGGCTGGAGAAGCTGCAGGCAGCAGTGGCAGGGCCGTCTCTGGAGCCAGAGGCCACCAACCGCCGACCCCTTCCCTGCAGGAGAACTCCTACGTGTCCACCACCAGCAGTGCCCTGAGCGGTGCCAGCCCATGGCAGCCCCTGGCAGCGCCCTCGGGAGCCCTGGCCCAGGCTACAGAGTGGCTGCAGAAAGGTGCTAGCCAGCCCGTGGAGAGAGACAAGAGCATGTCCAGCCTATCTGCTGCCCTGCATTGCTGACCCCAAGCTGCCCCCTGGGCCCAGCCCAGCCCGGCAGCCCTGGCCCAGGGGCCGCGTGTGTGCACCAGCACCCCTCAGGCAGGCTGGCTGTACTCAAGGGGGTGCCACCCGAGAGTTGAGCTGGGGGAGCGGCCCGGGGCTCCAGCCCACAGCTATGGAAGGACCACTCCTGGGCGGCTCGATGTCGTCACAGCCCCCGCAGATCGTCATCACACCGGCACAACAGAAGATGCTGCAGAAGCTGGCCTTGCACGAGGATGGGGTCCTAGACAGCCTGCAGCTGCTGTCGTCCAGCTCCCTCCCAGACTTGGGCCTGGAACACCAGAACAGGCAGGGCCCCGAAGAGAGTGATGAGTTTCAGAGCTGAACTGTCCACCTGGTCAGATCCCTAAACCCGGAGGTCAAAATTCTCATGGTTGGAAGTTCTCACAGCTCGTGAACCCTCTGCAGTCTGCGGGCAGGGAGGTGGGGGCTCCGTCCTCACGGAGGAGGGCAGGTGGTGGCCCTGCTGCTCTTGGGGTGTGGGCACAGGCAGGGCTCAGAGCCCCCCGGGCTGACTGCTGCTGGCTGTCAGTAGGGCAGGACTTCTCAACAGCCCGCCTTGAGGCCAGCATTCACGGGAGAGGAAAGCCGATGTCGTTGGAGGGGCCGGTGGCGGGGAGGAGGGCAGGTCTGAAGGCTGCTGGCTACACAGGCCAAGGAGGAGAGGTGAGTGGTCCAGTGGGACTAGCGGGGTGCCAGCTCCCCTGAGAGTTGGTCAGGGTTTCTGCAGCCCAGGCCTACAGCAGCAGCCCTTAGCCCTTCTTTTCAGACTTTGCTGAAGCCCTGGGGAAAAGCAGCCACTCTGATGACAGAGCTGATGAGGCCAGGGGCCCTCCCAGCTGCTTGTAATTGGGAAAAGGAAAAGTGAGGTGTGGCTGTCCCGTGTTTCAGTCCACTAACTAGAAGTGGGAGTTCTGAGAGGCCCCAGGGAGTGCAGTAGCGCCTCCCATCAGGCCAGTGTCCTCAGGCTTCCCCAGGGAGCCGGGAGCTAGCCTAACAGGCCACCCCTTGGTGCTGCACCAAGCCAGGTTGGGCTCCAGAGGCCACAGGCTCAGCCTCAGGCCCGGGCACTGCTTGTGACAGAGGGGTCTCACTACCCCAGGTTTGGCTAGGCCCAAGCTTTGTTACCCAGACAGTGAGAAGCCCCAAGAAGGTGGGAAGTAGGGAGCAAGACAGAGAGGAAGGAAAATGAAAGTGGGACTCACATTTTTAGAAGCAAGTCACGGTGCGTGTAACTGAATGTCTTTGAAAGTAGCCCAGAGCTGTAGCACAGGCTTCAAATGATTTTGTGTCTGCAATCATGAGTGACACTACATGCCCCACGAAGGTAGGCATTGGTGAAGTCCAAGCTGTGCTGGAGTAGTAAAAGCTTACACTTCGAAAAAAACAGAAATCAAGGCACCGTTATATAAGGTTTTTGAGGTAGAGGGCTGTACATCAAATGACATATTATTGACAGTTTACATAATCCAGATCTAAGCAGGATCATGGTGGGTCATGTGACCCCTTACAAGATCAAGAAGAAATGTTATCTTTTAAGGAGTTGTCTTGTTGATGCTAGAAAAATGTTACTCTTTATGGTTGAGCAGACATTCCTGCTGATGGGGGAGGTCTAGCTGAGGCATAATGCAGATATACAATGCACAGTGGGAGGAGGGAGGAAGCTAAAGGGCAGAGAAGAATTTATGTTTAAATTTTTCTTGACTTGCCATAAAATACGCATCTTATTTCACTCCCTCTCTAGGTCCTCTCAGCTTAAGTTGCTGAAGATTCCGCTTTAGACTACTGTGACCTAGAAAACATGGCACACCGTTACCCCAGCTCCCACTCAAGAGGACTGTTTTCCTAGAAAGGACAGACTTCAACTTTTCAAACCGGCCCCCACTGCCTGTTGCTGGGGGTTAATACTTGCTGGATGACTCTTCTTACAAACTTGGGACACGATTCTTTTATTCCCTACACATGGAACAGAGGTGATGCCTTTGTGTGCACTGACAGTACAGGGTGTTGATTGCCCTTTTCCCAGCAGGTGAGGTGGCTGTATCATAAGTCATTCCTGAGGTGCCTGAAGATACAATCAAGAGGACCACTGGCTGCTGTCTCCCCTCCACTGAGCGCTCAGCTCTTAGGATGGGATTGTCATTCAGAGAGGCTTCCTATTACCCCCAAACAGCTCCAGGATTGGCACAGAGGTTTTTTTCCTGAGTACGGGGTGGTGGGGTGTAGGTGGGTGGGTGGGAAGCGAGCTCTGACTACCTTTCCAAAGAATTAAAGTGCCTGGCAAAAGATTATGAAAAGTGGAAGTCAAAGGACCCTAGCAAAAAAGTGGAAAATGAGGTGAAAATCAGTTAGGAGTAGATTCTGTATTTAATGAAAGTAGACTACCTGTACACTGCCTAGTTTTCTGGGTAGAGTTGGGAACTTAGAGTGCTGAGAGGAGGATTCCAAGGGTTAAACAAATATCACGGACTGATTTTGGGAGATATTTCTACAAAGGAACCAGAATTGCATTGAATAAATTGGAGAGTAAATTATGCCCTTTCCTGCTCTCCTCCCCCTCTCTGCTCCGTGTCGGTGAAAACAGTCAAGCCATCAGCCACAGATTGATTTAATTTCACCACTGGGTGAGGTCTGTGAAAGAGCAAGAGAGCCTCACCAATGGTCCTGTCATCCCAGGATACAGCGGGTTTACCCAAAGCTGCGCCCAACCTGAGGACCTGTGTTAGAGGTTTCACTCTGTCTGGGGTGTGGTGAGAAAAACCACTTTTCAAAAAAACTGCTTTTGTCTTTCCTAGTTACTGCCTAGGCATTTTGCAGTATGATAACCCTGCTCACACCCAGAATCTGGACATTTAGATAAAGACTTGAGTTTAGGATTCCACTCTTAGTTCCTGCTAAGGTTTTCTCAGGACATTTATTAAAATAACCACTTAGGGGGACTTCCCTGGCGGTCCAGTGGTTGAGACTCCTCGCTTCCAATGCAGGGGGCGCAGGTTCCATCCCTGGTTGTGAAAGTAAGATCCCACCTGCTGCCAGGCGTGGCCAAAAACAAACAAACAAACAACATAAACAAACAAACAATAAAACCACTTAGAGTTATGCTTGTGAAAAGTTAGTGACCTTTGCACTGTGGATGAAGACTGTTATCTGCCATATCAGTAAACAAAGGATGTTGGGGCCATCTAGCCAGCAAGCGCTGCTGCCACCCCCACGGGTGCTCCCTGAGGGGATTCAGGATGGAGAAGAGCAGGATACTGGTCCTAGATAGTAAGGACCATCAAGGATAGTAAGTTAAGGTGCATATCAAAGGAACGATTTCAGTGAGCCCAGACTATTGCGTCTTCCTGGACATGGAAAAGTGCTAAATTAGTTAACCTGAGATATCTGGTTTTCTTTAATTAACCAGACTACCTGATCTTCGTGTTCCAACTACCTGGTTTTTATTGTAAAAATTCCTATGTATTCTGTCTCCTCCCTAACCTCTTCAGAGCAGTCCCTCAGAGTTATCTGAGAGGCTGTCTCCAGGGCTTGAATCCTCAGAAGTTCTGCCAAATAAAACATATTTCTCGGGCTTCCCTGGTGGCGCAGTGGTTAAGAATCCGCCTGCCAATGCAGGGGACATAGGTTCGAGCACTGGTCTGGGAAGATCCCACATGCCGTGGAGCAACTAAGCCCGTTCGCCACAACTACCGAGCCTGCGTTCTAGAGCCCGCAAGCCACAACTACTGAAGCCCATGCGCCTCGAGCCCATGCTCCACAACAAGAGAAGCCACCACAATGAGAAGCCCACGTACTGCAACGAAGAGTAACCCTCACTCGCCACAACTAGAGAAAGCCTGTGCGCAGCAACGAAGACCCAACGCAGCCAAAAATATAATTAATTAATTAATTAAAAAAAACATATTTGTCAACTTTTAGATTGTGCACTGTTTTATTTTTTTTTTGCGGGACGCGGGCCTCTCACTGTTGTGGCCTCTCCTGTTGTGGAGCACAGGCTCCGGACGCGCAGGCTCAGTGGCCATGACTCACGGGCCCAGCCGCTCCGCGGCATGTGGGATCTTCCCGGACTGGGGCACGAACCCGTGTCCCCTGCATTGGCAGGCGGACTCTCAACCACTGCGCCACCAGGGAAGCCCTATGCACTGTTTTTTTACTTGACAGCGCCATCCGTCTTATAATTGGTAGGTGCCTACTCTCTCTCCTGCTTGCTCCTGACCTGGGACTGAGGACTGCCCTTTTCCCAGGGTCATTGTAAACCCCCCCTCAGCCCCCAACTTCTGGGATGTGTAAGTAATAGATCTCCTGGCTGTACTTGCTTTCTCTGGGTTTATTGAAACTGCACCTTCAATCAAAACAACCCCATGGGTTTCACTTACCCAAAGTGGGAACTCATTTGCTGAGGGAGATACCCGCCCACCCCATGTGGATGGTTATGAGGACTTATAAAAGAGAACCTCACTAAAGTGGAGTTGGGAGCCTATGATGGGGACCTGTAGCCCAGTACCTCTCCACATCAGTTGTAGGAGGAATTGTCATTTACACACCTCAACAGTAGAATCTTCATCAGGAAAGAATCATCCTTTATAGGTCACAAAGAGAAGAATGTACATTGCATTTCCTACAAAAAATTGAGTTGCCCAGCAGTTCAGCCAATGAGAAACTGTCATCACCCTGAACTCTCACTTTTCTCCAGTGGACTTTCCATCAAAGCAACTTCTCCCGACTTCCCTGGTGGTCCAGTGGTTAAGACTCTGTGCTTCCAATGCAGGGGGTGCAGGTTTGATCCCTGGTCAGGGAACTGGGATCCCGCATGCTGTGCGGCACAGCCGAAAAAAAGCTCCTCCCAACTTCCCCCTTTATCTCAATAAAACAACATTCCTCTCCTTTCTTTGTTGGTCTTGACTATGGCTTTTGTTATAGCTTGCTTGTCCAGAGTCGCAATCCTTTGCTGTTTCTGCATAAACTCATTTTTACTGGTAAAATAACTTTTATTTTTAAGGTCAAGAACAGGATGTGCCCGTTATTCAGCAGGTCATAATCTGCATATTCTTAATTCAATACACCAGCTCCGACTTCTCAGTACAGTGGGAACGGGCTTCATTCATATAATCCAGGCAGTCACTGAACAAATAAATAGGCACATAACCATAAGAATCCCCAGAAGGAATGGGTCCAGAACCCAGAGTTGCTGCAATATATTACCTAAAATGTCTAGTTTACAACAAAATATGAGACATGTAAAGAAATAGGAAGGTAGGAACCAGATGGTGGGAATAAAGAGCAATTGAAAAATGACCCAACTCTTACAAGGAGACCCCAGTAAAACCAGGTGATGTCTGAGCAAAAAACAGGGAGGCCAGAGGCAGAGGGAAACATTCAAAGCGCACTAGGAAAAAAAAACCTGTCAACCAACAATCCTATATTCACCAAAACTGCCTTCTGAAAAAAATGAAGGCTGCCCTTCGTTTTTCAGATCAACAAAAGCTAAAAGAATATATTGACTGTCAATTGCCCCACAGGAATTACTGGAAGAGTTCTTCAGGCTGATAGCAAGGGACTCCAGAAGGTAATTCATATCAACATAAAGAAACAAAAACACCCATACAGGTAATTCTGTAAGTAGAAGAGGCAGAATCAATACCTATTTTCTCTTTTCTTCTTTTAACTGACGTCAGAGGAACTGTATAAGTCCTATGTATGTAATGTGTTACTAGACCGTGTGTAGTAACACACGGTCTAGTAACTGTAACAGTAACAGTCTAATGCGTAACATAGAGCGAATATCTGTGTAGTGAGTGCGTTTGCCATTAACGAGCACAAAGATGGGAGTAAAGCTGTACTGGGCTAAGGAGATGACTACAGATGGTAGATAAGTGTAAGAAAATACTCTGGGGGTTATTTCATAAGTTGAAGTAATCTGCGTAACACTAATAACACAAAAATGGCAAAAGGGAATAGAGCTTTATATGAGCAACGTTTCCATGTATCACTGGAATTAAGCTAGTATAAATCTGAGTCTCATTTTAGTAATTTAATACATCTATGTTAAAACGGCAACCTCTGAAATGTTTTTAAATATATAATGGAGAAGTCATTTGAAAATGAAAGTGTTACACTTGAAAATATTCACTTAATGCAAAAGAAACTTGTAAAGGAGGACTAAGAACTAAAAACAACATGAGAATTGTAGAAAACAAAAATGGCAGGTATAATTGCAACTATGTCAAAAATACTAAATGTGAATGGATTACATGATCCAGACAGGAGGAAGAGATTGTCACCCCAGATTAAACAAACAAACTATGATCTAAATTTATATTCTGTGTAGAGGTGATCTCAGAGAGACAACAGCAAGTGGTCTTGAAGCTAGGTTTTAGTTCCCTGCCCGGGAATTGAACCTGGGTAGCCTGGATGAAAAACCAGGAATCCTAGCTGCTAGACCACCAGGCTAGAAGCAAAGTTCCCCTGGCTCTTGCCCCATTTGAAAAATGGATTTCTCAAAGAGGCAAAAACTGTAAAAACAGGTACAGAGTTTATTATCCGAGACACAGCATATCATGTGGGAGAGCACACAGAGAAACAGTTTGTTTAAGACAGAAGCAAGGCAGAAATACACACCTGGAGAGAAGGGGTGTGGGGTCCTCCCTAATGAGGAGCACAGTAAAGAGGTGGTTACATCATTTATACAGGGCAGTTCTTCTGGATCTTTGTTTACGTTTGGCCAGTTATCTCATTTGTTTTCCACACTTGACCTGTCCTAGAGCTCGCCCCAATATGCATGTGCAACTTTTTGCCAAAATGGATTCCAACACAGAGGACTTCAGGAGTATGTCCACACTTTTTGTGGGGTGGTGCCCCCTCCCTTTTTGACCTCCAAGGAGCCTTCCTGCACATGTGCAGATAGGGAGGTTTCCTTGACCTCAGGATTGATAGATGTGGTCCTCTTATCTCATTACTCCAGCAGAGCTCAGCTCCTGCCATTAACTTTGTCCTTGGTGTGTCTAAGGAAGACAAAGCTCCAATCTACTTGCTTGACACACTCCCAGCTGCTCAGCCCAGGGACCCAACTACCTTCTACCTGAGAGGAAGCACACGTTCGATGCAAAGATACCAACAGATTGAAAGTAAAAGCGTATGATAGGTACATCTGTGAACAGCACCAACATGAAAACGGGAGAGATTATATAAATACCAGGCAAAATAGACTAGAAAACAAAACATATTAGTAGAGAATTAGCAGATGCAAACTATTATATATAGAATGGATAAACAATAAGGTCCTACTGTACAGCACAGGGAACTAGATTCAATATCGTGTGATAAATCATAAAGGAAAAGAATATAAAAAAGAATGTATATGTATAACTGAATCACTTTGCTGTACAGCAGAAACTAACACAACCGTGTAAATCAGCTATATTTCAATAATAAGTTTAAAAAATACATATTAGTAAAAAGAAAAAAATAATGGAAAAAGAAAAAACCCCAGAAAATCAGAATAGAACTATAAAAAGTGAAGTGGTTGAGTTAGTAAACAAAATCCACCCGTAAAATAAACCTAGACTCTACCTTTGCGTAGCTGGCTTCTACACAAAGTTCTCCAAAAATTTTAAAGAAGATTTGTCACTGAATTAGACTGGAGACTGTCATGTAAACACAACTAGTAGATACAGTTAGTTCTGGTTTTCTGCAAGTTTGCCAGGAGGGAGGTTTTTATTAGAATGGGAGGGTGGGGCGGTTGGCTTCCTTGCCTCCTTGCCTAAGACAGGTATACTTGTTTATAGAGACAATTTAGGCATGGTGGGTTAGGGACGGTCGGGTTGCTCCCCTGGGTGACAGGTTTATTGCTGATTTTCACAAAGTCTTGTAAATAATAGAATGAAGACAATACTTCACACTCATTTTGTGAGGCCAGAACTACTCTAATACCAAAGCCAACACATGAAGTACCAAAAAAAAAAAAAAAAGACACACCTATTTCTTTTGTGAATATGGATGGAAAAACACCCAACAAATACTAGCAAACCCAATACAGCCACAGATAAAAAGAATTATACATCATGATCAAGTGGGATTTGTTCCTGGGATGAAAGTTTGGATTAACATCTAAAAATCATTAATGTAATGAGTGAGGTCAATAGATGCAAGGTCTTCTAAATAGACTCAAAGAAATAATTGACAAAAGAAATAATACCCCTTCATGATTAAAACACTCACCAAAAATAGGAGGGCTTCCCTGGTGGCGCAGTGGTTAAGAATCTGCCTGCCAACGCAGGGGACACATGTTCCAGCCCTGGTCCGGGAAGATCCCACATGCTGCGGAGCAGCTAAGCCCGTGCACCACAACTACTGAGCCTGTGCTCTAGAGCCTGCGAGCCACAACTACTGAGCCCACATACCATAACTACTGAAGCCCAGGTGCCTAGAGCCCGTGCTCCACAACAAGAGAAGCCACAGCAATGAGAAGCCTGTGCACCGCAACGAAGAGTAACCCCTGCTCACGGCAACTAGAGAAAGCCCTCGCGCAGCAATGAAGACCCAACGCGGCCAAAAATAAAAAAATAAAATAAAATAGAAGGAAATGTCCTAACCTCATATTGAGCATCTATGGAAAACCCACAGCTAATATTATATTTAATTGTGAAACAGTGAATGCTTACCTCCAGCCATAACTAACCAAAGATGTCTACTCTTGTCACTTCTGTTTGACAGTTTATTGGAGATTTTAGCCAAGAACTCATTAGGCAAGAAAAGGATTAAAATGCGTGCATATTGGTTAGGAAGATGTCAAACTGTCTCTACTTCCAGTCAGGTATCTTATATATAATAAACTCTAGGGTCTGCTGAAAAAAACTATAGGAACTAGTAATTGAATTTAACAAGGTTAAAATCAAAATAAAATAAAAATAAAAATAAAAACAACTGCATTTTTATACACTTGTAATGAACATTCTGATAATGCAATTCAGAAAAGAAATGTATTTACAATAGAATCAAAGGCAATAAAACAGAATAAATATAACAAAAGAAGTATAAAACAAATACTCTGAAAACTACAAACATGTTTGAAAGAAATTAATTAATGTATAAACAAATGGGAAAACATCCCAGTTTCATGGATTGGAAGACTTAACATTGTTGAAATGGCCCTTCTCTGCAAAATGATCTAAGATTCAATAATCATAATCTGAACAGTAATTTGATTGGCAATCTGTTTCATAAATTTATAGGGAATTGTAAGGAAACCAGAATAGTCACACCATTCTTGAAAAAGAAAAAAAATTGTAGGATTAACATTTCTTGATTTCAAAACTTTGTACTAAACAAAGGTAATCAAGATATTGTGGTAGTAACAGAAGGGACAATTTTGTTAGTCAATGATACCTCAAGAAAGCTGTGGGGGAAGAGTTTCCAGGATGATTTATTGTTTTTCTTGTAACAGAGATAATAGGAATCAATTGCCTTAGGGATGTCATAGTCGTTTACATTTCAAAGTTCACTAGGGTTTGAAGCAAAAACTGATGTAAAATAAATTTCCTTTCAGTGTAAGTGTAGACATGAGAACTTAATGAACACATCTCACACCCTATGGTTAGACTGAGCAGAGTCCTTGCACCCAGCTAGGACTGCGGGCTTCAAATTTCTCACCAGGGCCAAGTGTTCTGGGATTCTTTACCTTAAGTACCAAAAGAGTGGGGGTGGAAAAGGGATGAGGGAAATCTCAGTGCTCGCTAAGATCAAAGACTAAAATGGACCAGCCTCTGTTACAGACGGTGAGGTCACACTTAAGTGTGTTCCTTATGAAAAGAACTGTATCAGGAACGAGTGAGATGTGACCAAAGGACCCCCATCTTTGCTTCCCACGTTGGAATTTTGCTGAGCTCTCTAAATAAAATGGCTGAATAGTTGCTGAGTTGCCAAATAATGATGTTGATGATGATAACTGGACTTACTCTGGACTAAAGAAAACATACCTTTCCCTAGAAACGGATGAGATGTGTTCCGTAACCCAATGGTATGTATAGACGAATTTTACCCTCCAATCCAAATTCTTGGTAAAGAAGTTTTTAAGCCTGAATGAACAACCCCTTTTTCCTAGAAAAACTTTTACCCATTTTCCTCGGGTCGGACACCATTCTGGGTCTCTCCAGAATCTGTGACCCCTTGAATTGCAATTCTAAGATCCCTCAATAGACTGCCATTTTGCCTCTTTATAATTGGTGGTCCTTATGGTTGACATTCTAAACAAGGGTCATAGTTCCATGAGTGGTTCGCCGCAGCCTTACGCCAAGCTCTTGACCTGCAGAGGACAGATGGCCCATTTGTTACAAGCAGACCTGGCCTGGGCCATCCTCTTGCTCTGTATTTCTCCAACCTGAGACTGAATCGGGAATTCCCGGCACACATCTGAGCCCACACTTTCACAAAAAGCTGGGTGAAAACACCATAGGCAGCCTCAGGCCAGGAAAACTTTCTGTTTAAATGCAAATGGAGCTGGCTGGTGAGGTTACCACCTAGAGGAGAAGATGTTTGGGCGGAGCCCAGCCCTCCTGCTCTGCAGTCACTCAGGCACGAAGTGGCGGGACTTTCGAACTGTCCAATCAGGGGCGCCGCTGGCGGAGGTGGGCGGGGCGACGCACAGCACCCGCAAGAAAGTCGCCACGGACTCCGATGTCCCAGGGAGGATATCTGGCGCTCCCCGCCCTTAATGGTCCCAGTCGTTTCTGCAGTGGTCGTAGGAGGCGTAGGAGGGACTCGAGGAGACCCGGAAAAGCTGGATATGGTGAGTGTGCCTCCCCGGCGTGTGGAGTCGGAGCGGAGAAATTGGTAGCAACCGGCGGGAACAGGCCGAGGCGGGACCCGGGCCTCCCTGCGTTCAACTCCGGAGTCTGCGAACCCGTGTCCACTTGGACAGCCACTGGGACCTCATTCCCTCCGGCTCGCAGCGTGGGGACGGGGCCTGCAGTCGGGACCCCGGGCGTCCTGTCCGGTCACTGCGCGCCACGACTTCGGCCCCGCCTCCTAGCCTCTCTGGGCAGCTCTGCGCCCGCAGCCCGCGTCTCCCCAGGGTGTGCGGTAACCGCGAGGAGGATCATCAGGGAACAATACTGACTCGGTCCCCGGGGTACCTGTGTATGAGGAGCTGTGTGGGGTCCCCAGTCCCTCCTTTCTCCCCAGGGCGGGACCTGTTTTCTCCTGAGTTTTCCAAATGGTTGGGGAGCAGGGTCTCAAATCCACGACCCTGTCCCTCTAGCCTAGCTCTTCCTAGAGTGGCAATAAATGCCTCAATTTCCAGATTCCTTCCCGAATTCTAAAACTCCAGCTTCTCCTCTTCGATTCACAGCATCATTATCAACTATTTGTCTTTCGTGGTGCATTTCAAGCAGACCCAATTCTTTTTTGTTTTAATTTTTTCCCCCACAGAGTCATGGATGACTCCTTTTTATAGATTTATATTCGTTGTGGATATTTGACATGAGAGGACAGCCATGAATAACTACGTGGAACTACTGTTTGAATCCTCATGCCTCTCCCTCAGAATCTTTTCTGGGCACAGACATCCTATCCGAAATCCTGCCAGTGGTGGTCCTCTTTGGAAGATTTCCTGGTTGATCTGTCAGCCTTGCCCCTCTCTGGCTTTGTCATAGGACATTTTTCTTCATCCTTTTAACATTCGTCTGTCTGTGTCTTTAGGTTTAAAGTGGATTTCTTGTGGACAACATACGATTAAGTGTGATTTTTAAAATCTGTCATTACTGTTATTTGTCTTTCAGTTGTATTGGGACCTTGATTAAAGTGGTGGCTAATACAGTTAGATTAATACCTACCACACCTTTTATTGCTTTTATTTGTTACCCTTGTACTTCGTTTCTTTTTGTCTTCCCACTTTTTCTGCTGTCTCTGGCTTTAACTGAGCATTTTACCTGATTGTTTTTCTTTTTTTTTTTTTTTTCTGATTGTTTTTCTTAATCCTCTGTTAGTATATCAATTACACATATGTTTTCACTTTTTTAGTGCTTGCCCTTGAGTTTTCAGTATACATTTACAACTAAGCCACATTTGTCAAGTGCCACTATACCACTTCATTGGGCATGCAGGTACCTCATATGAAGTTATTCCCATTTCCCCCATCTCTGGTCCCTTGTCACATGGCTCTCATTTATTTCACTTATCCATAAGTTTATAATTGCCATACATTCTTGTTCATATTTGAAACAAAGTGGTTATCTGCCATATTAATTATAAGAACTACAGTAGATATTTTACCTTCATATATTGTTCTTCTAATCCTGCATCTTCATCATTTACATTCTTTCTAATGAGTTTCTGAATGTTTCTTTCAAAGTAGGTCTATTAAGACAAAGTCTCAATTTTTTTCTGAGAAAGTCTTTATTCCTCCTTTATTCTTGGAAGATAATTTCGCTTGACACAAAATTCTAGGAGAGTTGTTTTTTGTTTCAAAACGTTAAATATTTCACTCCACTCTTGTTTCTTGCGTGGTTTCTGAAAAGAAGTCTGATTTAATTCTAATCTTTGTTTCTGTATAACTAAGGTGTTTTCCCCTCTGGCTTCTTTCCATATATATTCACGTTGTCTTTGGTTTTTGTGTAGTTTGAATACGAGCTACTTGGTTGTGCATTTTTATTGTTTATGTGTTTAGTGTCCTCTGAGCTTCCTGGATCTACAGTGTGTCGTGTATCATTAATTTTAGGAAAATCTCAATGATTGTTACTACACTAATTTCTTCTGCTCTTTTCTGTCTTTTCCTTTCGTAATCCCATGATGGTTATAAATCTTCTATTTAAGACAGTTTATGTTAGGGTTCATAGATATTGTTCTGTCTTTTTTGTGTTTCCATTAAACTCTGCTGAAATAGAATTTTTTGACAGGCCATGGTAAGAACAGAATATTTGGGGAATATTAATAATGTTGTATTTATTTTCTCTTTCCCAATTTTAAAGATCGTGGGTTGCCCTGTGACCTAAATGCTGTGAAGAATCTAAGAAGAGAAGTTTATTTCAAGTTATTTTGCTTTTCTCTTGCGAGGTTGGGAATGATAGCTTCTAAGTTATTAAATGCCAGAGCCGGAAGTAGAAGCTTCTGACTCCAGTTTTTTTTTAGAGAATATGTTGGGTGTAGGAGTTTATTAATTAATTAATTTATTTTTGGCTGTGTTGGGTCTTCGTTTCTGTGCGAGGGCTTTCTCTAGTTGTGGCAAGCGGGGGCCACTCTTCATCGCGGTGCGCGGGCCTCTCACTGTCACGGCCTCTCTCGTTGCAGAGCACAGGCTCCAGACAGGATCCTCCCAGACCAGGGCTCGAACCCGTGTTCCCTGCATTAGCAGGCAGATTCCTGTGCCACCAAGGAAGCCCTGACTCCAATTTTTTGACAGTTGGCTGTGGACAGCTTTAGAGCCTCATCCCTCCTTCTTCCCCTTGTGACCCACATGTATCCAAGGCAGTGAGAAAGGCTTTCCTCCTACCTTTGGCTTAGGAAAAGATTGAATCCACACATGCTCTGCCCTTGTGTATAAACTCTCACTTTATCCCACCACAAAACCAAAATAAAAAAGTCCACACACGTTTCCTTGCTCTCTCAAGCTGTTTCACGCCTGCTTGAGAGGCCTGCCTTACACTCGCCAGAGATCTCAGTTATGGAGGAATATACCCTTTTATAGCCTACTGGCAGTGTGTGCTGTCTTCAGCTAAGGGATTCTTATGCTTAGGGGTTAAACTGCATGTTCCTTTTCTCCCTAGATGAGCTTGACAATGGCAGAGGAAGGAAGGACACCTCTACAGTGGCTGGTCACAGAGGACTTCCTTCTGATTAGAGGATGGTGATTTTATGTTCTTTGGGAGGAAAGCACTGTGAACAGATTTATGTATTCTATAATCATGGGAATATCCACCATGAAAACATCATGGACTTCAGTGAGCTCCCTTACAATCTGCAGCTCTTAAATTTTTTTTTTCAGTTTATAAATTCCTTATACTATACGCAAATCCTTGTTGTTTATCTATTTAATATGTAGTAAACTGCATGTGTTAATCCCATACTCCCCATTTATCCCTTTTCCCCCCTTCCCTTTTGGTAACCATAAGCTTGTTTTCTATGTCTGGGAGCCTGTCTGTTTTGTAAATAAGTTCATTTGTACTCTTTTTTAGATTCCACATATAGGAGATATCATATATTTGTCTATCAATATCTGATTTACTTAGTCTAATAATCTCTAGGTGCATCCATGTTGCTGCAAATGGCATTATTTCCTTCTCTTTTATGGCCGAGTAATAATACATTGCATATATAAACCACATCTTTGGAATCCGTTCATTTGTTGATGGACACATAGGTTGTTTCCATGTCTTGGCTATTGTAAATTGTGCCGCTGTGAACATTGGGATGCATGTATCTTTTCAAATTAGAGCTTTCCTCTTTTCTTGATAAAAGCCCAGGAGTGGGATTGCTGGATCATATGGTAACTCTTTTTAGTTTTTTAAGGAACCTGCATACTGTACCAATTTACATTCCTACCAACAGTGTAGGAGGGTTCCCTTTTCTCCACATCTTTTCCAGCATTTATTATTTGTAGACTGATGATGCCCATTCTGACTGGTGTGAGGTGTTACCTCAATGTAGTTTTGATTTGCATTTCACTAATAATTTGTGATGTTGAGCATCTTTTCCTGTGCTTATTTGTCATCTGTATGTCTTCTTTGGAGGAATGTCTATTTAGGTCCCTTTTTTAAAAATAATTAATTAATTAATTTATGGCTGCGTCGGGTCTTCGTTGCTGTGCGTGGGCTTTTTTCTAGTTGCAGTGAGCGGGGGCTACTCTTCATTGCAGTGCGCGGGCGTATTGCGGTGGCTTCTCTTTGTTGCAGAGCACGGGCTCTACGTGCACGGGCTTCAGTAGTTGTGGCACACGGACTCAGTAATTGTGGCTCGCCGGCTGTAGAGCGCAGGCTCAGTAGTTGTGGCCCACAGGCTTAATTGCTCCATGGCATGTGGGATCTTCCTGGACCAGGGCTCGAACCTGTGTCCCCTGCATTGTTGGGCAGATTCTTAACCACTGTGCCACCAGGGAAGCCCTGTTTGTATATTTTAGAAATTAAGCCCTTGTCACTCACATCATTTGCAAATATTTTCTCCCAGTCCATAGGTTGTCATCTTGTTTTGTGTATGGTTTCCTTTGCTGTGCAAAAGCTCATAAGTTTGATTAGGTCCCATTTGTTTATTTTTGCTTTTATTTCTATTGCCTCGGTAGGTTGACCTGAGAAAACACTGCTACAATTTATGCAAAAGAATGTTTTGCCTATATTTTCTTCTAGGGGTTTTATGGTATTAGGTGTTATATTTAAGTCTTTAAGCCATTTTGAGTTTATTTTTGTGTATAGTATTTGGGAATGTTCTAACTTCATTGATTTATATGCGGCTCTCCTGTTTTCCCAACACCAGTTGCTGAGGAGAATATTTCTCCATTGTTTATTCTTGCCTCCTTTGTCAAAGATTAATTGATCATAGGGTTTATTTCTGGGCTCTCTATTCTGTTGCATTGATCTCTATGTCTGTTTTTGTTCAGTACCACACTGTTTTAATTACTGTAGCTTTGTAGTATTGTCCAAAGGCTGGGAGGGTTATTCCTCCAACTTTGTTCTTTTTCCTCAGAATTGCTTTGACAATTCTGGGTCTTTTATGGTTCCATATAAATTTTAGGATTATTTGTTCTAGTTCTTTGAAAAATGTCATGAGTAATTTGATGGGGATTGCATTAAATCTGTAGATTGCTTTGGGTAGTGTGGCCATTTTAACAATATAATTCTTTCAATCCTAGAACATAGGATATCTTTCCATTTCCTTGAATCATCTTTGGTTTCCTTTATCAATATTTTATAGTTCTCAGCATACAAGTCTTTCACCTCCTTGGTTAGGCATATTCCTAGGTATTTCATTTTTTGGTGATTTTATTTTATTTATTTTTTAAAATTAATTAATTTTTGGCTGCATTGGGTCTCTGTTGCTGTGCACGGGCTTTCTCTAGTTGCGGTGAGCAGGGGCTGCTCTTCGTTACAGTGCATGGACTTCTCATTGCAGTGGCTTCTCTTGTTGCGGAGCACAGGTTCTAGGTGAGTGGGCTTCAGTATTTGTGGCAAGCAGGCTTCAGTAGTTGTGGCTTGTAGGCTCTAGAGTGCAGGCTTAGTAGTTCTGGTGCACGGACTTAGTTGCTCTGTGGCATGTGAGGTCTTCCCAGGCCAGGGATCGAACCTGTGTCCCCTGCATTGGCAGGTGGACTCTTAACCACAGCACCACCAAGGATGTCCTGATGTAATTTTTTTAAAATAAATTTATTTATTTATTTTTGGCTGCATTGGGTCTTCATTGCTGCGCAGGCTTTCTCTAGTTGTGGCGAGTGAGGGCTACTCTTCGTTGCAATGCGTGGGCTTCTCATTGCGGTGGCTTCTCTTGTTGTGGAGCCCAGGCTCAAGGCACATGGGCTTCAGTAGTTGTGGCATGTGGGCTCAGTAGTTTTGGCTTGCAGGCTCTAGAGTGCAGGCTCAGTAGTTGTGGCACACAGGCTTAGTTGCTCTGCAACATGTGGGATCTTCCTGGACCAGAGTTTGAACATGTGTGCCCTGCGTTGGCAGACGGATTCTTAACCACTGCACCACCAGGGAAGTCCCTGATGTGATTTTAAATGGGATTGTCTTTTTACTTTCTCTTTTTTATATTTCTTTTTTGGTGTAAAGAAATGCAACAGATTTCTGTATGTTTATCTCATATTCTGCTGCCTTGCTGAATTCATTTGTCAGTTCTAGTAGTTTTTGTGTGGAGTCTTTAGGGTTTTTATGTAGAGTATCATGTCGTCTTCATATAATGACAATTTTACCTTTTCCCTTCTGATTTGGATTTCATTTCTTTTTCTTCTGTGATTCCTGTGGCTAAGACTTCCAATACTCTGTTGAGTAGAAGTAATGGAAGTGGGCATCCTTGTCTCATTCCAGAATTTACTGGGAATGCTTTCAGCTTTTCACCATTGAGTGTTATGTTGGCTGTGGGTTTGCCAAAAATGGCTTTTATTATGTTGAGATATGTTCTTTCTGTAACCACTTTGGTGAGAGTTTTTATCATGAATGTGTGTTAAATTTTATCAGACACTTTGTCTTCACCTGTTGAGATGATCATGTGGTTTTTGTCTTTTCTTTTGTTGATGTCATGTATCACATTGATTGATTTGTGTGTGTTGAACCATCCTTGTGAGCCTGGGGTGAATCCAGCTTGATCATGTTGTATGGTCCTTTTTGTGTATAGTTGGATTTGATTTGATCACATTTTGTTGAGAATTTTTGCATCTGTATTCATCAAAGGTATTGGCCAGTAATTTTCTTGTTTATGTAGTGTCTTTGGTTTTGGCATCAGGGTGATGGTTGCTTCATAGAATGACTTTGGGAGTGTACCCGCCTCTTCAGTCTTTTGGAATAATTTGATAAGGATCAGTATAAGTTCTTCTTTGTATGTTTGGTAGAATTCCCCAGGGAAGGTCTCTGGTCCTGGACTTCTGTTTGCAGGGAATTTTTTGTTTTTGTTTTTATATTGCAGCTTCAGTTTTTTTAAAATTAAATTTATTTATTTATTTTTGGCCACACCACATGGCTTGTGGGATCTTAGTTCCCCGACCAGAGGTTGAACCCAGACCACAGCAGTGAAAGTGTTGAGCCCTAACCACTGGACCACCAGGGGATTCGCACAGTTTCCATTTAACTCCTAGTGCTTGGTCTGTTCAAATTATCTCTTTCTTCTTGACTCAATTTGGGTAGGCTGTATATTTCTAGGAACTTGTACATTTCTTCTAGGTTGTCCATTTTGTGGGCATATACTTGTTTATAGTATTCTCTTATGATTTTTTTGTATTGCTGTGGTATTGGTTGTTGTTTTTCCTCTTTCATTTCTCATTTTGTTTCTTTGGGTCCTCTCCCTTTTCTTTTTGATGAGCTTGGCTAGAGGTTTGTTGATTTTTTTTTTTATCTTTTCAAAAAAACCAGGTCTCAGTTTTATTGATCTTTTCTAATTTTTTTTTAAATCTCTATTTACTTCCTCTCTGATCTTTATTATTTTTCTCTTTCTGTGACTTTAGGTTTTGTTTGTTCTTTTTCTAATCTTTGTAATGGTAGGTTAGGTTATTTATTTGGGATTTGTTGTTTTTGTTTAAAGAAGCCGTGTATCACTATGAAATTCCCTCGTAGAACTGCTTTTGCTTCATCTCATAGATTATGTATGACTGTGTTTTCATTTTCATTTTTCTTGAGGTATTCTTTAATTTCCTCTTGGATTTCATTGTTGACCCATTGGTTTTTTTAGGGACATGTTGTTTTTAGTCTCCATGTAATCATTTTTTTCTCGTTTTTCTTTTTGTGCTTCATTTCTGGTTTCATGCTGTTGTGGTCAGAAAAGATGCTTGAAATAATTTCTGTCCTCTTAAATTTGTTGAGACTTGTTTTTTGTTCTACTATGTGGTTTATCCTAGAGAATGTTCCATGTGCACTTGAAAAGAATGTGTATTCTGGTTTCTTTGGATGTAGTGTCCTATATATAGCTATTAAGTCTAACTATTGTGTCATTCAGAATCTCTGTTGCCTTACTGATTTTCTGTCTGGAAGATCTGTCCATTGATGCCACTGGGGTGTTAAACTCTTCTACTATTACTGTATTCCCATCAATTTATCCTTTTATGTCTGCTCATATTTGTTTTATGTATTTAGATGCTCCTACATTGGGTGCATGTATGTTAATGAGTGCAATATCCTCTTCTTGTATTGATCCTTTTATCATTATCCAGTGTCCTTCTTTGTCTTTCTTTATTGCCTTTGTTTTAAAGTCTATTTTGTCTGATATGAGTATTGCTACCCCTACTTTCTTGTAATTTCCATTTGTATGAAATATCTTTTTCCATTCCCTTACTTTCAATGTTTATGTTTCTTTTGCCATAAATCGGGTCTCTTGTAGGCAGCATATTGAATGTTCTTGTTTTATTGTCCAATTTACCACTCTGTCTTTTGATCGGGGCATTTATTCCATTGACACATAAAGTAGTTATTGATAAGTATGTACTTATTGACATTTAAAACCTTGTTTTCCAGTTGGTTTTATATTTCTTATTTGTTCCTTTCTTCTTTTTGTTTTTCCCTTTGTAGTTTGATGGTTTTCTTTGTATTATGCTTGAGTTTCTTTCATTTTGGGTTTTGTGAATCTATTGTATGTTTTTGGTTAGCCTGATTTTTAAGTTTGTTAACCTGTAAATGTATGTACTTGCTTTAGACTGGTAGTCATATAAGCTCAAACACATTGTAAAAGATCTACATTCTTACTCCCCTCCACACGTTTTGTGATTTTGATGTCTTATTTTACATCTTCGTGTTTATTACCCTTTTGCTGTTCCTTATAGTTATAATTGCTTTCACAGTATTCTTTTGATTCTTTCTTAATCTATGTACTGGCTTATTTAAGTGATCTTCAGTCCTCTTATATATTTACCTTTACTATTTTGGTTTTCCCATTCATATAGATTCTTGCTTTTCCATTTAGAGGGGACCTTTCTATATTTCTTGTAAGATAGGCTTAGTACTGCTATATTCTTTTAGTTTTTGCTTTTCTGAGAAATTCTATATCTCTCCTTCTAGTTTAAATGATAATCTTGCTGGGTGGAGTATCCTAGGTTGCAGGTTTTTCCCTTTCAGGACTTTCAGTGTATCTTGCCACTCCTTCTGCCCTGCAAAGCTTCTGTAGAGAAATCAGCTGATAGCCTTATGTGGATTCCCTTGTGATTGACTCTTTGGTTTTCTCTTGTTGCCTTTAGAATCCTCTCTTTATCTTTACTTCTTCCCATTTTAATTATGATATATCTTACAGCAGGTCTGTTTGGGTTCATCTTGTTTGGGACCCTCTGTGCTTCCTGTACCTGGATCTCTGTCTCCTTCTTTAGGTTTGGGATGTTTTCAGCCATAATTTATTCAATACTTTTCCAATCCCCTTTTCTCTTTCTTCTCCTTCTTGGATTTTATTATGCATAAATTGGCATGCTTTATATTGTTCCATACATCTGATATGTTGCTTTCATATTTTTCATTTGTTTTTCTGTCTGCTGTTCTGATTGGGTGATTTCCATTATTCTTTCTTCCAGGTCACTTGTTCATTGTTCTGCATTATTAAGTTTGCTATTTATTATGTTTAACTCAGTATTCATATTGGCAATGGAGTTGTCTAATGTTGATTGGCTCATCTTTATAGTTTCTAGTTCCTTGTTGCAGTGATCCATATTTTTATTGGTAGCCTTTCTTAATACCTTCAGCATTTTTATTACCTCCTTTTTGAACTTGGGGTTTGGTAGACTGGAGAGGTCTGTTTTATTGTTTGTTCTTTAAGGGGATTTCTCTTGTTCTTTTAATTGGGAGTAGTTCCTCTGCTATTTCATTTTTCTTATATTTCTCTGACTCTGTCAGTTTAGGAGAAACAGTTATCTACTGTGGTCTTGCAGTGCTGATGTTTTGTGGGAGTGTCACTGTGTAGACTGCTTGAGTCCAATATTCATGGTGCAAGGGCTGTCTTTAGTATGTATGCTTGCCATGTGTCTCATCAGGTTCTGCTGGCCCTTGTTGGTGTGTTTGGCCTTGTGGTGACCAGAGACTGCACTGGATGTTTGGCGGGGCCTCCTCTTTGCTCTGTGGTTATCACAGGTCTGTTGGGGGCAGGGTCTGCTCTCTAGTTGTTGGAATAGAAGCTCCTAGATCCGGTTCTAAGCTGTGGTGTGAGGTAGGTGACACTGGAGGTCTCCCACTGGGAGAGGAGCTGCTTCATCTTCATCCCCAGGAGATGTCTGTGGGGTGTGTGATTCTGTGGTGCTACTTGCCACCTGGTGTGCGTACCCACAAAGATCACTGCTGCTGGCACTGCCCTTGATGGCCACCTTCCCTTGGGGGCTCTGGTAATCAGGTTAGAGATTCCTTAGATGTGTATGTGTGCCCAAAGGGCCACCAGTGTTTAAACCCACAGAGTCATGTCCCCTTGAGCCAGCAGATAGTCGGCTCAGGTGGTTCTCAGGCAAGCACAAGCAGTCCCGGTCCCAAAATCTGTTGGAACAAGAACCCGCTGGAGCTGCATCCCAGCACCCGCAGTAGGACTGCCTGCAATTGGCTCAGATTTCAGCCCTGCCTCTGCTTGTGCAGGCCCAGAAAGTTCAAAGAACCCACTGCAGCTAGATCCCTTCTATGAGCATGCTGACAATGATGCTGCTATGGCAGACCTGTTCCCCTCCTGCCCGTGTTGACAATGGGGCTCCTATGGCAGACCCACTCTCCGTCCTGCTCATGCCCCCAGTTGCGACCCAGACCACAGTCCAGGCCCTGTGGGCTGTCTCTGTGCAGGCAAGCTGAGTCCTCTCCCTGGGTCTGTCCGTTGAAGCCACGTTTCTGCACCCAGTCATTGCACACACCAGCAGGCACGTGTCTTGGGCTGAGAAGTGCGGGCACGTTACCAGGTCCTTCAGTTCCGATCTCTCTCTACCCTGCCAGGCTACAGGCCAGCTGCCACGCTCTCCTTTTCAGCCTTTGAAACTCCCTATCTATCCTGGTGGACCTCCCAGCTGGTGAAGGAGGTTCCCTGGCTTAGGGGACCTTGCCTTTTTTACAGCTCCCTCCCAGGGGCACAGGTCCCATCTCAGTTCCTCTTCTCTCTTCTCCCTTCATCCTACCCAGTTATGTAGGGATCTTTCTTGCAGCTTTGGTTATATGAGATCTTCTGCAAGCTTTAAATAGGTATTCTAAAAAAATTGTTCCACATGTAGATGTACTGGCGGGAGGAGGTGAGTTCCATGTCCCTCCATTCCTCCATCTTGTTCTCCTCTCCTTAAATTGATTTTTAATGTCAGCAGGGATGAGGATCGACTGTCATGGTGTGCCACATGGGCTCTTCTGACATGATTATCTCAGTGTGTATGCCTGTGTGTTCCCAGAATTGGCAGGAAGCTGCCCTGAGGTGCAGGAATGTAGGGATTTTGTGGTTTAAGTTGTCATGCCTTCTTTGTCATGTCTGAATTCTGTTCCAAATAACTTTCTAGTCCATTAAATTGGACAGAGAGACAAAGGAGGTACTGAATCTGTAATACATATGACACAGGGCAAAAGCAGTGCTTCTCCCCAAGAATATTTTCATTCAGCCAGTTGTATCTTGTCACTTTTAATGTCCTAGAGGACTGTAGGATCTGTGACTAGCTGGACCTTGTTAAATGTTACATGCCAGAGGCCTCCTGGACTCTCATGCCTGGTAATGGGAAGAGAAAAGCTTGTAGTTATTCACAGTGGTTTATGCATTGAAACCTCACACAGATTTGACCCCTTGTCTCTTGGAGTGCTGGAATTGGTGGGTAATAAGGAAGGAAATGAAATAATTTTTCTCATAAGGAATTGATGGTCTTAAAATGATAATATTGGTTTCATTTGTATAGCATTTCTGTCATTTCCCAGTATTCTCTGAGCCCTGCCATTAGAGAGAAATAAAATGTAATGTGATCACAGTAAAAATGTGTAAATAATTTTCATGTCTTTATGGTACTGATAAATTAATGAGGAAGAAGGTATGGACAGAGGGTGAGTAAATGTTTGGAAAGGACAGAATCACACATAACCTTCCCATAAATGGAATATAGGTGTCCAGTGCTGTCACTCATCCTACTGTACACATACTTGGGATGTTTTAGGACTCAGTGACCTGTGAGGATGTGGCTGTGAACTTCACCCTGGAGGAGTGGGCTCTACTGAATCCTACACAGAAGAAACTCTACAGAGATGTGATGCAGGAAACCTTTAGGAATCTGGCCTCAGTAGGTAAGGATGGGGACTTTCCATCAGTTACTCAGATAGAGATCAAATGCTTCTTGCTCATTGATGTTCTAAGTTGTGTAATGTGAGAAGGGAGGATGTTGGTATATAAACCAGGCATGATCACAGCTAACAGTGTACATAGAGTCAAATAATATTTCTTTAATTTCCAATCTTTGGAATCATTTTACTGGGTCTGCATTTTAGGAACAAAATGGGATGATGATGACATTGAAGAGCAGTACAAAAACCAGGGGGGAAAACCAAGGTAAGTCACACTGACAATAGAAAGCTTTGACTCACGTGAGAATCCTGGTATATTATGAAATTTTAAAAACGTGCAAACGAAACAAATAGCCCTTTCTTCTAATTTAATTATTCTTAGAAAGTTTCTTTCAAAAATATTTTCTTAAATGTTATATAAATGTCCAGTATTTGCAAAATAATTCACTTGCAAGCAGTATTAATAAACCCTGTATTTGAATATTACTTTTCAATAGAAAGGGTGCAGTCCGTTGCGGAGCATTCAGTATATTCAATTCCTAACAATTCACACAAATTAGAAAACCACACTATTCCTATCAATTGTAATAAATGCAATACATATAAAATGATTAATAAATCATTAATAATGTGCTTCTCACATTTTCAGAAATCATACGGTAGTGAGATTCTCTGAGCGTAAAGACCATAATCCATGTGGAGGAAATTTCAGCCTTATTCCACCTCTTGATCAGAACAAGAAAACTCCTGGATTAAAACCATGTGAATGCAGTGAATGTGGACAAGTCTTCATGCATCATTCATCTCTTAATAGGCACACGAAATGTCACATTGAACACAAACCTCAAGATTTTAAAAAATATGATCAGGGACTGTATAATACATATAAATGTAAGGAATGTGGGAAAGTTTACAAATATTACAGTTCCTTACAGAGGCACAAAAGAACTCACACAGGAGAGAAACTGTATGAATTCCAGCAATGTGGAAAAAGCTTCAGTAATCATCAAGGTTTCCAAACACATGAAAGAATTCACTCTGGAGAGAAGACCTATGAATGTAAGCAATGGGGTAAAGGTTTACGTTCTCAAAAAGGTTTCCAAAAACATGGAAGAGATCACACTGGAGAAAAACCCTGTGAATGTAAGGCATGTGAGAAAGCATTGATTAAGCCCAGTTCTCTTCAAATACATGAAAGGAGTCACAGTGGAGAGAAACCATATGTGTGTAAAACATGTTGTAAAGCATTTAGTATTCCCAGATACCTTCGAGAACATGAAAGAACCCATACTGGAGAAAAACCCTATGAATGTAAAGTATGTGGGAAATCCTTTGCTTCCACTTACGTTCAAGTGCATGAAAGAGCTCACACTGGACAGAAACCCTATCAATGTCAGGAATGTGGGAAAGCCTTCGTTTGTCCGTCAGGCATTCGAAGGCACATGAGACTGCACACTGGAGAGAAACTATATAAATGTGAAGAATGTGGGAAAGCATTCAATAATCCCAGTTCTCTTCACATACACAAAAGGACTCACACTGGAGAGAAACCGTATATGTGTAAAACGTGTTCTAAAGCATTTAGTATTCCCAGATATCTTCGAAAACATGAGAAAACCCATACTGGAGAAAAACCCTATGAATGTAAAATATGTGGGAAAACCTTCAGTTCCACCTATGTTCAAGTGCATGAAAGAATTCACACTGGAGAGAGACCCTATAAATGTAAGGAATGTGGGAAAGCCTACATATCTCTCTCAGGCATTCAAAGACACATGAGCCTGCACACTGGAGAGAAACCATATAAATGTGTAGAATGTGGGAAAGCATTTATTATTCCCAGTTTTCTTCAAACACATGAAAGGACTCACACTGGCGAGAAACCGTGTGTGTGTAAAATATGTTCTAAAGCATTTCGTTTTTCCAGTTCTCTTCAAAAACATGAAAGAACTCATACTAGAAAAACCCTATGACTGTAAAATATGTGGGAAAACTTTGCTTCCACTAATGTTCAAGTGCATGAAAGAACTCACCCTGGAGAGAAGCCTTATGAACGTAGGAATGTGGGAAAGCCTACATTTCTGTCTTAGGCATTCAGAGACACATGCATACTACAGAGAAACCATGTAAATATGAAGAATATGGGAAAACCTTTTCTGATCTCTCTACTTTGCAAAAGCATGAAAGGGTTCACTAGATAATAAATATAGTTTTTAAAGAGCCTAGGAAAGACTTCAGTGGGCCCACATACTTATATGTGAAAACTCCCATGAAAAACAAATATAAATGTCAGTAACATGAGGTAACTTGTTGGAAAGTAATCCAAGAATAATGTTTCAGAAAATCTTCAATATAAAAGACTTGTTATAAAAATTTATAAATATATGTGTTTACTAAGGATCTTTATGAAAGTGCCTTTCTTGATGTTGGATTTGTACAAGTTACCCTCAGAAATGAATATTTAGGTGAGGTAATTCTGGAAGTCATCTTTTAATAATAATTCATAAGGTTACAAGGTAGTGATTTTTCCTTTAATCAGGTAATGATATTTTCTTTTTCCATTTTTAAGTCTGTTGGACCTATGGGTGATTAAAGTGTAGTTGTTGTGTTTTTTTTAACATCTTTATTGGAGTATAATTGCTTTACAATGGTGTGTTAGTTTCTGCTTTATAACAAAGTGAATCAGCTATACGTATACATATACCCCATAAGGTGTAGTTCTAATAGGCAATTAGGCTTGGTATTTGTTGAGATTTTCCTACTGGCCTTGGGTGGAAGTTCTTGGATATCCTTGATCTGTTATATATACTGTACCTTTATTACAGGAAGATCTTTTCTGGGTGGTGGTGAGTATAGGAGCCTTTTTCCATTTTCTATACTGTTAAACACTTGGAATAATTTTTTCTGTATGGCAAGGTTGTCAAAGGGTGTACATTCACGTAAATTATGTTTTTCCATTTGCTTCTTCATTCCTTCTGACTGGTATTTGGTGAATAGAGTTTGAAGAAGAGAGACTTGTGATAGGGCAAAAAATCTAGAGTTGGAGATATCCTGCCTGTGAGTAATATTAGGACCTAGATTTTCCACAATCTATCCCCTTTGTGGTTCAATGTTAGAATTAACCAATAGCGTCACCTGTGTACAATTTAAAGGCAGATGAGAAGAAGGCATACTTCAGATTTTGGAGCCACCATGCTGGGAGAGAGACAGATACCTAGGAGGTTTGAGGACACCACCTTTCATCCTGTTTTCCAGATTCTGTGCCTTTGTATTCAAGAGTATCCTCAAAACCACCACCAACTGTTTGATTTCTATTATCAGAAGTGTAGTTTTCCTCTGATGTTTTCACAATTCTACATCAAAATCTGTTAGAGTTTGAATTTTTCTGTGAAGCCTTCTGTGTCCACTTGGAAAATAATTCAGAATTTCATGGTTTGGAGTATTGTTTGATTACCCTCTTCTGTAGATTATAGCTTCATCATGTCTAACTTGTGTAGGAAACACCTTATGCTGTTAACATTGCTGGTGAGTATGTTTTCCTGATTCACCATGACATTCACAATGGTGCAGCGATGAAAAATGACATGGGAGTTTGCTGCATTTGTGCAGTGGCTGCCTTGACCCACTCCTTCTATATGAGAATAAGCCCCTTCCTCATATCAAGAAAAGTATGGGTGTTTTCTGTTACTTGTAGCTGAATATAATCCCTCTTTGTTTTCAGTTATGTTTGATTGTACATGATTAAAAGTATGTTCATTTTTTGGTGAAAGAAATGATTCTGTAGTTGTTTCGGAGAGATATTTTATCAACTCTTTCCTAAGCTTTCGTATGCTAACAAATACTATAGTTTATCTTTTCTCAGAATATATTTTAAAATACCCATTATAATTATAGATATTCAGATAAATTTGCATTTTTATTCATTTAATCATTATATTTTTGCATTAGTATTATCATGTTCAAGTATTTTTTTCTCAGAGAAATTTTACTTTTTTGTAGTTAAAATTTTTGATTTGAAATTCATTTCTCATTCACTCTTAATACCAAAAATGTAAAAATTTTTCAGTGCCCTCTGCCACTGACCCATAGGATCATACCTGTAGTCAAAGAGGGGAGTAGAGGGGGCTTCCCTGGTGGCGCAATGGTTGAGAGTACGCCTGCCAATGCAGGGGACACGGGTTCATGCCCCGGTCCGGGAAGATCCCACATGCCGTGGAGCATCTGGGCCCGTGAGCCATGGCTGCTGAGCCTGCGTGTCCGGAGCCTGTGCTCCGCAACGGGAGAGGCCACAGCAGTGAGAGGCCCGCGTACCACACACAAAAAAAAGTGAGTATAATGAATTTTAATAAGAATGAACACAGACCGCAAAGGACTGTGAAGTATAATAGCAACAGGATGCTGAAATGGACTTCTTATAGGATTTTGACTCTTGTTAGAGGATATGATTGCTATTTAACCAAGCAAGATGTTTTTCTGTATTGAATGCTGTGAGGAGGTAAACTTTTCTCTCATTGGTGATCGTAATTGTTGTTTTCTAGAAGGTAAAAACGAGAATTAGAGCGAAAGTTTTTTCATAAGACATTCCAGTCAGTCATATTAGTAAGAAAAGGAAAGTACTGGTCATTTCTATGATTTGGAACTTTTATCTTTTACCATTTTTAGAGATAGTGTTACAAAATATCCATATAAATGTCTTGGTCCTTCATGGCCACTGAGTGCCTTGATGAAGGAGGTGTATGACATTTTTCTTTTCAACAGGAAAAGACTTGGCCTTACAAAGAATACAGGCCAGCTCCTGGTCCTTTGGAACAGCTTTTGCCTTTCCTACTTGTTATCTAAACACTGATGTATTTCCTGAGATACCAAGCAGTACCTCAGTTATAATATATAAATTTACTGTTTAGTATACTATGTAATATTTTTAATATCTCCTTTATGACTCAAGTGAGGCCTATAAGTTTTGGTGATTTGTGTCATTTCATGTAATATCATAATTGAGTATAAAAGGAGATATGGGAAATTTTTAATGTTTTTTCCTTTAAGCAGGACGCCTCTCGTTTCGATGATCCACAAAGCCCACAGCACATTTTGCTGTTCACAGGTTTCATTTCCATATGCTTAGACTTCCAGCATATTTTCTGGAAACCTGGAAAATAAAAGTAACAACTTCAATTTTTATTAAAGAGCAGAAGAAATTAAATATTTTCCATGGTGTTTAGTATTAAGTAAAAACCAGGAGAGAAATATACAAGGACAGTTGTATGCAGCATAAGGAGTAGTAAAAGGGAAGGTTGTAGTGATATACACCATGATTAAAACACTCAGAATAGAAAGAAATTTCTTACCCTCATAATGAACATCTGTGGAAAACCCAAAGCTAATATTTTTAATGATGAAAGATTGGATGCTTTCATCTGAAGACATGGAACAAAACAAGGATATCTGGTCTTGCCACTTCTATTTGAGAATGTACTAGAGATTTTAGCCAAAACTATTATACAAGAAAAGGCAATAAAATGCTTAAAGATTGGTTAGGAAGATGAAAAACTATTTCCATTTCCAGATGAGATATCGTCTATTCAGAAAAGACTAAAGAATTTTTTTTTAACGTATTAGAGCTCATTATTGAGTTCAGCAGAGTGATAATATACAAGATCAAAATATAATAATTATTTTTAGTGTATTTCTATACACTTGGAATGATATAATGAAGCTAAGACATGCACTTCTAATAAGATGAAAAGGAATAAAATAATTAGGAATAAATTTAGCAAAAGGAATACAAAATGAATATTCAGAAAACTACAAAGCATGGTTAACATAAATAAATGAATGTAAGATAAATGTGAAAACATCCTAATTTCTTGGATCAGAATATTTAACACTTGAAATGGCACTGTGTGGTTTCATTGGTATGAGGTACCTAGAGTTGTTGAATTCCTAGAGACAAAAAGTAGAATAGTTTTTGCCAGGGGCTGGGCAATGGGAGAATGAGGACTTGTTGTCTTACGGATGTAAAAAATTAATAAACAGAAACCTAAATTAAATAGGAGACCAGAAGGGAAGCTATCGCACCCTATGAGGATAGCTGAGCCCAACAGAAAGAAGGAGGGCTTTTTCTTCTTGCCTCAAGATCTTGGCCAGTGAGAAACTGTCATAACTCAGCCAATGAAAAGCCACTGTACTTTGAACCCTCAGTTGCTCAGATCATTCTTTGTTTACGATAGCCCTCCCAACATCCTTTTCCCTTCTTTAAAAGAGTCGTCTCCTTGTTCCAGGGATCTCGCATGCCAAGGTTGCAGATCCCAAATTACAATTCTTTGCTCGTCCTGGATAAACCCATATTTTGCTGGAGAAATAACTGGCAGTCTATTTGTTTATCTCAACATGTTTGTGGAAGATGAAAATTGGAGATTGGTTTCACAATGGCAGTGTATTACATAGTACTGAACTTATACACTTAAAAGTGGTGAACATGTACATTTTATGGTATGTGTATATTACTACAATTATAAGTAAAATTTTTAGGGCAAGAGAGTGAAAACACAACCCACAGAATGGAAGAAAATTTTGCCAATCTTATATCTGAAAAGGAACTTGTAATGAAAATATCTAGACATAACAATTTATAAAAATCAAATAATTCAATTTAAATATGACAAAGGATCTGAATACACATTTTTCCAAGTAAACTACACAAATGTTCAAGGTCATATGAAAAGATTCTGGATATCATTAGTCATCAAGGACATGCAAATAAAAACCACAGTGAGATTCCACTTGACAACAATTAGGATGGCTAAAATTAAAAAATGAGGCAATAAGTTTTATCGAGGATACATGGAGAAATTTGAACTCTCATATGGGGTGGAATGAAGATAAAATGGCGAAGCTGCTCTGGATAAAGGTCTGGGAGATCCTTAAATATTAAACCTAGAATTATCATATGACCCATCAATCCCACCTAGGTACATGCTCAAGGAAATGAAAACACATATTTGATCAAAACTTATATATGAATTTTGTAGTAATGTGATTCATAGTGAGCAAAAGGGAGAAACATCCAAATGTCAATTAACCGGTGAATAGATAAACACAACATGTTTTATCCAATCAGTAGAATATTATTCTGACATAAAACGAAGGCAATATTCACGCATAGTTGTCTCTTGAAGAAATTATGCTGAGTGAATGAAGTCCTTCAAAAGGCCATATATAATTCTTTTAATATGAAAGAGCAGAATATGGAAATAGAAAGTAGAGTAGTGGTTTTCTAGGCTGGGGGATTGGAATAGGAGGATAAGAAGATTAGCAGTGATAGCTAAAGGGCAGAAGAGTTTCTTTTTGAAGTAACAAAAATCCTCAAAAATTGTGATAATTGTGTGTATCTGCAAATATACTGAAACCATTAAAATGTACACTTAATAGATGCCTTCTAAAGTATGTGCATTATGTCTCCATAAAGCTGTTCAAATAAATCAATGCATGAAGTATTTTGCAATGTAAAGGAGTTTGCAGTTCAATCTCTTGGGAATATAAGACTTTCCAGGTTAAACACATGCATCACCTCAGTTAGTCCCCTTTATTTTTGTTTGCATGGTGAGTATGCTTAAGATCCACTCTCTCAGCAAATATCTATTATACAATACAGTGTAAGTATCAGAATCATCATGTTTTCATCTTTAGATGCAATTTTATTAGTGAGTTATATTTCAATAAAGATGGGGGCAGGAAGAGTTTCTAGGTGCATTCCAATTTTAAGTACAATTTATAGTTTTTCTTCTGTCAGTGGAAATAGGAATACAATTGCCATATATATATATATATATATATATATATATATATATATATATATATATATATATATATATATAATAGCTGTTGACATTTCAAGGTTTTCTAGGCACACAGGGAACACTGATCTAAAATAAATTTCCTTCCAGTGTAAAATGTACGCCTGAGAAGTTAATGCACACACCTCACAGCCTGTGGTTTGACTGAGATTTGTCCTGGCACCCAGCTGACTGATTCAGACCTCCTACCAGAGCCAAGAGCGCTGGGATTAGGTACCTTAAATACTTAATGAGTGGGGATGGGGCAGGGATGGGTGGAAGGTTCAGCGCTGTCAAGGACCAAAGATGAAAATGGAGCCGGCCCTTTACTACAGATGGTGAGTTCACATTTAAATGTCTGCGTTTCTTAACAAGAAGCACAGCTCCAGGAATGGCCATACAGCCAGCCTTACACCAAGCCCTTGAGCCCTGGAGGACATAAAACCTTGTTCCAGGCAGGGCAGGCCTGAGCCATCCTCTTATCTGTACTTGCTCCGTCTTAAAATTGAGTCAGGAATCCCAGTGCACGAGGAGCTGCTAAAGACAGCAGAGACAATCCCGGGGCAGGAACATTTTCTGTCACAAACCAAAAGTGCCAGGCGGGGACAGGTCCCATCCCAACCGCGGAAAGTGGTTCCGCTGACTCAGGCTTCCTCTCCCAGGCTGTCACTCAGGCATGAGGGGGTGGGGCACTGGGACCTGTCCAATCAGGAGGCCGGTGAGGTGAGTGGGCGGGGCGACGCGGCGCACCGGCGTGGACGTCGGTTCTTCCCACCGCGTTGGGCTGGCGGCTTACTTACCCTTCAGGGTCTCTGGTAGAGCTTCCGTCTCTTCTGTTCCGCTCTGACCTGCTCTGGTGGTTGGAGTCGAGGGAAGGACGCAGGAAGACCTAGGAAACCTCGCAATGGTGAGTGTGCTGCCCCGGGGAGCGGAGACGGGGCGGAGGGACTGGTCGGAAGCGTCCGGAACCGGCCTCTTCGCGGTCAACTCCGGAGTCTGCGGACCCGAATCCACCGGGAGCGCCGCGCGGACCTCAGTCCCCTCCGATTTGCAGCGTGCGGGCTGAGCCGGCAGCCGGGACCCGGTCCATGCGGGTGGCGTCTTCAGCCCGACCCCGGAGCCCCTCTGGGCAACTCTGCACCCGCAGCCCCGTGTCTCTTCCAGATTGTGCGTTGACCACGGGGAGGGTCATTAAGGGACCATTCTGTTTACTATAGTGGAGGGACCAACTATAATGTCCCTTGTCCTTTTAGTTTGAAAGGAGGTTTTCATTTTTTATGGATTACAAGTTTATATCCATTACTGTTTAAAGGATCAGATCTTGCAGTAGTTTCCATTGTAGAAAACTCCTAAGGGAGGAAAGTATCTAAGGACTCCCTGCCCGCATATCCTCCTACACTCTTCCACTGTTAACTCCAGCCACCCTCAGATAACTAGTTTTGATTACTACTTCATCATCCTTTTAGCGTTTCTTTATACACAAACAATCCAGTGCGAATGCCTGTTTTCCTTACAGTTTTTGCTCTTGGAATGATTACTTGGGATCCGCATATTTGATATTTGACTACTGAAAGTTAAGCCTCACCCCTCCCTTTTCCCCTAGTGCTTCTTACCTGGACGGGCTGATAAGAAAGCCTGGAGGCTCCTGCCCTGTGAGCTGCTGTTTGCTGGGGTCTCCTCCTGTGCACTGTGCTGCCCTGTATTGCATTGTTGACCCCACCAAGCCTGGGTTGTATACACTTAGAACTCCGAGTTGGCAGTTTCTGTTAATCCCTTGTTACCGAGGTCCAGCCTCAGCAGGACAGGATTGCCTGAGGGGAGACGGAGTCGGCGAGGACAGAAGACACAACACCCCTTAGGATGCAGGAATTCTGACAAACTTTATTGCACACACTATACCTTTTTATACTTTCAAAACAATAAACTGATTTTAATTTATTACTTTATCAATCATCACCATCATTTTCTCAGACCAAAAAGAACCTTTTACATAAGCATTTCACATACGCAGTTTACATAATTTTCTTATTATGTCTGTAATTGTCCCTTGTGATTGAAAGCAATTGTCCCTTGTGGCTAAAAAACGTCCTTTGTGGTTTCCTCAAAATTCTCAAAAGTCGTCATGTCCTTTTCCTTGGTTCGCTTTGCTTCAGTGCTTTACTCCCACATACTCTGCGTCAGCGCCCTTTTCTTTGTAAGTTTCACCTCAGTGGTGCAGGTAAGAAGCCTTGTCACGTCTCACTCTTGGCTTAACCTAAAGACTCTTAAAGCTTTTTAATGTTTAATCATCATTAAATCAAAAGCATTTCATCAAAGCATTCTTAAAACTTCGTAATTTTATTTATATACATTTTCATAAAACACAAAAATATATACTAACAGGTGGACACAATTTATGTGGCCACTCACTACACGTACGGGGAAGCCAAAGCGGTGGGTTTGGGGGCCATGGTGGTAAACATTGAATCTTTAATCTAGACTTTAGATCTTCCTAAAAATATTTACAATAGATCTGTTGTCCCTTATACTTATTAATATACAACCCAGGTTTACAGTTTAACTTTAACGTTGCAGCTGTATGTTCCATTAAAAAGTGTTTCATCATAACTTTATTTCTTATTAAACTTCCCTTGTGCCAATACCAATGTACTCCAAATATATCTTGCACTCCCCATTTTGGTCATATATCATCAAACTTTTCCATTAACGTAGGCTGTTGCAATATAAACATTCCTATAGCATTACTTTTAATCCAATATGCAGGTCAATAAGTAGGAACAGCTGGTGTAGTTGGAGGGGGATTTTTAGGTTTTTCCCACTTTACTCTATATAGAAGCCTTTCTTAAAATCCCCCATGAGTAATGGGAATATTAGTACTAATACAAGCAAATACTCAGAGCTTTTATTATATACATGGGAAATTGAGAGAATCCACGCTGTGGGAAGCTTTGCTTTCCCATGACGTACATACCCGTGCCTGCCATGCAGGCACTATTGTTCTCAGCCTTGCTGAGGCCCAGCAGTACTTTTCAGGGGTCTCAGCTTTGCTGAGACCCAGCAATACTCTTCAGGTGGCTCTCCACACCTTGTACCTTGGGAGCAGGAATATGAGAATGGGGCCCTCCTTCCAGTGGTCCTGGGTTGATGTCTGAGCTGGAACCTATCTGTGTTTAGAGTGAAGGTGTGACTGAAGCTGGGTTTGCCCAGACATTAGTGTTGAGGGAAGGACTGGGGGAGTAGGAGGATGATTATACCCTGTGAATGAGGTGAGCCCAAAAGACAGTCACTACTTAGAGAGCAGTTTCTTCAAAGAAAGTGAAAGAAAAGAGACAGGGAAAAGCAGCTAGTAGGTGGTGAGATTCCAGAAGGCTCACCAAAACTTTTTAAGTAACTTTTAAGAGGCTGTTGCCCGTTCATCTATTACAAAGCTCCTTACCCTCTGGGTTATGATGGACAACACCCACTGTCTCAGTCTGGCACAGCAAAGAGATTAGTTCAAACCCAACATAAGTGAGTTCCTTAAATTCTATAAAGCAGTCAGTGTCATGAGGAGGCCTCTAAACCCGCTGGCAGTGATGGGAGGCTCTCTGGAGGAGGGCCTTAAGTTGTCCATAGGCTTCTGATGCAAGGCACTGCCCAGGTCCCATCTTAATATGCCATTAAAGCTGTAATTGTCTCCAGGTACTGGGATCTCTTAAAAATAGAGGGCTCCACTGAGGTGCCTGTTATGGCTTTGGTATTGGAAAGAGCATGCCAGTCAGTTCAGACTGACTACTCACACCTACTTGTTATATGATGGAGCTAAACCTTGGCCCTCTGGCTTATGCCTCCCGGTGGAGAGATGACATTTCTTTCAACAGTCCTTTGAAACATGCTGTGGTGGTGGAAGAGCCATTGTCTCCAACACCTTCTTTCCCTGGGTAGTTGCTTGGGATTAACTGAATGCACAGGTCTGGGGAAGTGCATAGACTAAGGATGACAGTACACCCTGAGATATTGTCAGGGTGTATTGGAACTCCGTGGAGAGTTGCTGCCCTTCATCCCTCAATTGGGACAGCCTTGGTAGATAAGCACACCCATGGTTCACCACACCTAAGGAAAAATCAGAAAGTCCTCAGGGGTGAGCTGTACAGATCTGTCATCGTCTTCTTCTTTTGGTGTAGACTTCAGCGTTTTTAGATCGGTTTTAGGTTTAGAGAAGAACTGAACAGAAATTATAGAGAGTTCTCACACAACCCTTCTCCATCCGTACAGTATTCACTGTTTTTTAAATCTTGTAGGACTGCTACATTTGTTAGAATTGCTGAACCAATACTGATGCATTAAAAATGCACAGGTTGGGCTTCCCTGGTGGCGCAGTGGTTGAGTGTCCACCTGCCGATGCAGGGGACGTGGGTTCGTGCCCCGGTCTGGGAGGATCCCACATGCCGCGGAGCGGCTGGGCCCGTGAGCCATGGCCACTGAGCCTGCGCATCCGGAGCCTGTGCTCCGCGACGGGAGAGGCCACAACAGTGAGAGGCCCGCGTACCGCAAAAAAAAAAAAAAAGTGCACAGGTTGTATTAGTGTGGACTTTTGTATTGTGTTATGTAATGTATGGATTTGACAAATACACAATATGTGTCCATCATTTATGCACATGTAGTGTAATTTTACTTACGTAAAAATACTCTGTGCTCAACCTGTTGATTCATCTCTTTCTCTAACCCTCAAATCCTTTAAAACAAAAGCCAAAAATCTTCACAGCCAAAGATATTTTTATGGTCTCATGCTTTTGTTTTTTCCAGAACCTCATATACTTGGCACCATACAGTATATAACCTTGTTAGATTGGCTTCTTTCACTTAGCAATATACTTTTAAGCTTCCTCCATGTATTTTCAAAGCTTGATACCTCATTTCTTTTTATCACCAAAGAGTATTTCATTGCACTGATCATTTATTTATTAGACTCTTGAAGTATATCTTGCTTAACTCTAACTCTTGCCAATTATGAATAAAACCTCTACAGATTTTTGTATACAGGTTTTCTGTGAACATAAGATTTCAATTCATTTGGACAAATAGCAAGGAGTGTAATTGCTGAATCTTACTATACATAATAAGAGTATATTTTTTGAAAGAAAGCTCCTGTCTTTCATCGTTAGGGTACCAATTTCCTTCCACCTCAGCAATGACTGAGGATTATCTTCCCATCTTCACCAATATTTGGCATTCTGAGTATTTTGAATTATAGCCATTTATAAGTGTGTCATGATACCTCGTTGTTGTTTACTCAATTTCCCATTGACATTTGATGTGGAGTATGTTTTCATGTAGCATATTTCTTTTTGGTGTATCTTCTTTGGGGAGCTGTTTGTTCAGATCTTTTGCCCATTTTTAATTAGGTTGTTTTTCTTCTTACTGTTGAGCTTTAAGAGTTCTTTGCATCTGTTGGATACCAGTCATTTATCAGATAAATGTTTTGCAAAGATTTTCTCCTACTCTCTGACTTGTCTTTTCATTTTCTTAACACTTTTCTTTCTCAGAGCAGGAATGTTTTCATTTCAGTGAAGTGAAATTATACCTTTTTCTTTTACAGACCTTGCATTTGGTGTTATATTTCAAAATTCATCACTAAGCCCAGAGTCACCTACATTTCCTTCTGTATTATTTTCTAGGCGTTTATTACTTTTGCATTTCACATTGAGATCTATGATGTGTTTTGAGTTATTTTTTGTGAAATGTGTAAGGCCTGTGTCTACATTCATTGTTGTGTGTCTGTGTGTGTGCATGTGTTTTATGTGGATATCCGTTATTTCCAGTGCTATTTGTTTAAAAGTTTCCCTTTTCATTTGAATTTCCTTGCCATCTTTCTCCAAGTTCAGTTGAATGCATTTGTGTGGGTCTATAGGAAAGCAACTGATTAACCCTCAATCTCAGTCTCTTATTGATTCCAGGAGCTATCTCTTTCATTGTTTATTCTTTCAGACGTTGCACAGGGATAATCATGTTATACAAACAAATGTTATAGATTTAGCTACAGGATTCATGAAGATGTTCATTCTCAGGAGGAGAAAGTTCCCTCTGTTAGTAGTTTGTTTTCATAAATGGATGTTGGATTTTATCAAATTCTTTTTCATTTTCATTTCGCCCTCTGTCCCTTTCTGATATTTGTACTTTTTCTCTTCCCTATTTTCTTAGTTATCTTGACTAGATGTTTATTAATGTCATTAATCTTGGTAAAGAACTAGAGTTAGGGACTTCCCTGGTGGTCCAGTGGTTAAGGCTTCTCGCTCCCAATGCAGGAGGCCTGGGTTCCATCCCTGGTCAGGGAACTAGATCCCACATGCATGCTGCAGCTAAGAGTCCGTATGCTGCAATGAAGACCCCATGAACCGCAACTAAGACTGGGTGCAGCCAAATAAATAAATAAATATTTAAAAAAAAAAGAACAAGAGTTAAAAATTCTTTTTCTCCATCGATATCCCACAGTTACCTTACTTTTTTTCTAATTTTTATTATTTCTTTTATTCTGTTTGCTTTGCGTTTCATATGCTCTTCTTTTTATCGTTTCCTAAGGTACATGCTTTTACGTTATTGTTTACACATCTTGGTGTTTTTCCAGTGTATTTGTTTTATGGCATAAATTTCCCTCTAGGCACTTCTTCTGCTGCATCCCACATCCTTTGACACATTATGTTTTCATTTCATTTAGTTCAAAATAAAATTTATATTTCTTGAGACTTCTTTGATCTTCTGTATTATTTCTAAGGGTGTTGTTGAATCTCCAGGTATTGAGAGGTTCTCCAACTCTTGCTGTTATTGATATCTAGATTAATTGCCTTTGAGGTCTAAGAGCATAGTTTGTGTGATTTTTCTTCTTTCAGATTTGTTAAGGTATGTTACCTATCCCCAAATGTGTTCTGTCTTAGTGAATGTTCCATGTAAAGTTGAGAAGAATGTGTATTCTGCCCTTGTTGCATAAAGCATTCCATAGGTTACAGTTAAGTTGAGTTGTTTCATGGTGCTTGTTCAGTTCAGCTCTGTCCTTCCTGATTTTCTGCCTGCTGAAATTTATAGCTTGTGATAAGGGGGTGTTCATGTACAATTATAATGGATTCATGTATTCCTCCCTGCATTCTTCACATCTTTCCTTAAGTACTCTGCCCCTTTGTTGCTATGTATGTACACATGAAGGATTGTTATACCTTCTTGGAGAATGGACCTTTTTGTCCCTATGTAAAGCCCCTTTTTATCGCTGAGTTTTCCTTGGGCTGAAATCTCCATTATCTGAAATTATATACCAATGCCAGCTTTTTTAAAAATTAGTTTTGGCATAGTGCATTTTTCTCCATCCCTTTACCTTTCATCTACCTGTGTCTCCATATTTAAAATGGGTTTTTTGTAGACAACATACAATTACAGTTTTTAGAATCTGATATTACTGTATTTGTCTTTCACTTGTATTGAGACCATTGATGATTGAAATGGTGATTAATACAGTTGGATTAATATCTACTGCACATTCTCCTGTTTCTATTTGTTGCCTTTGTTCTTTCTTTCATTTGCCTTCCCCCTTTTTTCTACCTTCTCTGGCTTTAACTGAGCATTTTACCTGATTCTCCATTTTAATCCTCTCTTAGCCTATCAGTTACACATTTAAAAAATTTTTTTTGGTGGTTGCCCTTGAGTTTTCAGTATATATTTAGAATTAGCCTACGTCTTCTGTCAAGTAATACTATACCTCTTCATTGGTTGTACAGGTATCTCATACCACACTAGTCTCAATTCCCTCCTGTCTTACCTTACTTATCCACAAGGCTTTCATTACCAGTGTCATTGTTGTTAATATTATTTTACACAAAGTCTTATCTGTTATATATGATAATATTAAAGATGTTTATTTATTCCCCTCCTAATCCACCTTCATCATTTGTATTCTTTCTTATGAATTTTGAACACTTGTTTCAAAGTAGATGTAGTAATGACAAAGTCCCTCAATTTTTGTCTCAGAAAGTCCTCAGTTCTTCCTTGTTTTTTAAGGATAATTGTCCTTGATGTAGTATTCTTAGAGTGGTTTTAATATCAGAACTTTAAGCATTTCAATCCACTCTGTTCTTGCTTGTTTGTTTTCTGAAAAGGTGTCAAGTTTAATTCTAATTTCTCTATACCTGAGGTCTGTTTCCCCCTCTGGCTTCTTAAAATATGTTCTTTTTGCATTTGATTTTTCTCTAGTTAGAGTATGATATACTTTAGTCTTCTTTTTAGGTGTTTTCATGTTTAGTGTTCACTGAGATTCATGGATCTACAGTTGTTGTCTATCATTAATTTTAGAAAAATCTCAGTGATTGTTACTTACATCTTCTGTTTCTTTCTGTCTCTCTTTTCCTTCAGTTATTTTCATTATGTGTGTTTTTAATCTTCTGTTAGAAAAAGTTATGCTAGGATTTATGGATAGCATGTTCTATCTGTTTTGTTCCTTTTGTCTTTGCATTACACTCTGGTGAAACATTTTTTTTCAGTACAGTGCTTAAGAACAGAATATTTGTGGCATATTTTAAAACGTCTTTATTTTCTCTTTCCCAGTTCCAGAGACACCAGTTTGTCTTTTGAAGTCATTTGTCTCATGGCTCTAGGAAGACTTTCAAATGTTTTCATTCTCTTCTAGTAAGATTGAAAATCACAACTTTTAGGTTCATAAACTCCAGAGCGTAAGTTAGCCAGGCAGCAGCTAGCATGGCTGCTCAGGAAACATTAGGTCCTGCAATTGCAGAATGGAGACCTTATGTTGTTTTGGAGGAAACCACTGATGAAACCTTTACATATTTTATAATCATGGACAAATTCACCATCAAACCATATGAACTTAAGTGAACTCACTCGCAATCTGTAGCTCTTAACCTTTTCCTCAAGGGAACAGGGTTTGATCAGAAGGAGCTATTCTGGTTATTATCTCCGTATGTATTCTACAGTTTGGCTGGAACAATCCCTGAGGCACATGAGTGGAGGGATTTTGCGGTCTAAGTTGTTATTCCTTTTTCCTCAGATCTGAGCTCTAAGTTTAGAATAACTTTCTAGCTGCATGAAATTATACATAGAGAGAAGGGAAGAACACAGTCTGTGATCATTATTACACAACTTAAAAACAGTGCTTCCCCACAAGAAGATTTACATTCAGTCAGGTGCATCTAATTACTAATAAAGGGCTGGAGGACTTTGGAACAGTGGGGCCAGCTGGGCTTTGGTAAAAGTTTGATTTCTACAGGCCCCCTGGACTCTCATGTTTGGTGATAGAACTAGGAGGAAAAGCTTCCAGTTCTCCTCAGGAGACTCATTCATTGAAAACTCATGCAGATTTGACCCTCTACCTCATGGAGTGCTATAAATGGTGGATAATAAGGGAGAAGATTAGATCACTCCCTAACACCATACACAAAAATAAGCTCAACATGGATTAAAGACCTAAATGTAAGGCCAGAAACTATCAAACTCTTAGAGGAAAACATAGGCAGAACACTCTATGACATAAATCACAGCAAGATCCTTTTTGACCCACCTCCTAGAGAAATGGAAATAAAAACAAAAATAAACAAATGGGAGCTAATGAAACTTCAAAGCTTTTGCACAGCAAAGGAAACCATAAACAAGAACAAAAGACAGCCCTCAGAATGGGAGAAAATATTTGCAAATGAAGCAACTGACAAAGGATTAATCTCCAAAATTTATAAGCAGCTCATGCAGCTCAATAACAAAAATACAAACAACCCAATCCAAAAATGGGCAGAAGACCTAAATAAACATTTCTCCAAAGAAGATATACAGACTGCCAACAAACACATGAAAGAATGCTCAACATCATTATTCATTAGAGAAATGCAAATCAAAACTACAATGAGATATCATCTCACACCAGTCAGAATGGCCATCATCAAAAAATCTAGAAACAATAAATGCTGGAGAGGGTGTGGAGAAAAGGGAACCCTCTTGCACTGCTGGTGAGAATGTGAATTGGTACAGCCACTATGGAGAACAGTATGGAGGTTCCTTAAAAAACTACAAATAGAACTACCATATGACCCAGCAATCCCAATACTGGGCATATACCCTGAGAAAACCATAATTCAAAAAGAGTCATGTACCAAAATGTTCATTGCAGCTCTATTTACAATAGCCTGGAGATGGAAACAACCTAAGTGTCCATCATCTGATGAATGGATAAAGAAGATGTGGCACATATATACAATGGAATATTACTCAGCCATAAAAAGAAACGAAATTGAGCTATTTGTAATGATGTGGATAGACCTAGAGTCTGTCATACAGAGTGAAGTAAGTTAGAAGCAGAAAGACAAATACTGTATGCTAACATATATATGGAATTTAAGGGAAAAAAATGTCATAAAGAACCTAGGGGTAAGACAGGAATAAAGACACAGACCTACTAGAGAAAGGACTTGAGGATATGGGGAGGGGGAAGGGTAAGCTGTGACAAAGCAAGAGAGAGGCATGGACATACATACACTACCAAATGTAAGGTAGATAGCTAGTGGGAAGCAGCTGCATAGCACAGAGAGATCAGCTCGGTGCTTTGTGACTGCCTGGAGGGGTGGGATAAGGAGGGTGGGAGGGAAGGAGACACAAGAGGGAAGAGATATGGGAACATATGTATATATATAACTGATTCACTTTGTTATAAAGCAGAAACTAACACACCATTGTAAAGCAATTATACTCTAATAAAGATATAAAAAAAAATAAGGGAGAAGATGAAAGAATTTTGTCACACGAAATCAATGTCTTTAAAATGATATTTGTTTCACTTGTATAGCATTTCTGTCGTTTCCCAGCAATCTCTGGGCACTACCATTAATGAGGTATAAGTTATCATGTGATCACAGAAATAATGTGTAAATAATTTCCGTGCATTCATGATGCCATTAAATTTACAAGGAAGCATGGAGAGAATAAGTTTTTCTCATGATCAAGTCATAGAATAACTCTTTGGAAACAACAGGTTCATAAGTAACCTTACTATAAATGGAATATAGATGCCTAGTGCTGTCAGTCTCATGCATCTTACTGTACACATATTTTGGGTGTTTTAGGACTCATTGGCTATTGAGGATGTGGTTGTGAACTTCACCCTGGAGGAGTGGGCTTTGCTGGATCCTTCACAAAAGAAACTCTACAGAGATGTGATGCAGGAAATCTTCTGGAACCTGGCCTCAGTAGGTAAGGATGGTAACGTTCTTTCACCTAGTCAATTAGAGAACAAATGCTTTGTGCTACTTGACATTGTTCTAAGATGTGGAATTAGGGAAGGGAGGATATTGGGATATCAGCTGGGCTTGGTCACCCTAAACAATGGACATAGAATCAAATAATTCTTATTAATTTCTAATATTTTGGAATAATTTTTCTGGGTCTGCATTTTAGGAAAAAAATGGGAATATCATGACATTGGAGATTAGTATAAAAACCAGGGGGGAAACCTAAGGTAAGTCACACTCACAATACAGAGAATTGTCTCAAGTGAGAATCCTGGTAAATTATGAAAATTTTAAAACAAGCAAACAAAACAAATAGCCCCTTCTTCAAATTTAGTTCTTAGAAAATTTCTACGAAAAACATTTTCTTAAATGTGACATAAATGTTAGGTGTTTGCAAAATAGATCACTTGCAAATATTATTAATAAACCCTATATTTGAATATCACTTTTAATAGTAGGAAGGGTGAAGTCCCATTGCAGTACATTCAGTATATTCAATTTCTAACAATTCACACAAGGTGGAAAACCTATACTATTCCTATAAATCATAAGAAATACAAGAAATATAAGATCAATAAAGAAATCATTAGAAATGTGCTTTTCATTTTTCCCAGAAGTCCTATGGTAGAGAGACTCTTTGAACGTAAAGACAGTAGTTCCTGTGGAGAACACTTCAGCCTTATTCCATCTCTCAATCTGAAGAAGAAAACTACTGGACTAAAACCATGTGAATGCAGTGCATGTGGAAAAGTCTTCATGGATCATTCATCCCTTACTAGACACATGAAATGTCACATTGAACGTGAACCGGGAAAGTTTCAAAAATATGGTGACAAGCTATATAAATGTAAGCACTGTGGTAAAGCCTTTAATCATTTCACTTCCTTCCTAATACACAAAAGAAGTCACACTGGAGAGAAACTGTATGAATATAAAATATGTTCTAAAGCATTGAGTACTCTCAGTTGTCTTCGAAAACATGAAAGAACTCATACTGGAGAAAAACCCTATAAGTGTAAGGCATGTGGGAAAGCCTTCACATGGCTCATAACCTTTCAAAAACACATGATAACACACAATGGAGATGGACCTTATAAATGTAAAGAATGTGAGAAGGTATTTGTTAATCCCAGTTCTCTTAAAATACATGAAAGGAGTCACACTGGGGAGAAACCCTATCAATGTAAACAATGTGGCAAAGCCTTCAGTTATTACTGTTCCTTACGAGTACATGGAAGAACTCACACTGGAGAGAAACCCTATGAATGTAAACAGTGTGGAAAAGCCTTTAGTTGTCATGAAAGCATTCAAACACATGAAAGAATTCACACAGGAGAGAAACCCTATCAATGTAAACACTGTGAGAAAGCCTACAGATACCACAGTTCTCTTCGAACCCATGAAAGGAGTCACACTGGAGAGAAACCTTACCAGTGTAAACAGTGTGGAAAAGCCTTTCAATGTAAACAAACCTTTCGAGCACATGAAAGGAGTCACGGAGGAGAGAAACCCTATGAATGTAAGCAGTGTGGTAAAGGCTTCAGTTATTTCAGTTCCTTCCAAATACACAAATGGCATCACACTGGAGAGAAACCGTATGTGTGTAAAACATGTTCTAAAGCATTGAGTAGTGCCACTTCTCTTCGAAATCATGCAAGAACCCACACTGCTGAAAAGCCCTATGAGTGTAAGGAATGTGGGAAAGCCTACACCTGGCACAAAACCTTCCAATATCACATGATAACACATACTAGAGATGGACCTTATAAATGTGAAGAGTGTGAGAAAGTATTCCTTAATCCTAGTTCTCTAAAAATACATGAAAAGAGTCACACTGGGGAGAAACCCTATCAATGTAAACAATGTGGTAAAAGTTTTAGTTCTCAAAAAGGTTTCCAAATGCATGAAAGAACCCATACTGGAGAAAAACCCTATGAGTGTAAAATGTGTGGGAAAACCTGTACATGGTACAAAACCTTCCAATATCACATGATAACACACACTAGAGATGGACCTTATAAATGTAAAGAATGTGAGAAAGTGTTCATTAATCCCAGTTCTCTTAAAATCCATGAATGGAGTCACACTGGAGAGAAACCCTATCAATGTAAACAATGTGGTTTAAGTTTTAGTTCTCAAAAAGGTTTACAAAATCATGAAAGAAATCACACTGGAGAAAAACCCTATGAATGTAAGGAATATGGGAAAGCATTGTTTTTTACCAGTTCTTCTCAAAGACATGAAAAGACTCACACTAGAGAGAAACGGTATGTGTGTAAAACATGTTCTAAAGCATTTAGTACTCACAGTTCTCTTCGAAATCATGCAAGAACCCACATTGGAGAAAACCCCTATGAATGTAAAATATGTGGGAAAACGTTCAGTTCCACCTATGTTCAAGTGCATGAAAGAACTCATACTGGAGAGAAACCCTATCAATGTCAGGAATGTGGGAAAGCCTACATTTCTCTGTCAAGCATTTGACGGCACATGAGACTGCACACTGGAGAGAAACCATATAAATGTGAAGAATGTGGGAAAGCCTTCTTTTATCACAGTAATTTACGAAGGCATGAAAAGGTTCACTAGATAAAACCTCTTGTTTGTAAACAGCTTGGGGAACACTTCAGTTGGCCCACATCCTTAGACGTGAAAACTCCTATGAAGAGGTATAAATGTAACATGAGATAACTTGATGGAAAGTAATCCATGCCTAATGTTCCAGAAAACCTTCAGTATGAAAGAGTTGTTTTAAAAGTTTTTAAATATGCTGTGTTTAGCAAGGATCTTTCTTAAAGTGTATCCTTGGACATAGGATCTCTACGAATTTCAAAAATAAATATTAATGTGAGTTCTGTAAGTTGTCTTTCAACAATAGTACATAAGGTTTAAAGGTAGTGATTTTGAGTTTAGTCAGATGGTTTTTATCTCTTTCTGTTTTGAAGTCTGTTGGATCCATGGATGAATTAAAATGTATTTCTAATATGCAGGTAGGCTTAAATTTTTATAATATTCTGTTCATTCTCTGTTAAAGGGTCATTGAAAATGGCAGTTTGGTATTTGTTGGGATTTTTCTACTGGCCTTGGGTCGCAGTTCCTGTATACCCCTAATCTATTATATATATTACACCTTTTTTACTGAGAAAGATCCTTTTTGGGGGGTGGTGGGTATAGGAGCCTTTTTCAGTTTTCCATTCTATTAAAGACTTGGAATAAATTTTTATGTATGGAAAGGTTGTCAGAGTATACTTTTACGTAAATTATGATTTTCCTCTTTGCTTTTTGTCTTTCCTTCTGACTGGTAGTTGGTGAATAGAATTTGAATTAAGAAGAGAGACTTATGGGACTTTCCTGGTGGTCCAGTGGTTAAGACTCTGTGCTCCCAATGAAGAGGGCCCGGGTTCAATCCCTGGTCAGGGAACTAGGTCCCGTGTGCTGCAACTAAGACCCAGCACAGCCAAATGAATAAATAAATACTGAAAATAAGGGAAGGGGGCTTCCCTAGTGGCGCAGTGGTTGAGAATCCGCCTGCCAATGCAGGGGACATGGGTTCAATCCCTGGTCCAGGAAGATCCCATATGCTGTGTAGCAATAAGCCTGTGCGCCACAACTACTAAGCCTGCGTGCTAGAGCCCGTGAGTCACAACTACTGGGCCCATGTGCCGCAACTACTGAAGCCCACACACCCAGAGCCCATGCTCTGCAACAAGAGAAGCCACCACAATGAGAAGCCCGCGCACCACAACGAAGAGTAGCCCCTGCTTGCTGCAACTAGAGAAAGCCTGTGTGCAGCAATGAAGACCCAACCAAGCCAAAAATAAACAAATAAAATTAAATTTAAAAAAAAAGAAGAGAGACTTGTGATAGGACAAAAAATCTATAGAGTTGGAGATACATTGCCTGTAATGTTAGGAGCTAGGTTTACCAGTATTCATCTCCTTTGTGACTCTGTGTTAGAAGTCATCAGTTGCATTACCTGAGTTGGATTGAAAGGCAGATGCAAAGAGGGTATTATTCAGATTTTGGAGCCACCACACTGGGAAAGAGACAGATGAATAGGAGGTTTGAGGACAATGTCTTGCAGCTTATTTCCCAGATTCTGTGCCCCTGTAGTTAAGAGTATCTCCAACACCACCAACAAATATTTGATTTCCATTTTATTAGAAGTCTAGTTTTCCCCTGATGTCTTGACTAGTTCCACATCAAAATCCATCAGAGTTTGAATTTTTCTGTAAGGCCTCATGTCCACTTGGAAAGTAATTCATGTTTCATCATTGGGAGTATTGTCTGATTACCACCTTCTGTAGCTTATATCTTTATAATGTCTAATTTGTATAGGAAACACCTTATGCCATTAATAGTGCTAGTGAGTATGTTTTCCTGATTCACCATGACATTCAGAAGGGTGCGGCCAAAGAGGTCAACATGGGGGTTTGTTTCCCTGCTGCACTGGGTAGTGTCTGCCTTGACCCATTGTTTCCATGTGAGAATAAGCTCCTTCCTCATATCAGGAATACTGTGGTTCTGAAACCTAATGGTGTATCCCAAGTGGGATCTACCTGGAGACATCCTCGTTTGTATAAATCACATCATTTCCTCCCATCACCATCCGTAGACTATTTCCAGCTCTCAAGCCTACTCTGTGCCTGCTTATGTGGAAACATCTTTAGAAATCCATGTATATCCCACTCTGGAAAATTTCCTGAGGCAACACCAGTGACTGTGAGTTGAGAGGGTAATAGAAACAGTTGGCAGAACCTATGTTATGGGCACATTCCATCGGCCACAGTAATCCTGGCTGTCTCATATTTGTAAAATATGTTTGCTTGCTTGTTCACACAGTACTTCAATTTTTACTGAGTTTGAATGGGGAATCATACACTCTGGAATTTGTCTACGTAACAGTTACTCCATGATTGTCTCCCTCCCCACACCCATTTACCATAAAGGCTTTAGCAGCCTCTGTTTATGCATCCAGCTGTCTCTAAACCACCCATGGTGGACACAAGTTATCCAAGGCATTCTTGTACCAGAAACTATTCTCCTCAGCTGTTAACTGCACACAGTTAGAACAGCTCTGCTGGCAGCTGACAGAGTTGTTCTGTAAATGGAGGCCCTCCCATGGCCAGAGTTGAGCCTCCACAGCCAATTTCCCATTTTGCCTTGGGTCATGAATGTAGGACCCCTCAGTTTTGCTAACCAGAGTCTTCCTTGTTAAAAAGGCATTGGTACTTGCAGCGTAAAGCAAAAATTGGCCCCTCTGTCACATCCCACTTGCTGAACGAACTGTGTTCCCCCCCAGTTAATGTCTTTTGTTCTAGAGTAGGTCACTTCTTTCTGGACACATGGCCACTTGAGGAGTCACTTGGGATCCCAGGAGAGACCAGGGAGTCCACATACTTTATATACAGTGTGCTGCCACCACACCTGATGGGGTCCACTGCAGAGATGCTGTGTTCTCTCCCTAAATCAAACAGGCCATCTGAGATGAGAGATTGGACCCAAGCATTAGATGGATTAGTCAAATTCCAGGCAATCGTGCTAGCAATAGAGAATTCCCCAGCCAAGAATGGAACTCATCTGTACATTGTTACAGATCCTTTGGCCACTGCCAATGATCTAGGTGCCTCAAGCACCAATCACAGCTCCTTATCCAAAGTTACCCCCTTTGACATTAAGAAGTCTGAGAGTAACGCCTCACAATATCCAAGTCCAAATCAATGACAGTCCTTACTCTGTGCATATATTAAACCTTAGTCTGCAGAGGCTGTGTTCAGAGCGATACATTGACTTGTGGGCACACTCTCACCTGGGATCTGATGGTATTAACCTTGGTCCTGTGAGCCCCCGCAATCCGTAACCACTTAGAGGCCTCTAACCTCAATGTTAGGCAATATTCATGGGACATCCCTTCTCTGCCATGGCTGCCTTAGTGACTGACCAAGGCATCTGATGTGAACAAACACACCATTGGTAATAAACTCAATAGACATAGTTTCCTGACCAAGGAAGGGGTCCCTACAGCTGATGGCAAACAGACTTTGTAGGGCCCTTCACCCCCTCTACTGGCTACTTGCTATGCTCTAAACTTGGTAGATACTTATATACAAAAATTACTTATCCTATCACACATAACCCTTCTGAAACCAAAATGCAATCACTCACCGACACACAGTAGAAATTATTGATATCCACTCAATTCTGAAAAACCAGGCTGTTGAAAAGGCGTTCAGTGGCAGTCTCAGGACCCCAGTCTACAACACTCATAGGATGTTCTAATGGCTTACTTAAAGCTTGCTTTCTTCTATACATAGGTCTTCTTGCTGTTCAGGGCATTATTCAGATTTAATCCACAGTCTTTGGGGCCAGTTACTTTGTTCTGGTCATCAGACTTACTGTTATCTTACGAGTAGAGCCTTTCTATACTAGACATTCTGTCAGTGACATTTCTGGTCACTCCTACAGGTCTTTGGTTTATTGTCATAGTAGATCCTGGCCACCACATGTATATCCCACTCCCAATTCTTCCTCCTAACATCATCCATAGACTGGGTAACCTACATGTCAGTATTTCATTTGGGGCACCCTCCTTCAAACCCCTCTGGCCCAACCAAGACAAATGTGCTCTTTTCCTACAGTTTACAATCACAGACTCATTGTCGTTGGAGCCCCTGGCACTGACCTGGGCACACATAATGTCATTCAACAAACATATCATTAATGCCAATCAAGAAATGTCAAAAACTTTCAAAATACCTGTAGTAGTCAGCTAATGCCTCAGGTGTTTTCCATGAAGAACAACTCTCTAGTGGACATGGTAGCTGATGACCACTTGGCTTTGCACTATTTATGAGCCAGGGAGGGAGAGTTCTGTTCCCCTAGGAGGGCTGCTTGCTGCATGTGGGTGGAATACACTGGTGGCACCTTGCCAAATTAAAATAAACAACAACAACGTTATTGAAATATTTGAACAGAATTCCAGAACCATACTGACACACTTTCCTGGATCCCTCAAAATACCCGGGGATGACAGGATTCCAATGTTGTTTCGAAGCTTCATCATCTTAATTATGTTGCTTGTGTCACATGGCTTTTCAAGAAATATTCAAATTCATTTCAATGAGATGTGGCAGCATTCAGTCTGTAAACTTAAGGAGTGAAAGAACTGACCTCATTTTTGATATCTGACTCTTAAGGCTTCGGGTATCTGCTCACCTGTCTGGCCTACAGTGCATAACTAAGTTAGGAAGGGTGACACCTGCTCCTTTTTGTGTCAGCAGGTGGGAGGGTCAAAACTTGAAAACCTGCAGCCTCCACTTATACATACATTAAATAGCCAAGCCATTCTTTACACAAGGCGCCTGAAGTAGCTTACCCTTGCCCGACTCTCCTTAGAAAGTACCTTTGAGTAATAAGCATCTTTCTATTTTTTTAAATAAATTTATTTATTTTTGGCTGCATTGGGTCTTCATTGCGGCACACAGGCTTTCTCTAGTTGCAGCAAACGGGGCTAGTCTTCTTTGAGGTGAGCGGGCTGCTCCTTGCAGTGGCTTCTTTTGTTGCAGAGCACGGGCTCTAGGTGTGCGGGCTTCAGTAGTTGCGGCATGCAGGCTCAGTAGTTGTGGCTCGCAGGCTCAGAGCGCAGTCTCAGTTGTTGTAGCACATGGGCTTAGTTGCTCCGTGACATGTGGGATCTTCTTGGACCAGGGCTTGAACCCATGTCCCCTGCATTGGCAGGTGGATTCTTAACCACTGCGCCACCAGGGAAGTCCAACATCTTTCTTTTGATGCACTTGAGAACATCAGTGTTGACATCTGATCCCATTTTGGGTAAGGTGTTAATTCTGCCCCCAAAGGGCAATGATAAAACAGAAGGTAACGCGTGGAAAATGTCTTTAGGGTGACAAACATGTATTCAGGGTAAGATATTTTAGAACATGAGGAAAGAAATTCAAATACAGAGATCCAAATATGATCACAGAAGAAAAACTTTGAAACCACCTACATGGTCACTAGCAGAGGAATGAATAAGTGAAATGATAAACAGTCTTATAAAGGAAAAATACAGAACAGCACAACTGAATGGATGGTTTCTGCTCGGATATGTAAAGAGCTCTGAGAAACCATTGTTATCTTCACAACAAGAAAGAAAAACTAAACAACCTGAAAGGCAACACCTGTTCTTAGATTCATGAAAGATTTGAGTACATGGCAATCAATGCTCCCCAAATCAGAGACGGATAAATAGAACTGTCAGTTACCTGGAGGTGAAGCAACTGGAGCTAGTAACCTCTAGGAACATTTAAACTGGTAACTTGAATTTGCTGGAGACACAGATTGGACTACCTTGAGATTTAAAACATTTAGGGAGTCCAGTCTCAGGGAACCCCCCAAATTTATGAATTTTTCCTACAGGAGCCCAACCAGGTTCTCCTCATGAATGATGGAAAAACACTGCCTCATGCTTCATGCACGAATCAGGAAAACAATTTTGATAAGCATACAAAGCACTCTGTTCCCTGTAACTCAGGCTGTCAAAGAAAATTAACTTGCCAAAACCTTATCTGAAATGGGGCAGAGCAGTCAGACAGCTCCCTGACCCTTCAGGTTTTCTCTGTGTCAAAAGGGAAGGAATGAATACTAAGAACCTGTTCTGAGGCTCATAGTCCAGGGATTCTGTCCTGCCAAAACATTACAGGTTCAATCATAAGAGAACATTTTTCCACACCAGTACCTTCCTACCGTATCAACAGGGCTCAGTATATAACGAGTGGATTAAAACAGAGTTTTAAGACACAGACTATTTAACATTGGGTTTCTAGGGATACCCAAACACAGCAGGGGAGATAAATACAAGGAGACTTGTATACAGCATAAGGTATAGTAAAAGGGAAACTTATAAACACCTATATTAAGAAAGAAAGCTATCAAATTAACAACCTAAATTTACACCTCAAAAACTAGAAAAAGAACAAGCTAAACCTAAAGTATAAAATGAGTACTTTTCAAACTACAAAACATGATGAAAAGAAATTAAGACAAGTGTAAATAGGAAACATCCCAATTTCATGGTTCAGAAGAGTTAACACTGCTGAACTGGCACTACTTCACAAAATGATCTGAAGATTCAACGTAATACCTATTATAATGCCAGCTATAATCTTTGTAAGAAATTGGCAAGTTGTTTCATAATTTTATATGAGTGGGGAAGACGCAGGGATGGATGGAAGGCTCAATCCTGTCAAAGGACAAATATTAAAATGGAGCCAGACTATTACAGATGGCGGGGTCACCTTAAGTGTCTTTGTTTCTAAACAAGGGTCACAATTTAGAATGGTCTGACAGACTTAAGCCAAGACCCTGACCCATATAGGACGTAAGACCCTATTGTTTCAATGTCGCCTGATATGGGCCATCTTCCAGTGCTGTACTTAGTTTATTCATTTGGGTATTTAATCAGCATTTCCCTGTACCTCCGCGTTCATAAAGAACTGGGCGAAAACAACACAGGCCGCCCGAAGCCGGAAAGAAGTTCCGTTTAAATGCAAACATCCTTTGCCGGATCAGGTCGCCGCCCACCCGCAGATTCTGGTTCCGCAGACAGGCATCTTCCTGCCCCGCTGTCACTCAAGCGTGGGGGGCGAGGCCTCTCAAACTGTCCAATCAAGAATCCCGCTGGGGAAAGTGGGTGGGGACATGCACTGCATTGGCGCAGACATCCCTACTCGCCCCTAATCGTCTCTGTGGCTTTGCCGCAGTGTCCCTCACGCTGTGCTTTGCAGCGGTCGTGGGAGTCATAGGAGGGACTCAGGGAAACCTAGAAATGGTAAGTGCGCTGCCCAGCGATGTGGAGATGCGGTGCAGGGTCTGGTCGGAACCGGCCCTGGCAGGACCCGGGTCTGACCGCGGTCAACTCTGGGGTCTGCGGACCCGAGCCGCGTGTGTCTCCGCTCGGACCTCAGTCCCCTCGGTCTGGCAGCGTGGGGGCGGGGCCGGCAGCCGGAACCCCGGGCGTCCTGTCCCGTCACTGCGCGCGGCGACTTGGGCCCTGACCCCGGAGCCTCTCTGGGCAGCTCTGCGCCCGCAGTTTGTCGTTTCCCCGAGTCTGTGCGGTGACCACAGGGAGGGTCATCAGGGAACAGTTGTGATTGGGTCTCCGGGGATCGTGCGTGGGAGGAGCTGTGCTCTATGGAGTCCACAGTCTCTCCTTTCACGTCAGCGGGACTCGTTTTCTTCTGAGTTTTACGAGTGTTGTGGTTTTTAGAGCAGGCTTTCAAATTCACAGCTCTTGTTTCCCCAGCCTAGCTCTGGCAATAAATACCTCCTCTCATTCCCAAAGCCAGCTTCGCTTTTCCGATTCACAGCATCACTATCAACTATTTGTCCTCTGTGGTGCATTTCAAAGCGACCGAATATTTTAACTGTTTATCCTTTTCCCACAGAGCCATGGATGGCCCTTAAAGATTTATTTTTTCTATCTGTGGATGTTTTACATGTGAAGAAAGACGAATAACCACACGGAACCATGTTCATTGTATGAAAACCTTGTGCCTCTCCCCCAAAATCCTTACAGGACACATACATCCTATGGGAAGGCCTTTGGGTGGAGTTTATTTTTGTGGAAACTGTCAGCACTGCCTCTCCCTGGGTTTGTAACTTTAAAGAGATTTACTGACTTAGTCTGCATTTTTCAATAAAGGAAAAACGTATTTAATCGATAGAGCTATAAGGACGGTATAAAATAGTTCCAAACAGGCAAGAAAGAGGTGACTCTGAGAGAAGATAAAATATTCTTGTATTACATTACATTTGTTGAGAGTTTTGGTTCCACTCTTTCTTTCCCTGAACGTGTGTAGTAAGTTTCTGAGGTCTGTGTTTACTTTTGGATATTTTCAAATGAAATTGCAGGGCTTAGACCGAAAGTGTTCGAGTATAGTTAATTATTTACAAATGAATTTCTTGCCATGGAAATAATAATTAACTGACATCTTTTATTCTGGATGGAATAGATATTTGGGGTTTTCTGCTTGAACTACTAAAGTGCCTTACCATTTTCTTTCCTCCTTCCCAGATAAACACTGGATTTAAGTTATTCTGCCGTATTGTTCAAAAACTGGCTTTGTGTCATTTAAAATCTCAGGGATCCAAAGCAAGTCCAGGGAGAGTAGAGGCCTGTGGTCAGTGAGCCTCACTAAGGCCCCCTTGAGGTTGGAAAGGGAAGTACTGCGAAATCTAGTTGGTTCTTCCTGGAAAGCCTTACCCTTTCAGGTGTCCTCCCTGTTCGCATCCACCACAGAAGGAAACTTTATAGTGAGAGAAGATGCAGAGCTTTGGAAAGCTGGCGGTGCACCTGCACGTGGGGGTGGGGATGATGCCTTTTTTAGGTTGTAGTTGTAGTTCCGTAGGCCTAGACACTTTTAGACAGAGTGTTTGAGTTTTGCATCCACAGTGTACGTGCAGTTAGTGTAATTTGTACACACTGAGAGTCTGTGAAGATCAGGTGTTCTGTCTCATGGACAGAAGGTTTATGAATTGGGGAGTTCCTTTGGGTCAGAGCCTTAAACTGAATCAGCCTGAGAGTTTCCTGACTTGTGACAAGAGAAGCCTGGAGGAGGGAGTGCTTCCATGCTTACAGGAGAGGGGAGGACATGTAGAGCTCCCAGAGATGATTTGTGTGGCTGCTAACCTGTCCCTACCCTCCTTCACCAGGGACTGACCTACTCTAGGGGTTCCATCTCAACCTGGAGTGTTTAGACACCAAGTCTGGAATATGTTCAACTTTCTGAAAATGGGGTTTTCTTCTGAATTTGAGGGAAGCAGCCTGCTCATCTGTTTTGATTTCAGTATTTGGCTTCTTTTATCCAAAATATTGCAGCCCTTTAACTCTAGTTTGCACCAGCACTTGGGATTTTAAAATGTAAGTTGATCGAGAGATACGATGTAAGGCAAGAAAATTGTGGAACCAAATAGGATTTTTATTCCATTTAGGCAAGAGAACCTCAAGATGTGAGATGGGCATATTTAAGTTCTCAGGTGCTTTTTTCATATTTAGATCAGTGTATGTGCCTGTCCCTAGAGAAATTTGACATTTAAAAGGTTATTATACTATTCCTAAGGTAAATGAGTTCCTATTTTAATGAATGTGAGGAAAAAAACAATTGAATTTCTATTTTCATCGATATGAGGAAAATCCTCAAAGCCTCTGTAAATATTTGAAATTCTTAGTTTACTTCAGCTCTTACTTTGCAAGTCCTAGTGTATTAGAGTATGCCATTCGTTCCTGAAAACATCACCAATGTGAAATATAGTGGAAGGACAAACTGTAAGGCCCCTAGTCCTTTTCGTTAGAAAGGGATTTGTAAATTATTTACAGTCTGCAGTCTTATACACCTTACTGTTTAAAGGATTAAGTCTTGGTGTGGTTTCCTATGTAGAAAAGTTAAAATTAAATTAATTTTTAAATGTAAAAGTTAATATAAAATAATTATTAAGCATAGCAAAATACGACGTATAAAATTTTTTCTCCTTCTTTTAAATAAATAATTCATGGGAAGGTTAAAAAAATCCCTAAGATAGGAAACTAAAGGCAACTCCCTGCCCACATATCCCACTCCACTTCTGTGCAAAGAACCAGTTTTGATTACTTCCATCATCCTGCTAGTGTTTCTTTATATAAAACCAAGTCATGTGAATGCACATTTTTCTTCTGTTTGTTCTTGGGTGGGGTGGTGGGGATCCACATATTTGATGTTTGACTACTGAAAACTTAAGCCTCACCCCTCCCTTTTCCCCTAGCGCTTCTTACCTGGGCAGGCTGATAAGAAAGCCTGGAAGCTCCTGCTGCTGTTTGTTGGGGTCTCCTCCTGTGCGCTCTCCTGCCCTGTGTGGCACTGTTGATCCCAGCAACGCTGGGTTCTATGTACAGAGGATTCTGAATTGGCAGTTTCTGTAATTCTTTGTCCTTTGGGAGCAGGAGTATGGGAATGGGGCCCTCCTTACAGTGTTTCTGGGTGGATGTCTTGGGTGTAACCCATCTATGTGTTTGGAGTGAAGATGTGTCTGAGGCTGGTGTCTCCCCAACTTTAGGAGGGGTTTAGTGTTACCAAGTTCAAGCTCATACTGCTCACTGTGTTACCCAAAAACTGGGTTCACCTCTAGGTGGGTGTTGAGCCAATAGATACAACCAAGCCAAAGATCGGGAGAAGGAAGGATTTATTATTACTTGCAGCAAGTAAGGAGAACACTGGGGATATTTCCCAAAGCATTGTTACCCTGAACAACAAAATTGGGGAAGTTTTAAGCTAAGGGTACATGCATATTCATGAAGGGGGTTTAGCAGAGGAGAATTCAGCATAAAATTGGGGCAAAGGTCGACAGAGTCCAAGCTTTGGTTTGTGAAGTCAGGAGGGTCAACATCATCATTCTGTCCTGCACCCGGGTGGGGGCCTTCGTTCCTGCAGAACTCAAAGATATATTATTTTGTATATATATCTATATCCCTTGAGGAGGAACTAGGACTCTGCTGTATCACTGCACTATTGTTTGACTACTTTTTCTCTGTTCTTTCATTCCTTTGTTCCTTAAGCTCATTGATTACTGAGACCTGTTCAAGGGCAAGCATTGTGGCCAGGCTTAGATCACAAAGTGGCTTAGGCCAGAAATGGCTTCTCTTATGTCAAGAAAGCCAGGGTTCTTTTTCCCTGAGGTTCCCCTAACTTACCTGCTTACAGCTGCATGACAGGCCAATAAAATGAGACGTGAGGTGTTGGGGCAAGAAGTAGTGACTTTATTCTGAAAGTCAGCAAACCGAGAAGGTGGACTAACTTCCTAAAGAACCATCTTAATTCAGAAAAGAATTTAGGTTTCTTTTATGCTAGGAGGAGAAGTGAGAGGGCAGTTTTTCATCTTCTTGTGGCATTTTCCCAGGAGGCAGGAGGTCCCAGCTCCTAAGTCACCCTTATCTGTAGATACCATCTAGCCCTGGAAAACAGCTAGTCAAAAGTGCTGTTATTCTTAGGAATTAGGGTTTGGTTAATGATTTTCATGCTGTAGGGGATGAAGTTTAGGAGGACAAAGTAAAATACTTTAGTGCATTCTGTGAAGTTAGTACAGCTTAATCAGGTCAGTTAATAAAATATAGAAGGCCTGAGAATTCTCTGGTGGTCCAGTGGTTAGGCCTCAGTGCTTTCACCGCTGTGGCCCAGGTTCAGCCCCTGGTCGGGAAGCTAAGATACCGCAAGCTGACTGGCTCGGCAAAGGGTGGGGGGGAATATATATATATATATATATATGTATATATATATATACATACACACACGCACACACACACACATATGTGTGTGTGTGTGCGTGTGTGTGTGTAAAAGGACTTTTGTAACAAGGCAAGAGAGCAAATAGCCCCTGTTACATTAGGGTGTTATGAATACTATTATACCCTGTGAATGAGGTGAGCCTAGGGGTTACTTCTTAAAGAGCAATTATTTCAAAGAGAAAGAAAGAGAAGAGAAGGAAGGGAGCCAGTAGTTGGTGGACTGAGTATACTCTCCAAATACCAGAGGGCTCATCGGCAGCACCTCTGCTGCAGCTGCTTCTCCCTCTACTGCAACAAAGATCCTGACCCTCTGAGTTATTAGGGATGACACAATAACCTCACTGTGACACAACAAAGGAATTAGCTTTAACTGATTTAAGCTTGGGTTACTTAAATTATATGTCATGGAGGAAGAGCCATGATACATCTTCACCTGGTTATCCTCAGGGAACCTCAGCATCCTTGCCATTTCACAGTCTCTGCAGGTAGGATCTGCACTGCGTGCACTTTGCTCCAGGAACACAGGTATGACATCACACTAATGACGTCCTCCTCTGAGGATATTCGTTTCACACTCATTCAGAAGTAGTATTGGAATGGGAGCTCACACGAGATGGATGGGCCATTGACCCATGCCTAAGATAAGACCCTCATGCCTTGGTCAAGTTCCTGAAAATTCTTGGATAATTAGATGGCTGCTCCCTCTCTGACACTGTGAAGAAATGGTTATATAGTCTTTTTCAGTACCCACAAGATCTGCTGGGTCCTTTTGGTGTTGGGAGGCAACGTTTTCCTTGTTTACTAATTTTACTTGAGCCCATATTTGCTATTGCTTGGAAATTTGCCCACCTTGAGGTCACCCCTACCACAGAAGGCTCTAGACTGTGTTTAAATTGCCATACAACAGCCATACATAACACTAACTTGTGTTAGAGTCCTCTTAGCCTCCTTCACTGTAGAGTTTTCAGTGACCTTTCATACCTCCTGGAGTTACCCACGATGGCCTTAAATTGTCCATAGGCTTCTGATGCAAGAAACTGCCCTGTGCCTCACACTGTTTGCCATTAGAGCTGCAGTGACTGTCACACACTAAGCTGTCTTGAAAATAAAGGGTCTTGGGGCTTCCCTGGTGGCGCAGTGGTTAAGAATCCGCTTGCCAATGCAAGGGACACGGGTTCAAGCCCTGGCCTGGGAAGATCCCACATGCCGCAGAGTAACTAAGCCCGTGTGCCACAACTACTGAGCGTGCGCTCTAGAGCCCGCGAGCCACAACTACTGAAGCCCGTGCGCCTAGAGCCCGTGCTCCCAACAAGAGAAGCCAGCGCAATGAGAAGCCCGTGCACCACAACGAAGAGTAGCCCCCGCTCGCTGCAACCAGAGAAAGCCCACGCACAGCAATGAAGACCCAACGCAGCCAAAAAGAAAAAAAAAAAAAAGAAAAGGTTTCATAAGCACTGAGCTTGTGACCCTCTGCTGAGCTGCCCATTGTGCCTTTGACCCTAGAACTAGCACCCCATCGGGTTGGCATGCCTACCAGCACCACTGTGTGCAATGATGGAGCGAAACCTGTCCTGGTTTATGCATCCTGCAGGAGGGTGACCTGTTCTCTCTTCAGTCCATTAAAGGATGCTGTGGTCTTGGAAGAGGTCACTACTCCCCCAGATGGAGACTTCCCTCGGGAGTTTCTTGGGATTAACTGAATGCATAGCTCTGGGGTGTGCATAGACATTAAGGATGACAATATGCATTTGTGCATGATGAGCTCAGTGGAGAGTTGCTGCTCTTCATCCCTTGTGATATCCCTGATAAATGACCAAACCACACAGCTAACCAAACATCAGAGAGTCATCTTGATACTGGCCAAAAATTGGCCCCATCTACATGTATTCACAGCCTTTTGGACGATGTCCGAGAACTGCCCCTTTGTATTAAAAGAAATGTTGGGATCTCTTGATTTAGAGATACCCAAAATAGAATTCAGGGTTATTCTCACCTGTACATATACTAGGTCCACAATATAGGGACTCACCAGGACACTCTTATCCATGTTGGAGTCCCAGACATGACTGGTAGTAACCGTGGCACTTCTCAGAAAATACAGTGCTGCTCTCCAACATGACATTCAGTTGAAGTTTCACTTCTGTTAACAGGTCTCAGGCTCATGGAGCACCATACTGGCTTATTGAAATAAGTTCAAATCAGTTGTATGAAAGGTGTCCCGTTTTGGTCATCAGTCATCAGGGGTGAATTGCAATGACTCTGTCTTCAACTTTTTTTTTTTTTCTAATTCACTTCAGTTTTCTTTTGGAGCAATTTTAGGCTTACAGAAAAAGAAAAATAGAGAGTTCCCACATAACCACTCTGCATCCACACAGTTTACACTATTTTTAAATCTTGTGTGTGGAACATTTGTTAAAATTGTTCAGTGAATGTTGATACATTAAAGTATACAGTTTACAGTAGCATTGACTCCTTGTGTTAAAAGATCTATAGATCCTGGCAAATGTTTAATGACATATATCCTTCATTTCATTTCTGTATCCTATAGCGTAGTTTCATTTCCCTAAAAATCCTATATGCCCAACCTATTCATTCATTCTTCCCTTGAACCCTCAAATCCTTCACAATCAGAGATTTTTTTCTTGGCTTATAGTTTTGTCTTTTCCAGATTGTCACATACTTGGAATCATACAGTGTGTAGCTTTGTGAGATTAGCTTCTTTCACTCAGCAATATACTTTTTTTTTTTTTTTAATTCGGCTACACAGCATGGGGAATCATACTTCCCCGACCAGGGATCGAACCCATGCCCCCTGCATTGGGAGCACAGAGTCTTAACCACTGGACCACCGGGGAAGTCCCTTTTGGGTTCCTCCATGTGTTTTCATGGCTTGATACCTTATTTCCTTTGGTATCCTTCAACCTTGCTCTGCTCTTATTAATTCCAAGAGTAATCTCTATTGTAGGTTCTTTCAGATCTTTTACATAGACAATCATGTCATATAGAACAAAGACAGTTTTATTTCTTGCTTCCCAATCTGTATATCTTTTATTTCCTTTTCTTTTCTTACTGCATTGACTAGGGCTTCTAGTACAATGTGTTTTGTTTTTATTTTTTTCTTTGTGTGTGTGTGTGTGTGTGTGTGTGTGTGTGTGTGTGTGTGTTGTTTGTAGTAGTGTTGAATAGGAGTGGTGAGAGGGATCTTCTTGCTCTGTTCCATTCCTGTCTTACCAGTAAAGCATCTAGTTTCCCACCACTAAGTATGATGTTAGCTCCAGGTGTCATGTAAATGTTCTTTCTCAAAAAGAGAGAGTTCCCCTCTATTATTAGTTTGTCATCATAAATGGATATTGGATGGTGTCAAGTCCTTTTTCATGTTCATTTCCCCCTTCTTTCATTTCTGATATGAGTAATTTCTGTCTTCCCTCCTTTCTCTGTTATGTTGACTAGATACTTATCACTTTTATTAAATTGATCTCATCAAAGGACAGCTTTTGTTATTGAAAACAGAAGAGTGTTTTTTTTCAATATATTTTAAATAATTTCAGATTTTTTGCTCCTTTAAATATTTCCACATTCTTTGATTTTCCAATCAAGCTTATCCTCAAAAGCACCACCAACTGTTTAATTTCTGTTTCCTGAAAGGTTTAGTTTTCCACTAATGGCTTCACAAGATCCACATCAAAACTCCACCAGCTTTCCATTTTCCATTACCACCAGTTCTTCACCTTTGCCATTATTTGGTGTTCTGAAGGTTTGTAATTTTAGCCATTGTAGGAAGTGTCGGGTGATATCTCATTCTTTTATTTTCAGTTTCCTGGTAATATATTAAGAATTTTTTCATGTGATTATTTACCATCTGTATATCGTCAATAAAATGTGTGTTCAGATCTTTTGCTCATTTTTAATTAGGTTTTCTTTTTGTTCAGTTTTAAGAGTCCTTTGGATGTTTTGGATACCAGCGCTTTATCGTATAGATGATTTCCAAGGATTTTCTGCCGGTCTGTGGCTTGTGTTTTCATTCTCTTAGCACTGTGTTTCACTGAGCAGGAGTTTCTCGTTTTAATGAAGTCAAAGTTATTTTTATCTTTTGGATCTTGCATTTGCTTTTGTATCTAAAAATTAGTCACCAAAACCAAGGTCACCTAGATTTTCTCATATGTTATCTTTTTGGAATGTTGTAGTTTTACATTTTACACTAACTACTCTGACCCATTTTGGGTTAATTTTTATGAAAGGTTTTAAATCTCTGTCTAGATTCATTTCTTCATTCTGCATGTGGATATCCAATTTTTCCAGCATTATTTGTTGAAAAGACTAAATTTTTTCTAAATTAAATATTGCCTTTGGTCCTTCATCAAAGTTGAGTTCACTATTATGTGTGGATCTGTAGAAAAGCACTTGACTTGTGCATGTTAACGTTTTAATCCTCAACCTTCCTCTACTCTCTTAGTAGTTCAAGGTCTTTTTTTTTTTTTTTTTGCTCTTGGAATTCTTTGAGGTTTTCTCCAAAGACAGTCTTGTCATATGCCAGCCAAGGCAGTTTTATTTCTTCTCATTTTTTATCCTTTTTATTTACTTTTCCTGTCTGATTGCATTAGCTAAAAATTCCAGTATAAGATTGATAAAGGAATGGTGAGAGGGGACATCCTTGCCTTCTTCTTGATGTTACCAGAAAGCATCTAGGTCTTTCTGTATAGTGCATTTATATTAAACAAGAGGCCAGTTGATGTAGAAGTAGATGTGGGCAGAGGGGAAGCATTCTCTAGGACACTGATTTGATCTCAATCTTTTAGTGATCCTGTATCTCTGGGTTTGACTTTCTGTGATACAATGAGAAAGATGTTTGGTCTTTGTTCTGCATTCCTAGCAAAAACTTTTGAAGTCCTTGGAATGACTTGAGTAATAAGGGTGATAGAGTGTCTTTTGTTTTAGGTAAATTATGAAACCTGATGGTGTGTCAAGGAAATCTATGATTTGTAGACGGCTGAGTAGAAACGTTGGTAACCAAAGCACGCCATTTGTGTCTGGCATCTGAAGTAGAGGCATTGTCTAGTACTGAGCGCTTAAATCTATAGAGTGTAACATATGTGAGTTAGTGTTAGAATTGAATTGAACTGTTGGACATCTATTTGGTGACAGAGAGTTGGAGAAGTGGCATTGGGACACCACATATTTGTTGTTAGGAGGGGAAAAAAACACTATTATCCTCAGAGGTGCCCCCACCTTTGAGAGCAGAAAATGCTAAAAGAGACTCACGTTGGCTATTTCCCTACAGCCACAGGTCAGTTAGGCTCTAGCAAAATCCCAGTTAGTTGCGTGCTTGTGAAATAGATTGTTTTCAGGACAGGCCTTGTTAAAAAGAAGAGACTATTCTGGGTATATTTTTATTTATTTATTTATTTTTATTTGTTTATTTTTACAGTTGATTTACAGTATTATATTAGTTTCAGGTGTACAGCATAGTGATTCAGTATTTTTATAAAAATATGGAACACTTCATTAATTTGCATGTCATCCTGCTGATCTTCTCTGTATTGTTCCAGTTTTATTTAAAAATTTTTATTGGAGTACAGTTGATTTACAATGTTGTTTTAGTTTCAGGTGTCTGGGTATACTTTTTTGTTTCTATTTCTAATTTGGAGACAGCAGTTTACCCGGTGACCTCAGTTCTCTGGTGGAAGGGTTGTTGCTTTTAAGTTTCTTGGCTTTTTTTCTTCTGAGGACTAGAAGGTACCAGAAGCTGACTTCCAAGCTCCCTAGATACCAGACCATAGATAAGAAGTCTCTGACTCCTTTTTTTGATGTTTGACTGCTAACAACTTTAAACCTTACTTCCTCTTTCTTTCATCTACTTGTGCCCACATCTGTACATGGTGATAAGAAAGCCTCAGTCTCCCTTCCTTTGATTCTGGCAAGTGATTGAATCCACAGAAGGCCTTGCTCGTGTACTTGAATTCTCACCCTATACCATCCCCTAAGCTCAATAAAAAACCCAGGCCAGGCTCCTTTCCTTCTTTCCTTGATGTCTCAAGGCATTTTTCACCTTCTTCAGAGGCTTCCTTTCCTTTTCCCAAACACTTCCATTATAGAAGTAAGAAACCCCTTTCATGCTCTTTACGTGTGTATGTGTTATCATCAGTGCAGATATCTGAACTAAATCTCGGGTGAGGCTTTATCAGTCTTTGCAGGAGACCATAACAGTTACAGAATAGGTAACATGCTGCACTTTTTGCAGTACTCTTTGCTTTACTGTTTTATTGATAAAACCTTCAGATCTGTTGATATTAGTGTATGCCACCCTTGTATATCTCTCCAAGTGCAACTATGCAATAAATTCTGTGGACATTGTTGGGAATTGCTGGGCTGTAAATAGTGATCAAGTCCATATTCACAGAAAATAGCAATGGAGTATATCACTTGGCCATTCCATTCCTCCATTTGTGCATAATTTAATGATTTTTTCCACCAATGGTCTTCGACACTTGGGATTTTCTTTTTCTTCTTCTTTTTTTTTTCTTGGCTGCTTTGGGTCTTCGTTGCTGCGCGCGGGCTTTCTCTAGTTGTGGCAAGTGGGGGCTACTCTTCATTGCAGTGCGCAGGCTTCTCATTGCAGTGGCTTCTCTTGTGGAGCATGGGCTCTAGGGCACGCAGGCTTCAGTAGTTGTGGCATGCAGGCTCAGTAGTTGTGGAGCACAGGCTTAGTTGCTCCGTAGCATGTGGGATCTTCCCAGACCAGGGATTGAACCTGTTCCCCTGCACTGGCAGGCAGATTCTTAACCACTGCACCACCAGGGAAGTCCCAACACTTGAGATTATTAAATTGACTAAGTTTTGTTCTAATCACTGTGAAATGGGATTTACTGGACATATTAGTGTCCTATTACCCAGTTGCCAAGGTGATAGACATTTTTTCATATATTATCCTTTTCATATCTGTTAAATATGTTTTGCTTCTTTTTCCATTCTAAAATTGTCTCTGTTCATTTTAACTCTACAAAGTAGTCCTTTTCTATTTTTATATCTGTGTGCATTGCAGATATTTTCCTTTTTATGTAATTTTTTTTTTTTTTTTTTTGCGGTACGCGGGCCTCTCACTGTTGTGGCCTCTCCCGTTGTGGAGCACAGGCTCCGGATGCACAGGCTCAGCGGCCATGGCTCACGGGCCCAGCCGCTCCACGGCATGTGGGATATTTCCAGACCGGGGCACGAACCCGTGTCCCCTGCCGAGGCGGACTCTCAACCACTGCGCCACCAGGGAAGCCCTATGTATCTTTTAACTACCTTAATTTTAATACATTTGAATTTGTTTTTGTCTTTATAGATCATTCTTTTGCTTATATGAGATACTCTTTCTATTCTTCTATCAATAAAACATTTACCTCTGACTTCTAAAAGTGGCCTAGTTTTATCTTTCACATTTAAATCTACAATGAGGAGGCCATTGTCTATGGAATGAAGGGAAATATGCTGCATTTTTCCAACTGGATAATAGTTTGTCCCTTATGTAGTCAAGTGTCCATGATATTTGCCACTACTCTCCTGTTCTGTCCTTGAACAACTTTCCATATTAAATGCTGGTCTATGGAAGACACTTTTCCTTTCCTTTGTTCTGTTTGTTTTTCTTTCTGCTAATACTTGTATCCTCTGAATTACCATAGAGGTGTGTTAGGTAGACTGCCATGTTTTTCCATAGAAGACTTTGTCCATTTTTGGACATTCCTTCTTTGTATTAGGTTTGGAGGAGTAGCTTTTATCGAGTCCTAAAAACTGTTTTAGGTATTTGCGAAACTTAAGAAATGTATCATCTGGGAGAGATGACATCTGGGCGACGCTGAATTCTTTCTAAGAACACATGCCATCATTTTACTTACTTCAGTCTACTTTAACATTACCCAATAATTAAAAAAAATTTTTACCTGAGGATCATTAAATATTTTGTATTAGTCTTGTTTAGTATTGAATTAAGTTTGGTGTGGAGGAAACCAGAAGCAGGCTCTCAAATGTTGTCTCTTGGTGTTACCACGTAGGATGGGCTCAGTTCTCCGAGTAACAGATTAGAGACTCAGTGACCATAGTTGTTTAGGGAGGTGGGTGCTGATCAGGTAGGCACCTTCTGCTGAACATGACACAAAATTACCACTCTCCAAAGGAAAACAGGAGTTTACCATATACACTTTAGGCTCACTGAGGGACTTTTATCTGTAAGGTTGGACGGCTTACACCCAAAAATCACAGATCCCAGATACTAGTGAAAGATGAAATTTGTGAGCAAGCATTTCTAAGGCTAAGCATTCTTGGGCCTGCTAATGTTCACTGTCTTTTGCACACTAGGTAGTTGGATTTTGTTATGAGCAAGTGCTGTTGTTCCAGTGAAGAAAGAGTAATTAGGGCTGCCCTAGGCCGCTCCTCTTACTCCCTGGACCCACAACAAGAGAGGTGTTCCTTCGTTGATGTTGCTCTACCAAACAAGCTAATTCTAGCATCAGAATTGATGGATGGGAGCCTTTCTTCTGTTCCCTTCACATGGACATCAACGGGTAATTGGTCTCATTCAGGGACCAGCATTTAGGAAATTATGCCACTGGGGAATTCCTATACCTAGGATGGGCTATCATGCTGATGTGCCCCACCTGGGAGCTCAGAAATGAGAGAAGGTGGGAGGACAGCCTCTAGAGTGGCTGGTCAGGTATCACTTGCTGATATAAGAGAAAAGGGTTTTGTGTATTTTTTTGAGAAAGCACTGTTGAACTCTTTATGTATTTTTATAATTTGTGCAAATTCACCATGAAACCATTGAAGATTTTAATGAAGCCCTTGCAAACTTTGTCTTAACCTGTTCCCCAAGGTCATCAAGGCCCAGATTATAGTTGTATGATTCTGCCAAAATGAGGTCTTCTGTGATCTTATCATCTCAGTATGGGTGTTCTAAAAATTGTTCAGAAGCCATCCCAAGGCACATGAATATAGGGATTTTGTGGAGGTGTGAGTTGTCCTGTTTTCCTCCTCATGTCTCGGCTCTGACTCTGAATAACTTCCTAGCCCCATGAAATGAGACAGAGAAAGGAAAGCAAAACTGAGTGTGTGATAAATATTATATAAATTTTAATTTATACTCCTCCACAAGAATATTTTCATTCACCCACCTGGATCTGACTACTTCTGTTAGCCTGGAGTACTTCAGGACAATATGACTAGCTGGATCTTGTTACAGGTTGGATTTCCACAGGACTTTTGGCCTCGTGTCTGATGATGAGAATAGAAAGAAAACCTTCCAGTTCTTCACTGTGTTGTTATTTGTTAAAACCTCACGCAGATGTGAACCCGTGCTCGTATAGTGCTGCACGATATGGTGGGTACTAAAGAGGGAATGAGAAAGTTTTTATCAGAATGAACCGGTGTGCTTAAAACGGATTATTTCATTCCTCTGTATAGCAAGTTTCTCTTATTTCTCCAAGGTGCTCTGTGTCTTGACAGAGAGGAATAAAGACTTGAAGTGATCACAGTACAAATGTAGCAGTAAATTCCTTGTGTTCATGATGCTCTTGAATTCCTGAGGGAGTGTCACCATAGAGTGAGAGTTCTGATGACAAAGTTACAGAACAAATGTTTGGAGACCGCAGAGTCATATGTGAACTTCCTATGAATTGAGTATGGATTGCTGGTGCTCTTCATTCTGTCCATTCTCTCACATACGTATTTGGGATGTTTTAGGATTCAGTGACCTTTGAGGATGTGAGTGTGAAGTTCACCACAGAGGAGTGGGCTCTGCTGGATCTATCCCAGAAGAAACTCTACAGAGATGTGATGCAGGAAACCTTTAAGAACTTGACCTCAATAGGTAGGGATGATGACATTCTTACTTAATTACTTAGTCAATTAGAGAACCAGTGTTGCTTGCTTATCAACATTTTCAAGAGGTGAAATGTGGAAAGGGACTACATTAGTAAATAAACCAGGCACGGTCATAGTTCATCATGGACCTGTCATGTAACAACTTTTCTCTGATATTTTATAACTTACTATGATTTTTTGTTGTTGGTGGTCTGCATTTTAGGAGAAAAATGGGAAGACCCTGATACTGAAGATCAGTATGAAAATCATGGGACAAATCTAAGGTGAGTTATACTCACATGAGAAAGCAATGTCCCATGACAGAATGTTAGTATGCCATGATATTTTTTGTTTTATTCAAGTACAGTTGATTTACAATGTTGTGTTAGTTTCAGGTGTACAGCAAAGTGATTCAGTTATACGTATATATATATCCATTCTCTTTCCAATTCTTTTCCATTATAGGGTATTCCAAGATACTGAATATAGTTCCCTGTGCTATACAGCAAGTCTTTGTTGTTTATCTGTTTTATATAGAGTAGTGTGTATCTGTTAACCCCAAATTCCCAATTTATACCTTCCTCACCCTTTTCCCTTTGGTAACCATAGTTTGTTTTCTATGTCTGTGAGTCTATTTCTGTTTTATAAATAAGTTCATTTGTATCATTTTTTTGGATTCCACGTGTAAGTGATACCACATTTTCTTTATCCATTCATCCGTGATGGACATTTAGGTTACTTCCATGTCTTGGGTGTTGTAAATAGTGCTGCTATGAATACTGGGTGCATGTTTCTTTTCGAATTAGAGTTTTTGTCTTTTCCAGATATATGCCCAGGAGTGGGATTGCTGGATCATATGGTAATTCTATTTTTACTTTTTTATGGAACCTCCATACTGTTCTCCAGAGTGGCTGCACCAATTAACATTCCTACCAGCAGTGCAGGAGGGTTCCCTTTTCTCCACACCCCCTCCAGCATTTATTGTTTGTAGACTTTTTAATGATGGCCATTCTGGCCGGTGTGAGGTGATACCTCATAGTTTTGATTTGCATTTCTCTGATAATTAGTGGTGTGGAGCATCTTCTCATGTTCCTGTTGGCCATCTGTGTGTCTTCTTTGGAGAAATGTCTGTTTCAGTCTTCTGCCCATTTTTTGATTGGGTCCTTTGGTGTTTTGATATTGAGCTGTATGAGCTATTTGTATATTTTGGAAATTAATCCCTTGTCAGTTGCATCGTTTGCAGATACTCTCTCCTATTCAGTAGGTTGTCTTTTCATTTTGTTTATGGTTTCCTTTGCTGTGCAAAAGCTTTTAAATTTCATTAGGTTCCATTTGTTTATTTTTGCTTTTGTTTCCATTACTCTAGGAGACAGATCCAAAAAAAATATTGCTGTGATTTATGTCAAAGAGTGTTCTGCCTATGTTTTTTCTCTAGGAGTTTTATAGTATCCAGTCTTACATTTAGGTCTTTAATCCATTTTGAGTTTATTTTTGTATTTGGTGTTAGAGAATGTTCTAGTTTCATTCTTTTACATGTGGCTGTCCAGTTTTCCCAGCACCACATGTTGAAGACACTGTCTTTTCTCTATTGTATATTCTTGCCTTTTTTGTCATAGATTAATTGACCATAAGTGCATGAGTTTATTTCTGGGCTTTCTATCCTTTTCCATTGATCTATGGTCTGCTTTTGTGCTAGCACCATACTGTTTTGATTACTGTGGCTTTGTAGTATAGTCTGAAGTCAGGGAGCCTGATTCCTCTAGCTTCTTTCTTCTCTCTCAAGATTGTTTATGCCATGACATTGTAAAACAAAGAAATAAGATAAATCATCCCAGCCTTAAAATTAATGAATCTTAGAATTTTTGCATCAAACCTTTTTCCTCAAATGTGTCCTAAATGTTGAGTGTTTGAAAAATAGTACACTTGGAAATCAGTATTCAGAATCACCATTTATGAATATTACTGTTTTGATAATTGCTATGATTATCTTGCAGAGCTTTAGTAAATTCACTTTCAATCAGAATATGCAGAAAATGTGCACTTTCCTTTAAAATGGTAAAATTTTCATTGTCATAACTATTACTAAATATAATTAATAAACAATTCATTAATAATATGCTTCTTATTTTTTACAGCAGTCATATGGTAGAGAGACTCTGTAAAAATAATGAAGGTAGTCAGTATGGGGAAACATTTAGCCAAATTTCAAATCATAATCAGAAAAAGAAAACTGGAATAAAACTATGTGAATTCAGTGTATGTGGACGAATCTTCATGCGTCATTCATCCTTTAATAGGCACATGACATCTCGCACTACACCCAAACCACGTGAGTATCAGGAATATGAGGAGAAGCCATATAAATGCAAGGAATGTGGGAAAGCCTTCAAGCATCGTCAGTCCAGACATACCCATGAGAAGATTCACACTGGGGAGAAACCCTATGATTGTAAGAAATGTGGGAAGGCCTTCAAGCTTCGCCAGTCTATTCAAAGGCATGAAAGGATTCACACTGGAGAGAAACCCTATGAGTGTAAAAGATGTGGAAAAGCCTTCAGATATCACCACAACTTTCAAAAACATGAACGAACTCATACTGGAGAGAAACCCTATAGATGTAAGCACTGTGGTAAAGCCCTCAGTTCTCTCAGATACTGTCGAATTCATGAAATAACGCACACTGGAGAGAAACCTTATAAATGTAAGCAATGTGGTAAAGCTTTCAATTGTCCCAGTTACTTTATAAAACATGAGAGAACTCATAGTGGATTGAAACCATATGAATGCAAGCAGTGTGGTAAAGCCTTCAGTTGTGCCAGTTACATTCGAAGACATGAAAGGACACATACTGGAGAAAAGCCCTATGAATGTAAAAAATGTGGTAAAACGTTTAGTTGTTCAAGTTCCTTTCGAAAGCATGAGAGAACTCATACTGGAGAGAAACCCTATGAATGTAAGCAATGTGGTAAAGCCTTCAGTTATTCCAGATCCTTTCGAAGTCATGAAAGGAGACACAGTGGAGAAAAGCCCTATAAGTGTAAAAATTGTGGTAAAGCTTTTAGTTGTCCAAATTCCTGTCGAAAACATGAGAGGACTCATTCTGGACAGAAACCCTATGTATGTAAGGAATGTGGGAAAGCCTTCAGTTATCTTGCCAAATTTCAAAGACACATGATGAAGCATACTGGAGATGGACCTTATAAATGTAAAGACTGTGGGAAAGTCTTTGATTGTCCCAATTACTTTTGTTGTCATGAAAGGACTCACAGTGGAGAAAAGCCATATAAGTGTAAGGAATGTGGTAAGGCCTTCAGTTTTCTATGTTGTCGTCAAATACATGAAAAAAGTCATACTGGGGAGAGGCCCTATGAATGTCAGCAATGTGGTAAAGCCTTCACTTATCTCAGTTCCATTGGAAAACACAAAAGAACTCATACTGGAGAGAAACCCTATGAATGTAAGGAATGTGGAAAGGCCTTTATTTATCCCTCAAATGTTCAAAGACACATGATAATGCATACTGGTGATGGACCTTGCAAATGTAAGGATTGTGGGAAAGCGTGTATTTGTCCCAGTTCTTTACAAGCACATAAAAACGCTCACACTGGAGAAAAACCCTATCAATGTAAAACTTGTAGTAAAGCCTTCAGTTGTCCCAGTTCTTCTCAAAGCCATGAAAAAACTCATAATGGAGAATAGCACTATGAATGTAAGGAATGTGTGAAAGCCTTTATTTGTCCCAGTTCATTCCAAATACATAGCTCACAGTGGAGAGAAACCGTATTTTTGCAAACAGTATGGCAAAGCTTTCAGCACTCTCTGTTATATTCAGATACATGAAAGAACTCGTACTAGACAGAAACTGAATGTAAGGAATGTGGGGAAGCCTTCATGTATCACACGTTTCCAAGGACACATGAGAGTGCACACTGGAGAGAAACTATATATGTAAGGAATGTGGGAAAGCCTTAAGTCCCATTTCCTTGGAAAGCCACGAAAGAACTTGCACTGGAGAGAATTGTATTGAATGTAAACTATGTAGGAAAACCTTCACTTGCCCCACATCCTTACAAAACTATGTGAAAATGTACATGCGGGGCTCCCCTGGTGGCGCAGTGGTTGAGAGTCCGCCTGCTGATGCAGGGGAAATGGGTTCATGCCCCGGTTCGGGAAGATCCCACATGCCGTGGATCAGCTGGGCCTGTGAGCCATGGCCACTGAGCCTGCGCATCTGGAGCCTGTGCTTCTCAACGGGAGAGGCCACAACAGTGAGAGGCCCACGTACCGCAAAAAAAAAAAAAAAAAAAAAAAAAATGTACACGCATTAGAGACTTTGTAACTGAAAAATTAGGGAAACTTTTCAATTTTAACAAATATTTTCAAAGTCATATGAAAACTGCACTGGAAAGAAATTATCTCCATGTAAGTACTATGGGTATGCTCTCTGAAAATTCACAACATGAAAGAAATGTTATAAATTTTCTTTGTAATTGACTCATTCTTAAAGTGATTCTATCTAGTATGGATTTCTAATTTGTTTTCAAAGTACACATTGAAGTGAGATAATTTTGTAGATACTCATTAAGCAAGAGTTCCTTAAAAATTAATAGGTAGTCTTTTCTTTTAGTTATTTAGTAATTTTTTGTGTGTCTATTTTGAAGTCTATTAGAACCATGAATTGAAGTTTATTTCTAGTATGCAAGTAGGTTTAAATTTTACCTAATTTTGTAAGTTATATATATGTAAGGAAACGAACATTGAAAAATGCCAATTTGGTTTTTTGTTCCTACTGGCTTCCTGTGGCAAGTACTGGATATGCCTTATTCATTTTATATATATATATATATATATATATATATATATATATATATATATTCCACCTTATTTAGCAGAAAACTATCTTTTTATTGCCTAAAGATCCTTATTCTATTTTCCATGGAATATATAATTGCTATATACTTGTAAGTATGCAAAGTTTATCATAGTGCAGTCTCTTGTGAATTATCTTCATCTTTTGTCCTTTACACTTTGTCATTTCTTTTGGTTGGGATTTGGACTATGGAATTTACATTAAGAAGAGAGACAGGGCTTCCCTGGTGGCACAGTGGTTGAGAGTCCACCTGCCGATGCAGGGGACACGGGTTCGTGCCCCGGTCCGGGAGGATCTCACATGCCGTGGAGCGGCTGGGCCCATGAGCCATGGCCACTGAGCCTGCGCGTCCGGAGCCTGTGCGCCACAACGGGAGAGGCCACAACAGTGAGAGGCCCGCAGACTGAAAAAAAAAAAAAAAGAAGAGAGACGTGTGAAAGGACAATAAAATTTAGATTTGGCAATGTCCCTTGATCCTGTTATATTAATGTGAGTAACGTGAACTACATTTTCTAGAATGTGTTGCCTTATGATCCATTGTGAGAAGTCACCAAAGCCTAACTTACATGAAACTTGGAATGCAGAAATGAAGTATGATTTAGTCAGGTTTTGAAGTCACCTGTATGGAAGGAGACAGAAGCATAGGGCCTTTGTAGACACTTGCTTCCAGCCCGTTTTCCACATTATTTTCCCTAGCCTCAAAACCACCATAGACTGCTTGACTTCCACTTGATCTGAGCTGTAGGCTTCTACAGTTGTCCCCAAATTCAACATTAAAGATCCAATACAGTTTGGATTTTCCTGCAAGCTCTCATGTGTCCACCTTGTAAGAAATTTAGACTGTCATGGTTAAGAATATTCTCTGAAGCACTGAGCGCCCTGTTCTCTAGATCTTACTTGTATAAGGTCTAATTTGTAAGCACCTTGTTCTGTTTATACTGCTCCTGACTATGTGCTCCCCATTCCACTATGACAGTTACAGTGGTACAGTCCAAAAGAACCACATGAGAGTTTGTTCCTCTACTGCACTGTGCAGTGACTGCTCTGATGCAGTCCTTCTGTGTAGCATCAGCACCTTCCTCATATCCGGCAGGTTCTGTGTGTTTCCTGTTATTCATAGCTGAGTGTAATCCCTAATATGTCTTCAGTCATGTTTTATTGTATTTAATTTAAAGTGTGGGGCTTCCCTGGTGGCACAGTGGTTGGGAGTCCGCCTGCTGATGCGGGGGATGCGGGTTCGTGCCCCGGTCCATGGGGATCCCATGTACCGCGGGGTGGCTGGGCCCGTGGGCCATGGCCGCTGGGCCTGCGCGTCCGGAGCCTGTGTTCCATGGCGGGAGAGGCCACAACAGTGAGAGGCCTGCATACTGCAAAAAAAAAAAAAAAGTGTACATTTTCGTGTCAGGACTCAGCCCACCCACCAGCAGTGTTGCCAGTCATCTCCACAAATTAAAATCTCATGGGTGCAAATTAGACACTGATGTCAAGGAGAAAGGGTTCAGTTAAGAAGGTGGAACCACCATGGGAGGAAGCAATGAGGTCTAGGGGAGTATGATTCCACAACTGGAGAGATTATAAAAATATCTAGCAAAATAGACTTTATTTTTTATTTATTTATTTAATTTATTTACTTTTGGCTGTGTTGGGTCTTGGTTGCTGCACACGGGCTTTCCCTAGTTGCAGCAAGTGGGGCTACTCTTGGTTGAGGTGCACAGGCTTCTCGTTGTGGTGGCTTCTCTTGTGAAGCACGGGCCCTAGGCACTCGGGCTTCAGTAGTTGTGGCACGCAGGTTCAGTACTTATGGCTCACGGGCTCTAGAGCGCAGGCTCAGTAGTTGTGGTGCACAGGCTTAGTTGCTCCGCAGCATGTGGGATCTTCTCAGACCAGGGCTTGAACCCATGTCCCCTGCATTGGCAGGGGATTCGTAACAACTGCCCCACCAGGGAAGCCCCCAAAATAGACTTTAAAGCAAAAAAATATATAATTAGAGATAATGAGGAAAATTATATCATGCCTAAGGAGTCAAAGTTTATAGTTTGCGTCTAAAATAGTACATAGAAATGTTTCTATTTGCAATTAATGCCTATGTTAACAAGAGATCGCAAATCAATAACCTGACCTTTTACCTTCTTGACCTGAAACAAGTAGACTACAAGATATTACTCTAGCCAAGGTGAGTTTATTCAGGATCAGCAGAGCACTGCAACTCGTGGTCTGCAACATGGTGAGTCACATTGCAGGTTCCTGCACAGCAAGGGAAGGTGAACACTTGTGTAGAGCAGAAAAGAAAGTTGGAAGGGCTGTAGTAAACAGAGCATCAGTGACTTTTCATTGGCTGAGTCCTTGCCAGGAAAGAAGAGGTATCTTTCTTCTTTCCTGTTGGGCTCTACTGTCATTGCAGGATGTGAGAGCTCCCCCTTGTGGTCTGCCCACTCTATTTGCGGTTTCTGTGTATTCATTTTTTCCATTTTCCCCTTTTGATGAAAATCTTTCTCTGAAAGCATCATTGATCAAGAGTCAGGTTTTCTATATAGTTTCAGCAGCTTTTTTCCCTCAATGTCAGGGTTTCCTGGGTTTAGTATCTCATGTCAAAGGGAAAGTGACCAGATAAGAAACCTACTAAGGTCACATTTGAGTAACAAGAAGGGGTAAGAGAGAACCTTCAGGCACTTTTTATCTAGTCCATATGTTATTAAGATAATAAGCATTGGCTATCATCTGAAGAGTTATGTCATCATCAAGGGTTTGGCAACAAACTTCCAGCAGACTTGGTCCTGATATCTTGGGAAAGCTGTCTCATCAAATCTTGTCTGCTTCAATTCTGGGAAATCTTTACTTGCAGGTCACCAGATGATGTGCAGCTCCAGTCAGGGTTTGATGTTTTCTTTAGGTGTGTCATAGATGTGTCACGTGAATCCAAGAGTCCATTCCTTGGAATCTGATGGCACAAGGGTTGATCAGCAGTACTTGATAGGGGTGTTTCCAATGAGGTTGAAGAGAGTTCTTCTGGAGGTGTATTTTTGAATAAATGAAATCTCCAGGTTGCAAGATGTGATACTTAAAGGTCTTTGTTTCCCAAGGGTACACTGTGAAAAGACTCTTCTACCAAAACATGATTACTTTTCATAGAAACAGTTAGGCCTTTGCAATGTTGGAGCATCTCCCCTTTTATCAGTTGTGGGTCAAAAGAAGCAGTAGGTCAAGTGCGTTGGGTGTCCTGTGACTGTCTCAAAGGGTGAGAGTTTATGAGTTCCAAAAGGGGTGGGTCTGAGATTTAGAAGAACTAACGGCAGTGCGTTTGGTCAAGGTATTTGTAGGACCTCAATAAATTCTGCCAATTGAGTCTTAATACCATTAGTGTGTTTGACTAAACCAGACGATTGAGGGTGGTAAGCACGGTGACAGTGTTGCCTGTCAAACAGCAGAGACTTGTCAAAGCACCTAACCAGTAAAGTGGGTTCTTCAATCACTGTGAAATTTGAGGAGTTCCCCTGGTAGGGATAATCTTTTCCAAAAGGATTTTAGCCACAGTAGAGGCAGTAGCATGTCTGTAAGGGAAGGCTTCAGTCCAGTATGAAAACATAACAGACCATGTCTTAAACATATTTATATCCATCAGACAGGAAGTTGCATGAAATCTATTTGCTGGCCTCAAATGGTTCATTAGGCAGTTTTATTTATTTTTATTTTTAATAAATTTATTTATTTTTGGCTGCACTGGGTCTTCGTTGCTGCACATGGGCTTTCTCTAGTTGTGGTGAGCCGGGGCTACTATTCATTGCAGTGCACGGGCTTCTCATTGCAGTGGCTTCTCTTGTTGCGGAGCACGGGCTCTAGGCACGTGGGCTTCAGTAGTTGTGGCACTCGGGCTCAGTACTTGTGGCTCGTGGGCTCTAGAGCACAGGCACATGGGCTTAGTTGCTCCGCAGCATGTGGGATCTTCCCGGACCAGGGCTTGAACCCGTGTCCGCTGCATTGGCAGGCGAATTCTTAACCACTGCGCCACCAGGGAAATCCCCATTACGCAGTTTTAAATGTTTATTGGCGAAACAGACAGGCTTCACTGGGCTATGCTTTGGACAAGTGGGACAAGTGAGGTAGGCACTTTTTGTGGACTTGTTAATGTTTCCCCACCAATACTGAGTGATGAAAGGATATCATTTTGTCAGTTGACCAATGGTTTAATGCATGGATAGTGGTAAGGAGTGGGAATTTTAGAATCTCTGGTAGGAATGGGTTGGTATTTGGTCCAAACAAGAGCTTTCTCTTTTTATCAAATGAAAAGTTGTTGAATTTCCAATCTTGTTTTTCCTTTTCTGAGACCAATTGTTGGGCCTGTCTAGCCAGTTTTTCTAAATTATTTGGGCAAATATCCCTTTGGTCTATGACAGACATTTGGCTGCTCTAGATCCCTTTAAGGGCAGCATTCCTTGCAGAAATATCAGCAAGGTGATTTTCCCTAGCTTCAGAGAGTCAAATTTAAAATGCCTTTGGGGAATTCCCTGGCGGTGGTTAGGACTCCACGCTTCCACTGCTGGGGGGCATGGGTTCAATCCCTGGTCAGGGAACTAAGGTCCTACAAGCCGTGCAGCGCAGCCAAGAAAAAAAAAAAAAAAAGCCTCAGAATCTTAATAGCTAATGCGGAAGGGGAATTATTGCATTCAGTAATTCCTGAACATAGAGGCCATTTTTAACTTTATTTCCATCGGAAGTAAGGAAGACACGTTGCTTCCACAGCATTGCAAAATCGCGAGCTACTGTGAAAGCGTATCTATTATCAGTACCAACACTGGCAGTTTTGTCCTTGGCTAATGTACAAGCCTGTGTAAGAGCACGTAATTCAGCCTGTTGGGTCAAAGCAGCCATAGGTAAAGATGCTGCCTCAACAACATCAAAAGGAGTTGTAATAGCATACCCAGCACAGTATTTGTCATTGTCACCTTTTAAATAAGAACCATCAGTGAGGGCTTCCCTGGTGGCGCAGTGGTTGAGAGTCCGCCTGCCGATGCAGGGGAAACGGGTTCGTGCCCCGATCCGGGAAGATCCCACATGCCGCGGAGCGGCTGGACCCGTGAGCCATGGCCGCTGAGCCTGCGCGTCCGGAGCCTGTGCTCCGCAACGGGAGAGGCCACAACAGTGAGAGGCCCGCTTACCGCAAAAAAAAAAAAAAAAAAAAAAAAAGAACCATCAGTGAACCATGAGAAGTCAACATTACCCAATGGAATTTCCTGCACATCATTACAAGTCAGGAGGTGGTCCGTCAGTGTTAAAACAGTTGTGAGTACTTCATCAGTGATGGAAGGGAGAAGAGTAGCAGAGTTAAAAGTTATTACAGTGTAAAAGAGTTATGTGAGGGGCAGTTAACAAGGGACTTCATAGGAGGTGAGGCGGCTGCCTGAGAAATGTTGTGTGATGAAAATTTAGGAGAGCTTCAAATGCATGACGTACAAAAATGGCTAAAAGGGATCCCACAATTATTTTATGCATGGCCATAACCAAAAGGGCAGTGGCCATAATGGCTCTAAGCTGAGGCAGGGGTGTGTCCCCATGCCACAGGGTCCAGTTGGCTAGCTATAAAACCCTATGCTGTGGGTGGATGGTGGTACATGTTTTTGGTTGAGTTCCCCAAGGGCATTCCATTCCTTTTCATATACCAAAAGGATGAAGGGAATCTGATAATTGGAATGCCAAGGGTAGGTGGGTTCATTAAACACCTCTTTTCTTTGCAATTCTTTTCTTTTTTGTTCTTTTTAGCTGCGCCACATGGCATGTGGGATCTTAGTTTCCCAACCAGGGATTGAACCTCTGCCCCCTGCATTGGAAGCGCAGAGTCTTAACCACTGGACCGCCAGGGAAGTCCCCATCAAACCCTTCTAAAGGCCTTGAAAGCTTTGTTGTCCGGTTCTTTCCATAAAATTGGGTCAGGGTTGTTAGTGTTGAGTAAAACATACACAGATTTAGCCATAAGAGAGAAATTTGGAATCCAGTTTTGGCAGTGACCCACTAGCCTGAGAAAACCTCACCATTGGTGCTTACTTTGGGAACCATGAAACTTAGGAAACTATGACGTCTATCTGGATCTATGTGTCGCCCATGTTCTGATATCAGATGCCCTAAATATTGAACCTGGGTTCGGGCAAACTGCAATTTTTCTTTGGCGACCTTATGTTCCCTTAAGGCTAAAAGCTTTAGGAGGTGGCTGCTATCTTCCTGTGAGGAGGCCTGAGAAGGAGAGCAAAGAGGCAAGTCATCCAGATACTGCCTCTAGGGAAGGATTCTCTAAGGGCACTAACTGGAGTGCCACTTGTAATTGAAGAGAGCCTTTAGCCTTTTGTGGCAGGGTACCCATACAAGGTGGCAAACTTGCAAATAACAACAAAAATGGGCTCAAGTAAAATTTGTAAACACGGAATATGTTGCCTCCAGAACATCAAAAGAACGATGTAGATGTTGTAGGTGCTATGGGGAACGATAGCCGTTTCTTCATGGTGTTAGGGAGGGAGCTGGCCTCAGCTTATCAAATAATTTCCAGAAATTTAACAGAGTTATCAGGGACTCACATTATAAGCATGGCCTTGTCCCATCTGCTTTTTGTGAGCTGCTTTTTTCAATATTTGTATGTCCTTAATGTCCTTAGAGGAGATGTCATTGATATAATGTTCTGCCTGTGTTCTTGGAGAAACCAGCCTGCTGTTCAGATCTTGGCTGTAATGATTGTGTGGGAGGGCAAAGCTGTTAATGATCCATGAGGATAACCCAGTAAAGGTGTATCACACATCCCTTCAGCGGTGAAGGCCAAGTGCTGCTGAGAGGCTGTTGAACTAGGCACTGAACACAACAGACTTAGCCAAATCTGTGATATCAGAATATTTATCAATTGCTTATTAGATGGAGTCGGTAATTTCTATAATGTTGGAGACTAGGAATAGGGTTCTGTTTGGTACGACCACAGCCTTGAGGTTGCCTTAATTCACTGTAAGGTGTCATTCTTTCCTGGTTTAATGGGATAAACTGGGCTGTTAGAAGGAGGATGGAGAATAATTAACCCTTCACTAACTAGGTTTTATATACAGTTTTCAGTCCGTCAAGGCCCTGTGTAATTTATGTTGGGCCATATGAACTAACTTATTTGGGGAGTAAGGTCTGTGAGGTCCAATTTTTCTTCTTTTTTTGTTTTGGCCGTGCCACGCAGCATGCAGAACTTCCCCACCCAGGGATCCAACCCATGCACTGGAAGTGCAGAGTCTTAACCACTGGAGCACCAGGGAAATCCAAGACAATGTTTAAGTGGCAAAAACTTTAATTTTAATCTATGAATCATTGGTTCAGAGCTTCCCAGCTCATTATGGGATGTTTTAGGACAATGGGTGTTGTGACCATGGAGCATGTAGGCACAGCCATGGTTCTGATGGTTAAGGAGAAACACTGTCCTATTTGTCCTCTGTATTCATTAATGCTCCTAAGATTATCAGAGGTATCTTGCTTAAATTTAGTGGGATCTCAGGTAGATCTGTACTTTGAGACCTAGTATTTATTAACTGCTTGAAGGTATCTGAATTAGTACTTTATATCAGAGAGCAAAATTAATTCTGAACCTATGTTGTAGAGGCCCAAAAGCTAAACAGTGTACTTTCATCTGTTTTGTTCTGTAAACTATTTTAGTATATTTTGGATTTCCAATTGCATCAAACTGTGGACCTTTGTTTTAGTATTGTATCTATTATTTCCTTCCTCCTGATCTACTCTGTTTTGTGTCCTTCTTCACTGGATATACTTTGGGGAAGGGGTGTCTCTCTACCCTTGTATTTATAATTTTTTTTCCTCTCGAGAGCCTCAAAACAGTGCCATCAAGGTTAGGAGTCTTCCCCATGACAAGTGGTTGCATTATAGGGTTTAAGGAACCCAGGCTTAAGTCAGGTTTGAATTAATCCCTTGGCTGTGCCACAAGGATGCCATGGGTGTGCAGCAACAGAAGTCTTTAAGGGTCCTGGTGAGCCTTCTTGTATTAGGAATGTGGGCTCAGCCTGCAACCTAGTGGCTGCCTTTCCCCCTTTCCTCTTCTTTTTTTTTTTTTTTGGCTGCATTGGGTCTTTGTTCCTGTGCGTGTGCTTTCTCCAGTTGTGGTGAGAGGGGGGCTACTCTTCCTTGCAGTGCACGGGCTTCTCATTGCAGTGGCTTCTCTTGTTGCGGAGCACGGGCTCTAGGTGCATGGGCTTCAGTACCTGTGGCACACAGGTTCAGTACTTGTGGCACACCGGCTCTAGGAAGCAGGCTCAATAGTTTTGTTGCACGGGCTTAGTTGCTCTGTCGCGCGTGGGATCTTCCCGGACCGAGGCTCGAACCCATGTCCCTGTGTTGGCAGGCGGATTCTTAACCACTGTGCCACCAGGGAAGTCCTCCTTTTCTTCTGAACTGACTGCTTTTTCAGGACTACCCCGTCACTCAATGAGGCTACCTCTTTCACAGGGTGTAGTCCCTTTCTCCCAACCCCATCCCCATGGAATTTTGGGGTCAACCCAGCCTCTGTCACAGTTTCTCTATAACACACAGATAAATCCTGGCACAGACATCAACCCAGGACTACTTTAAGCAGAGCCCCAATCCCACACTCCTGCTCCCAAAGGCTTAGAAATTCTTGAAACTTTGAATTCTGGTCAGCCAACCATAGAACAGAGGCCTGGCGGGGTCAACAGTACAAGGGCAGCACAGCTCACGGCACAAGCTCCCCAGCGCCCAGAAGCCCACTGCGCTGGCAACCATCACGCAGCAGAGCAGGTGAGCAAGAGAAGACAGACCCACAGGTGGCGGTCATGTGTGGATATGCTGCTCCTGGCGACAATTATTATTGTCACCTGCAGAGGTGTGGTTTCCTTGTTGAGGCTGATGCCAAAGTGCCCCCCCACACACACACACCAAGAAGGTAGGAAAGAGCTTATGACTCAGGTCTTCGGGGAGGAGGGAGGGCTGGCCTCTGAAGCAGCTCTGAAATGGCTTCAGAAAGCAAGGTGAGGAGCCTGGCCTGGGTGTTCATTGTGGTTGGGCATGGGGCTAGGGCAAGAGTCCCTGCGCACTGGCAGGGCTTATGGTTGGAATCTCTTGCCTGCTCTAGAGGAGAGACCACCCAGGCTTCCTCTTCAGCTTGTCCAAGTAGGGGCACAAGGGGAAGAGGGTGGGGTGAGGCTTAAGGGGTGAGCGGTCAAACATCTAAAAATGTGGAGTCTTGACCGCTCACTGCACGGACAGACCTGGGTAAGATAAATATGCATTCGCAATTGCTTGGTTTAAAAGAAACACAGGATGCTCAAGAAATTTTCAAAACTGTATTTCGCGGTGACAGGAGGAAGAGCACTGGAGGGGACCAGGATGTGTGGGTTAAGTTCTTAAGTTAGACTTTACTATCTTACAGATTTAATTAAACTCTGTATGTAAAACAGAAATTTATATAGACTATATTTTACTATTTACTAATCTTTTTCTTTTAAAGGTTTTTTTTTGTTTGTTTTTGTTTTTTTAATTTGGCTTCATTGGGTCTTTGTTGCTGCACATGGGCTTTCTCTAGTTGCGGCGAGCGGGGGCTACTCTTCGTTGCATTGTGCGGGCTTCTCATTGAGGTGGCTTTTCTTGTTGCGGAGCATGGGCTCTAGGTGCATGGGCTTCAGTAGTTGTGGCACGTGAGCTCAGTAGTTGTGGCTCGCAGGCTCTAGAGTGCAGGCTCAGTAGTTGTGGCGCACAGGCTTAGTTGCTCCGTGGCATATGGGATCTCCCCGGACCAGGGCTGGAACCCATGTCCCCTGCATTGGCGGGTGGACTCTTAACCACCGCGCCACCAGGGAAGCCCCTGTGACTTTCTTAACGTATACAAGTTACACTCTGAGTGAAGCTACACTGGATGCAAAACTCCAACCTTTTTCTACAAGAAGGCCCAAGGGAACTACAGCTAAAACCTCAGAAAGGGCATCACCTCCCTGTCCACTCCTCTCTCGCCCCCTAGCCCCCATCCCCACAAGTGCATGTGCATCCCCGGTTTCCAGGGCTCTGTAGCTTCTCTCAGCCTAAAGGCTCCTTCCAGGGTGGGTGTGAGCAGGTAGGACACCTGCAGGGAGAGGCTCCCTGGGAAGAACCAACTAGGCCTTCAAGCAGTTCCCTTCGCAGGCTCAAGGGGGCCTTAGCTTGGAGTCACTGGCCTCAGGGCCTCTGCTCCCACTGGAGTTGCTAGGACCACCACTGCTATTTTAAATACACAAACCAAGTGAAAAATCCAGCAAATTCACTCAAACCCAGTGTTTATGTGGAAAAGAGAAAAGAAAATTATAGGAATTTTGCTAGCTCAACAAGAAAACCCACAAGTATCTGTTGAATATTACATTCCATAAAAAGAAAAAAGTTAATTATTATTTCCATGGCAAAAAAATTGTTTTGAATATAATCATACTTGAACACTTCAGGAGTGCAAGTCTAAGCCCTGGAAATCGATTTGAACTCACCTGAAATAAAAGAACACACCTCATGACTATTACTGCACACGATCTGGAAATGAAAAAAGAAACAATTTTTAATACATGCAGTATTATATTGGAATATTTTTATTTCTTTCTGATATTTATCTCTTTATTGTATCTTAGATATAATTTCATACTGTGCTTCAAGTTTTATTGATTAAATAAAATGTATTAATTGAACACAGACTAACATCAAGTGAATACATCTTTTAAAGGTATTCCTTTGGGTTTGAGTAAAGGTCATCTGCACAACTGTGGCTCATCATGCACTTTCCTATGAGTAGAGTGATATCTGTGCAAGTCCAATATGATTTCCTGGTTGAAACACCAAAAGTAACTATGGATGTTTAGAGGGCAATTATCCAAGGAATAATTGAGGTGAGCTGCAGACAGAGGGTATCATTTTGAGTAATATCTGAATGTGGTGGCAAAGGAGGTATATTTCCTCAGAGCAGGAAATATTCTATGCCTTCTTTTTTTTTTTTAAACTTTATTCTATAAATTTATTTATTTATTTATGGCCGTGTTGGGTCTTCGTTGCTGTGCGCCGGCTTTCTTTAGTTGTGGCGAGCGGGGGCTACTCTTTGTTGTGGTGTGCGGGCTTCTCACTGCAGTGGCTTCTCTTGTTGCGGAGCACAGGCTCTAGACACACAGTCTTCAGTAGTTGTGGGTCACAGGCTCTAGAGCGCAGGCTCAGTAGTTGTGGCACACGGGCTTAGTTGCTCCGCGGCATGTAGGATCTTCCTGGACCAGAGCTTGAACCCATGTCCCCTGCACTGGTAGGCGGATTCTTAACCACTGCTCCATCAGGGAAGTCCCTACGCCTTCTTACAAGAGGAGCAGCTGGGAGGTTTATGCACAAAGCCCTCAAAGCTCATTTTTTCTGTTTTCAGGGATCATTTCCACGTTTACACTTTCAGCAGATGTTAGGGAAGATGGGGTAAAAGGTGACAGTTTGGGTTTCATTAAACAGCAAAATAAGTCCAAACTTGCTCCCCCCCTTTTTTTTCAGTACTAATTTATGCTTTCTTAGCAGTGTTGACATGTGACTTTACAATTATTAGTATCTCGTTTGATCTCCTGTCCCCATCATTCCTGCCACATACAAATGAAGAAAGTTAAGCATTGGGTCTTACCTCAATTCCCATAGCTGATAACAGTGGAATCTCTCAGTTTTGAAGGCATAATGTGTGCCAGTCTTCTGGGCAGTGTCAAAAATTGCAAACTCAGAAGGATACTATAAGGTTTGTATAATTACGTACTTTTACAAATGCAGAATCAGAGTTTCCAGCAGGGAACATAAGACAACATGGTGTTCCATATATATGACATTGTGGAAGAGACAAAGGTATAAGAAGCTAAAACAGATCAGTGATTAAGGGTAGGGAGGGTTCACTACAACCAGGCACCACTAGAGTGTTCCTTTGAGATGATGAAGTATACCCTATCTTGATGGTAGTATAACTATACATTTGTAAAATTTCACAACTACACTCCAAATAGTATGTGTATATACTAAAAAGTAATAGAAAGCAACAAAGATGCTTTCACATGCTAGGAGAATGTTAAACTTTCCCAAACCTTGATTTTTACACGTGTAACACTTCTTTCCACCTTCTGTGATCCTTCATAAGAAGAAATGGAAGGACTAGAATGGAGGAAGATCATGGGTCACAACAGGACTTTCTTGGTACCAAGTCTGACTTAGGAAAGAGGTACCTTCTAGGGATACACCTGCTCTCGTTGCCATTCACATAACTGGTGAGAAAGTGATAGGGCTCTTGGAGTCCACTTTTGTGTTGACTCCAAGTTTTTTGGGTCATATCTTGGCAATGCTGTGGTCTGACACAAAGGTGCATGTCACAGACCTCCCCAATGGGATACAGCTGCGTGTGTCCTAATCTAATCCTTGCGCATCAACGTCACGTGTTCCCAGAGAAGGTCTTGAGACCATTTCCAACTTATAAATTTCCCATCTCTAGTGTACTCTGTGACCGCTTGTTAGGAAACATGTTTAAATCAAACACTATCCCACTCTGGAAATTTTCTGTTGTGACCTCAGGTAACTGTGAGGTGAAGCAGTGATGGAACCCAGAACCCATGTCATGAGTGCGAGGCTCAGGCCCCTCAGACACAGTATTACCTGCTGTCTCATAAAGGTCAGCTGTGTACCAACAAACACAGTTTCACAATACTTTCAAAACCACCAATAATGTCGAAAAGAGACACTCTGCCTTGTCCTAGCTATAGAGTCCCTCTGACAGACCCCACTGTTACCAAATCATCCTCTCTTTGTTCTAAAACCCTGGACGCTATGATTTCGGTAGCACATGTGCCTACCACCGGGGGGTCCGTCACCTTGGCATCCGCTTCCAGAGTTTGGCGCTCCCCTACCGAGGCTAGTGACAACTCTTTCCTGGTGCAGGAAAATCTCTGCAGATCTCCTGCCCCGTGACCTGTGGGAAACGGTGATCTCAGCCAGACCCTCTGCTGCTGGGGCCCCTTTGCTTCCCAAAACTCTAGAATGCAACGCGCGACACCGTCTCCAAATAAGACACGCGAAAGGCCTGGGATCCCTGAAGTGCGCAGGCGCAGGAGGTGGTGCCTCCTCCTTAATCGGAGGACAAGCTCCAGGTTTCTCAAGAGGCGTAAATGGGCGGAACCATGTCCCCACCTGCTCTTGCAACAGCTTTCAGTGCTTTCCAGGGTCCCAGAAAGTACTCTCTCTGTGGCTGTGAAGCCTGGGGTCCGAGGTCTGGAGGCCGCCTCTCTCCCCATCAGTGGAAGTTCAAGTAGGGGACAGCGATCAAGGGCTCGGTGAGGACGGCCTGTGAGGCGGACCGGAGCGACCTCAGTGCGCAGGTGAGACCTGGGGGGTGATGGATACCGTACGGAGGAGACCTCCCAGAGGACATGGAGGCCGAGTGAGGACACAGAAACCTTTGTCGCCCTCACTGAGCTTCCAATGGGAAAATAAAGTGAGGAAGGGTCACATCGTGAGGGGTGCTTTTCTGAAAGTGATTATAGCAGCGTGAGTGGTTGGAACAGGATAACTCCTGGCATTGCAGACCCTGACCCTCACCTCTTCATGCTCCTGAGAAGTTTTTCTTATATAAAATGGCGTAGGACTTCCCTGGTGGCGCAGTGGTTAAGAATCCACCTGCCAACGCAGGGGACACGGGTTCCAGCCCTGGTCTGTGAAGATCCCACATGCCACAGAGCAAGTAAGCCCCTGCGCCACAACTACTGAGCCTGCGCTCTAGAGCCTGCGAGCCACAACTACTGAAGCCCGTGCACCTAGAGCCCGTGATCCGCAACAAGAGAAGCCACTGCGGTGAGAAGCCCGCGCACTGCAACAAAGAGTAACCCCTGCTCGCCACAACTAGAGAAAGCCCGCGCGCAGCAATGAAGACCCAAGGCAGCCAAAATTAAAATAAAAAAATATATATTTTTTAAAGCTAAAAAAAGTAAAGTGTAGTATATTACACTTTGTAATGTAGTATATTACCTGTAAAATGTAGTATATTATCTGTACATAGCATAGGTAGTATGTAGTATAGCATTATATGTAATTAGCTTATACTATATGTAAATAGAATATATTATATATAATTAGCATATACATAATTACTTTATAGTGTATAGTATTGTACTTTTACAGAATAGTACAGTTGACCCTTGCAAAACATGAGTTTGAACTGCGAGGGTCCACTTACATGCGGATTTTTTCAACATATATAGAGTCGGTCCTCTCTAGTCCCATGTTTAGCGTTGGAGCATTCAGCCGAACTCAGACTGAAATTTCCATTGGACGTTGGATGAATCTGTGGATGCAGAACCTGGGGATATAGAGGGCCTACTATGGGACTTGAGCAACGGTGGATTGTGGTATAGTCAGTGTCTCCTGGAACCAATCCCCCCTGGTTACCTAAGGATGACTGTATTACAGTCTTATCAGTCTGTAGTATAGTATCATTCCATGTCTGTCCACAAAAGCAATCAAATAAGTCGCTCACATCCTCCCGTGGGAACACAGGGCACCTCACCCTCTTGACACTGCAAAGTCTGCCTCCCTCACCCAGGTTGTTCTCTGGGCTCCCGAGTGCAACTGAGGTGTCAGTATGTGTTTCAGAAATTTGAACTAATTTACCAGCCTGAGGATTGCAATGAAGCACTGAAGTTTGATTTTTAGTAAGTGCAGAGATACGTGACCTTTGTGTTTGTGTGATTATGAGGCAAGATCATCTCAGAGTGCTTTATCCCGAAGAGACACCCTTGGATAAGGAGTTGTTGTTGATGACAAATTGAAATTATAATCGAGTAATCACAATTCAGGCATACTAAAACGGAGTCAGGTGGCCATTGAGGATTTAATCTCAGACATCTCTTTACCACTGAGAACTTGAACTTTCTTTGAACTGAACCAGACCCAGGGACCACCAGCCATATTCAGAACAACACCTGCCAGCTACAACCTTATTGTCTCAAGGTCTCCCCTGGTAACTGTGCAACCATTTCACATCCCAAACCAATCCTTGCATAACAAGTACCCTCACTTTCTGTCAGCTCCAATTATAATTCTTGACAAACAATTTATGTAACTGACCGTAGCTTTGCAGCTTTTTGCCTTTATAAACCACCCCTATTCTGTAGTCTAGCAAAACACAATTCAAGTGCTTCTTGAATCCGTGTCTCCCGGGCTGCAGTCCTAACAAACCCCAAATAAATAGTTTTTAATTGCAATCAGATCTCCACTTAGAAAAATTTGGTTAACATTGTTCTTGGTACCAAGTACCTACACCATGATAATGGCCTAAAAGTCTGTAAAAATGTGCAGATGAGGTCAACTGTTGCCCAGGGCATCCTCTAGCATGATTGCCTGGAGATTAACTAATCCTGCTGCCCATTGGGTGCCATTGCAGACTAGGAGTGGCCTGGTTAGGGATTGTAGCAGCAGCTTTCCAGTGCTCTTGCTCACATGTGCTGGTAGCACACCACCATTGATAGGAAAACATGTACAGGATTTATTTTATTTATCTATTTATTTATTTAGGATTTTATTTATCTATCTATTTATCTATTTATTTATTTATTTCTTGCTTGCTTGCTTGCTTGCTTGCGGAGCTGCTTGGCTTGAGGGATCTTAGTTCCCTGACCAGGGATTGAACCCAGGCCCTTGACAGTGAAAGCACAGAGTCCTAACCACTGGACCACCAGGGAATTTCCAGGATTTATTTTAAATGAACAAGAAAGCAAGCATATTTCAAAATGTAAACCACATTACCTTTGCATTTCAAGAGGAAGAAACAAAAATATATATAATTTAAATAATTTAAAAGAAGCAATTTAAGCTTCTTTTTACGTAAGTGCTGAAAAGACTTATAAGCAACAAATCACGTCATTATCTACAGGAGCATGGGGAATTTAGTCACCAATGGTAGAAGACATGCCAGGAGTGAGTCTTCAGGCATACCTCTATGTCTCAGGCTGAGGTTTTGAAAGTTGATATACAAAATAAACAAATCATGCTAAACAAAAAAAATGTACCCATATTTTATTTTTAATACTTTATAGTCAAATGACTAATTTATTATTTTATTTTTATTTTTGGTAGTCATGAATTACCTGCTTAATTAAACATTTAAAAATTAAATGTAGGGACTTCCCTGGTGGCGCAGTGGCTAAGAATCCGCCTGCCAATGCAGGGGACACAGATTCAATCCCTGGTCCGGGAAGATCCCACATGCTTCGGAGCAACTAAGCCCATGCGCCGCAACTACTGAAGCCCGTGCACCGCAACTACTGAAGCCCGCGCGCCGTAACTACTGAAGCCTGCACACCTAGAGCCCATGCTCCGCAACAAGAGAAGCCACCGCAATAAGAAACCCGCGCACTGCAACGAAGAGTAGCCCCCGCTCACCACAACTAGAGAGAAAGGCCGCGTGCAGCAACAAAGACCCAATGCAGCCAAAAGATAAATAAATTAAAAAATTAAAATTAAAAAAATAATAATTAAGTGTAAAAAGTCATACATAATAAACATTTCAAAGTGTGGAGAAATTTAACCATTTTTCAGCACCCTCAGTCCTACTCAGTAGAGGTAACCATGATGGAAACATATATATATATATATAACTGCAAATTGGAAATTTTCTTTTCCCTGACCAGTGATGGAATGCAGGACCTTGGCAGTGAAAACGTGGAGTCCTAAGCACTGGACCACCAGGAATTCCCAGCAAATTGGAAATTTTTAACTTAGCTACATCATTCTGCAGCACATATAGATCAGTGCTTATAGATTTACCCCATGCTTTTATTTTTCTTTTTCAGATTCTCTTCCATTCTGGCTTATTACAAGATATTGAATATAGTTCCCTGTGCTATACAGTGGGATCTTCTTGTTTATCTATTTTATATATAGTAAAAAAAAAAAGTAAATTTTATAATATGTGTATATTACCACAATTAAATGTAAAGTTTTTAAGGCAAAAGAGTGAAAGCACAGCCCACAGTATGGAAGAAAACTTTGCATATCATATATCTGATAGAGGACTTATATAGAAAAATATAAAGAACTATTATTACTTAATAATAAAAGTCAAATAACTCAGTTTAAAAATGGCAAAGGATCTGCATACATATTTGTCCAAAAACGATATACAAATGACCAGGAGCTATGAAAAAAGGCTGCATATCATTAGTCATCAAGGAAATGCAAATCAAAACACTAATGAGGGACTTCCCTGGCGGTCCAGCAGTTAAGACTGCACTTCCACTGCAGGGAGCATGTTTAATCCCTGGTTGGGGAACTAAGATCCCACATGCTGCGTGGTATGGCCAAAAAAAAAAAAAAAGGAAAAAAAACCCACTAATGAAATATCACTACATAGCCACTAGGATGGCTAGAATCAAAAAGCTAGAATCATAACAAGTGTTGTTGAGGATATATGGAGAAACTGGAACCCTCATAACTGAGTGGTGCAAATAATAATTGGTGCAGTCACTTTGGAAAACAGTCTGGCTGTTCCTCAAATATTAAACCTAGAATTACCATATAATCCATCAATTTCTCTCTACCTATATGCCCAAGTGAAATAACAACACATGTTCAAACAAAAACTTGTACATGAATTTTTTTAACATCTTTATTGGAGTATAATTGCTTTACAATGTTGTGTTAGTTTCTGCTGTATAACAAAGTGAATCAGCTATACGTATACATATATCCCCATATCCCCTCCCTCTTGCGTCTCCCATGAATTTAATTTATTTTTTTAAAGTAAATTTATTTATTTATTTTTGGCTGTGTTGGGTCTTCATTGCTGTGCACGGGCTTTCTCTAGTTGTGGTGAGCGGGAGGCTACTCTTCTTTGCGGTGTGCAGGCTTCTCATTGCAGTGGCTTCTCTTGTTGCGTAGCATGGGCTGTAGGCACACAGGCTTCAGTAGTTGTGGCTTGTGGGCTCTAGAGTGCAAGCTCAGTAGTTGTGGCGCACGGGCTTAGTTGCTCTGTGGCATGTGGGATCTTCCTGGACCAGGGCTGGAACCTGTGTCCCCTGCATTGGCAGGCGGATTCTTAACCACTGCACCACCAGGGAAGTCCCGGTACATGAATTGTATAGCAGCATTATTCATAGTAGCCAAAGATAGAAAAATTCCAAATGTACATTAATGGATGAATAGATAAATGCAATGTGTTTTATTCATCCAGTGGAATATTTTTTGGCCGTAAACACAAATGAAGTGTTGATACATGCTACAACATGGGAGTACCTTGAAAAAATCATGCTAAGTGAGTGAAGTCAATCACAAAGACCATATATTATATAATGCCATTCATTTGAAAGCCTTGAGTAGGGAAATCTATATAGATACAAAGATTAGTGGTTGTCTAGGCATGGGGACTGGAGGAAGAAATTGGGAACATTGGGAGTGATAGCTAAAGAACAGAGGAGTTTTTTTTTTAATCTTTTTATTATCTTGTTTTTAATAACAAGGTGTTGGAGCTACAAGATTATATTTTGTCAACATGGGAATATTTTGTGCATCATTGAGAGTAAGGCATTCAACTCTCTGTGTAAAGTCTGTGGGCACCCCACATGTTAGCAGGTGAATTTTTAATGGTTTTTTGTTTTGTTTTTTTGCTGAACAACTCCACACAAAAAATGAGTGCCTCATTAACATTTATTGTTTCTGCAAGGTCAAAAGGAGAACAGTGAACTCTAATTATAGCTGTTGTGGACTAGAAGTAATGTGTTACCAAGGAACTAGTGTTCTCAATTATATTTTCATAATTTTATTGGAAATTTTAAAAAAAGTATCAGATTTATAAAAATTTGAATGCAACCTTTAAAGAAAGATTCATTCATTTTAAAGAAAAGGTTTCATTCATTTTTTTAAAAAATGAGAATACTTTTGTTTGTCATCAAAATGATTTTACTGTGATTATTGTTCATGTTACTATTGAATTAGATTAAAATATTTTGTAGTAGATTTCAGGGAATTCATTCTTTCTCATGAGTTCTTTGTGTGTCAGGAACTAGAAATCCACTTTTTAAATGTTTGGGAAATATGTGGTTTAGTGTAGTTACGTATAGGGGTCTCTTAGAGAATTCCTTAGAGATCCAAGAAGATAAACAACCAATGATTATAAGGACAAGAACTAAAAGATCTCTAGAGATGAGTTAATCCTATACTCTACGTTTTCCTCTCCTTTTCCTCATTCCCATCAATTCCTTTTTCCTTTTCTTTCATATTGTCTTATCTCTTTTCTTGTCTTCCTCCTGCCTCTCTCCTTCTTCACAGAGGTTTTTTTAAAAAAATTATTTATTTTATTTATTTATTTTTGGCTGTGTTGGGTCTTCATTGCTGTGCACGGACTTTCTCTAGTTGTGGTGAGTGGGGGCTACTCTTCGTTGCAGTGCGCAGGCTTCTCATTGCGGTGGCTTCTCTTGTTGGGAAGCACAGGCTGTAGGCGCGCGGGCTTCAGTAGTTGTAGCTCGCGGGCTCTAGAGCGTAGGCTCAGTAGTTGTGGCGCACAGGCTTAGTTGCTCCGCAGCATGTGGGATCTTCCCGGACCGGGGCTCCAACCCGTGTCCCCTGCATTAGCAGATGGATTCTTAACCACTGCGCCACCAGGGAAGCCCTCTCTCTCCTTCTTAACTTCTATAATTCATACAAATGCAATCTCTTAACCCCAATCTGAATTCCCATAGCTTCATTTTGCACATGATGCATAATAGCTCCAGCCTGCATTCAGTTAACACTTTGTTGCACACTTGTCACTATTCAAGGGTTTAGTATAAATCAATGAAGCAAGAGTAGATTCCTTTACTCATGCATCTTATATTCCAATGAAGAGAGGCAATAAACAATGAAGAATAAATTACACACTACATAAGGAAATCGTGAGCATTATGAAAAATACTGGAGAGGACCAGGGTGAATCAGAAATGGGTTTGGCAGTGAGTTGCAATTTTAAGTCAAGTGATCAGGGAAATTATATCTCATTGTCAACTTTTTTTGTGTGTCCCTTGAGCCCAGTTTCCAGAGTGAAAATGTGATTGATTTAACTCAGGTCACTATAAATTTCCATTTTACACTCAGTTGAGTAGTTTATGTGGCATTTTCAAAGTAGTCATGCTCTTCTATAAATCTGTGATTATGATTTATTTACCATAAAAAATACTAAACCAGAAATGTCCTAATAAAAGTATTCTTTTGGTGAGGACTCTTCTCTCTCAAAGGTTATTAGTCTATTTACCAAGAGCTCAGTTTTCAGTATATTTACAAAGAGATTACACTTGGTCACCTGCATTCTTTTTTCCCCAGAGACACTTCCTGTATATAAATCACTGGATAGATAGCTGTTTGATTTGTTCCCACTAGGGAATAGAAGAGAGCAGAGGAGTTTCTTTTTAAGGTGAGGAAAATGTTCAGAAATTGGCTGTAGTGGTGATTATTGAATCTACCTGTGAATATACTGATGCTATGAACAAGGGCTCGTGTGCCCACAGCACAGAAAGCTCTGACAGTGGGTGTTTGTAGCAAAGTAAGGGTTTATTTGCAGGGTTCCAAGCAAGGGAGTGGGAGGCAAGTCTCATATCCACTCCAGCTTGGTCTTTGAGTTAAGGGTTTTTTTAAGGGGAAGAATAAAGAGGCTGGGATTAATCATCATCTTGTGACACTTCTGTGACATTTCTTAATGATAGCTTCAGGAGTCAGGATGTCTCTCCTTTAGGATTCCCAGCCCAGGTGGTCCATGGCTTGGAGGTCTGTTAGCTTATCTTGCCCTGGAGAAACAACCTCTGTTTGTACGTTAATGATGATATCTGTAATAACAATTTTAGTACATTAACGATGTTATCTACAGCAGCAATTTGACTCTAGTTGATTAGGTCAGAGGGGACGAGAAAGGGAATAAAGTTTTGGATAAAGAGATTAATCATAAACTCAGTAAGGGAACTTTGTTTTAGGGGAATTCGGTTTCACTGAAAACCAGTGAGTTTTAGACATTAAAGGGTCCATTGTATAGTATGTGTGTTGTATCTCAATAAAGCGTGCAAATAAGTGGATAAATGCGTTAAGAGTTTTGCAATGCAAGCAATTCAGGCTCTTAGACATCTAAGAGTTTCCAGGTTATTTAACACATCCATCACCTCAAATTGTTATCGTGTATGTGTGTGTGTGTGTGTGTGTATGTGTGTGCGTGTGTGTGTTGAGAACTCTTAAGATCCACTCTCTTAGCAAATTTCATTTATACAATACAGTATAAGTATCTCAAATCATCGTATTGTCATCCTCAAATTAGACCATTTTATTAGTCAGTTATACCTCGAAGTAGAGCTTGGAGGGGTAAAAAGACTTTCCAGGTGCATCTCACATTTATATTACGGTTTGTTATTGTTCTTTTTGTTATTTTAGTGAAAATAGGAATTCAATTGCTTTAGGGATCTTATAGCTTTTTACATTTCAAAATTCTCTAGGGACACAAGCTAACATTGATCTAAAATAAATTTCCTTCCAGTGTAAAATGTGAATTTAATGAAACCTGATAGTTTAATGACACATCTCACACCCTCTGCTTAGAGAAGAGGCCCTTCCCCCAGCTAGGACTGTGGGGTTCAAACTCCCCACTAGAGCCAAACGCTCTGGGATTCTTCTCAAATGAGTGGGGGTGGGGAAGAGATGGGTAGAAGTCTCAAGGCTGTCAAATTTCAAAGATTAAAACGGAGCCTGAGGGCTTCGCTCGTGGCGCAGTGGTTGAGAGTCCACCTGCCGGTGCAGAGGACACGGTTTCGTGCCCCGGTCCGGGAGTATCCCACATGCCGCGGAGCGGCTGGGCCCGTGAGCCATGGCCGAGCCTGCGCGTCCGGAGCCTGTGCGCTGCAACGTGAGAGGCCATAACAGTGAGAGGCCCGCGTACCGCAAAAACAAACAAACAAACAAAAAAACGGAGCCTGACTCTTTATTACAGATAGTGATGTCACACTGAAGTGGCTACGTTTCTAAACAAGGGTCACAGTTCCAGTTACACCAAGCCTTCTTGTTGCAGTTTGTCCTGGTCTGGGCGCCCTCTTGTCTATACTTGCTTCATCTTCAAACTGAATGAGGAATTCCCTGTGCACACCTGTGACCTCGCGTTCCGACCAAGCTGCGGGATACAGAGTCAGCCTTAGGACAGGAATAAGCTCTGTTTAAATTCAAATATTCCCGCGGGGACAGGTCACCCACCAACGGCTGAAGCCTCTTCGCCTGAGCCAAGCGTCCTCCCGCCCCGCTGTCACTCAGGCACGAGGGGGCGAGGCCTTGGGAACTGCCCAATCAGGGAGGTCGCTGGGGCCTGTGGGTGGGGTGACGCCCCTCAACGGAAGGGCTGTAGCTAACCGCTCTGGCTTTGCTCCGGATGCTTATCTTCCCCTAGTGGTTTTCTTCCTCTGCCGCAGGCTGTGTTGTGCTGTGATCTATACGGGTCGTGGGAGTCGTAGGAAGGATTCGGGGAGACCCAGGAAACCTAGAAATGGTGAGTGTGCTTCCCTGGATGTGGAGACGGAGAGGAGGGGCTGGTGGGAACCGGCCGGAAGCGGCCGTGGCGGGACCCGGGCCTCCCCGCGGTCAACTTCGGAGTCCGCTGGCCCGAGCCCACCCGGGGCGCCGCTCGGACCTCAGTCCGCTCCGGCTCGCAGCGTGGGGGCGGGGCGGGGCCGGCAGCCGGGACCCCGGGCGTCCTGTCCCGTCCCTTGGTGCGCGGCGACGTCGGCCCTGACCCCGGAGCCTCTCTGCGCAGCTCTGCGCCCGCAGCCCCCCGTCTCCCCCAGGTTGTGCGGTGACCGCGGGAGGGTCGTTAGACTCGGGGTCTGGGTCATAGGCGTGGGAGGAGCTGTGGTGTGTGAGGTCCCCATTCCCTCCTTTCTCCCCAGCGCGACACGTTTTCTCTTGAGTTTTTCAAATTTGGTGGGAGCGGGGTCTCAAATCCACAACCCTGTTTTACCAGCGTAGCTCTTCCTAGGGTTGGCGATAAATCCCTAAATTTAAAAATCCCTTTCATATTCCCAAACGCCAGTTTCCTCTCTCTGATTCACAACATATTCTACTGTTTGTCCGCCGTGGTACATTTCAGATAGCCTCAATATTTTAATTGTTTATCCTTCTTAAGTAGAGCCACGGATGGGCTGATTTTGAAAGCTTTATTTTTTTGTGTGTATTTTACATGAAAGGAAAGCCGAGAATGACCGCCTGGAAGGAACTATGTTGTATGAAATCCTTGTGCCTCTCGTCCCAGGATCTTTCCTGGGCCCAGACATCCTACGGAAAATCCTTTGGTTGGAGGTTCCTTTTTGAAACTTTCCTGGGTGATCTGTTCTGTCAGCCTTGCCCATCCCTGCTTTTGTTGACCTGAAAAGATTTATTGCTTTAAGTGTTCGTTTTCAGTAGGGGTAAATACATTTTTATTTAATCAATAGGCTCGAAAGATAGCATAAAACATTTCCAAAGAGGCAAAAAAAAAGAGGTGAATTTCAGGGGTGAAAAGAAAGGTTCCAGTATTGCATTTCACTTAAGATACTGGTTTCACTCCCTCTTACCCTGACTGTAGTTGTTTCAGAGGGCTGTTCATTACTTTTGGATGATTTCAAATGAAATTCCAGGGTTTAGACTTGCAGACCAGAAGTGTTCAAGTATGATTAATTAATTACAAAACAAGTCTTGCCATGAAATAATAATTAACTGACATCTTCTTTGCTGAAAGGAATATATGTTTGGGATTTTCTGGTTGAACTAGTAAAGTACGTTCCAGTTTTCTTTCCTCCTTTCCACATAAACACTGAGTCTGAGTGAATTTGCTGGATTGGTCAGTGTGTTTGTGTCATTAAAATGTAATAGTGGTGCCAAGTAACTCCAGTGTTGAGTATGACCTGTGGTGGGTGAGCCAAACCAAGGCCCTCTCTGAGCGTGCACAGAGAGGTAGAAGTGAAGGCCAATTGGTTCTTCCTGGGGAACCTCTCCTTGTAGGTTTTCTCACCTGCTCACACCCACTACAGAAGGAGCCTTTATGCTGAGAGAAGGTGCAGAGCCCTGGAAAGATGGGGGTTCAAGTGCACCTGGGTAAGTGGAGGAGACTCGGTGATTTCTTTCTGCAGTTGTAATAGTGGTTTCTTCAGGTGCAGATGTATGCCTAAGTGTTGCATCCATAAATGTTGGCGCATTCAGTGTAATTTGTGCACAGGAAAGTCTATGGAGGTTGGTGTTCTGTCTCCCTGACAAAGGGTTTATGAATTTGGCAGTTCATTTGGGTCGGAACCTGCTGAGAAATTCCTCACTTGTGAGAATGGAAGCCTGGGAGAGGAAGGGCTCACACGTGGCCAGGCAAGAGAAGAGTATGTGCAGCTGCCAGAGTTTATTTTGGGTCCCTACCCTTCTTCACCAGGGACTGACTCACTTCTAGGGGTTCTATCTCAGTTGGGAGTGTCTGGACCACAATTTTAAGAATGTATTTAACTTTCTGAATGTGGATTTTCGTTTTGAACGGTAGGGAAGCAGTGTGCTTATCTCAGCTGATTCAAATATTTGCTTTTCTTTCCTTTGGATTCCTTTATCTCTTGAACATTGTGGTCCTGTAATTCTTTTCCTTAGTAGTTCCCACATAACCCCTCTGCATCCACACAGTATGCACTGTTTTATACATCTTGTATTACCACAGTACATTTATAACAATTACTGAACCAATAGTGATGCGCTAAAGTCCACAGTTTTTATTATCAATGACTCTTTGTGTTATAGGATCTATGGGTTTTGGTAAATGTTTATTGAAACGTATCCATCATTTCTCTATCCTGTAGAGTAGTATCAGTTCCCTCAAAGTCCCTTATGCTTCATCTATTCATTCATCTCTCCCTTCAACCCCCAAATCCTTCAGAACCAAAGATCTTTTTCTGGCTCATAATAATGTCTTTTCCAGAATGTCAAATACTTGGAATCTTGTGTTGCCTTGTCAGATTGGCTTCTTTCACTTAGCAATGTACTTTTAAGATTCCTTCATGTGTTTTCATGGTTTGATACCTCATTTCATTTTTTCACTGAACAATATTTCATCTTATTACAGTGGGAACGACACTGATTTTTTATCCATTCGACTCTTGAAGGACATCATGCTTAACTCTAACTCTTGCCCATTATGAATAAAACACCTAGAAACATTCATGTGTAGGCTTTTTTGTGTACTTAAGGTTTCCACTAATTTAGGTCTCTACCAAGGAATGTGATTGCTGGATCTTACTATAAGAGTATATTAAGTATTGATGGAAAATTCTTATCTTCCAATGTAGGCATACCAAATTTCATTCCCACCACCAAGGAATGAGGATTACCAGCAGCTTCAACATCTTCACTGATATCTGGTGTTCTGAGTGTTTTGAATTTAGCCATTTAATAAGTGTGTAGTGACATATCATTGTTGGTTTTTTTTGTAATTTCCCAAAGACATTTGTTGAGCATGTTTTCATGTTGCTTATTTCCCATCTGTATATCTTGTTTGGTGTGGTGTCTGTTCAGATCTTTTTCCCATTTTTAATTGAGTTGTTTGTCTTCTTACTGTTGAGTTTTAAGAATTATATATATATATTTTGGTTTGGGGTTTTTAAAAAATTATTTATTTATTTGGTTGCACTGGGTCTGAGTTGCAGCTTGCAGGCTCCTTAGTTGCAGTACATGGGCTCCTTAGTTGTGGCATGCAAACTCTTAATTGTAGCATGCATTTGGGATCTAGTGCCCTGACCAGGGATCGAACTCGGGCCCCCCTGCGTTGGGAAGCACATAGTCTTATCCACTGCACCACCAGGGAAGTCCCCAAGAATTCTATGTATATTCTGGATACCAGTCGTTTATCAGATATGTGTGTTACAAAGACATTCTCCTAGTCTGTGACTTGTCTTTTCATTGTCTTAACACTTTCCCAGCACAGGAATTTTCCTTTTAATAAAGTGAGACATCATTTTTTCCTTTCATGGTTGGTTTGTTTGTTTTGGGTGTTGTATCTAAGTATGATGTTAGCTGCAGGTGTCCTGTAGACATTTTTCTCAAGGACAGAGAGTTCCCTTCTATTATTAGTTTGTTACCATAAATGGATGTTGAATTGTATCAAATCTTTTTATGTTCATTTCCCCCCTCCTTTCATTTCTGATATTATTTCTGTTTTGCCTTCTCTTCTCTGTTATCTTGACTAGATGTCAATCAATTTTATTATAATTAATATTTTCTGCAGACCAGGTTTTAGTTTTGAAAAGTAGAAGAGTAGTTTTTTCTTTCAAAAATGTAAATATTTCACTCTACTCTCTTCCTGCTTGCATGGTTTCTGAAAAGAAGTCTGATTTAATTCTAATCGTTTTTCTCTATAAGTAAGGTGGGTTTCCCCTCTGGCTTTTTCTCACTATATTCTCTTTCTCTTTGATTTTTCTCTAGTTAGAATATTATATACTTGGTATGCATTTTTTTTTTTTTTTTTTTTTTTTTTTTTTGTGGTACGCAGGCCTCTCACTGTTGTGGCCTCTCCCCTTGCAGAGCACAGGCTCCGGACGCACAGGCTCCGGACGTGCAGTCTCAGAGACCATGGCTTACAGGCCTAGCTGCTCCGCGGCATGTGGGATCTTCCTGGACCGGGGCATGAACCCGTGTCCACTGCATCAGCAGGTGGACTCTCAACCACTGCACCACTAGGGAAGCCCTTGGTATGCATTTTTGACGTTTAGTGTTCTTTAAGCTTTTTGGATCTACAGCATGCCATTTATGATTAATTTTAGGAAAATCTCAATGATTATTACTTCATTTTTTCTGTTCCTTTCTGTGTATCCTTTCTTTTTTCAGATATTCCCATTTTGTGTATTTTAAACCTGTCATTGCTGTACAGTTCATGGATATTGTGTTCTGTCTTGTTTGTTTTGTTTTTGTATTTTTGACTTTGTGTTAGCCTCTGGTGAAATATATTGTTTTCAGTACAGGCCTTGTTAAGAACAGAGTATTTGGTATTTTTTATTATTATTACTTTTTTTTGATGTGGACATTTTTAAAAGTCTTTATTGAATTTTGTTATGATATTATTTCTATTTTTATGTTTTGGTTTTTTGGCCACGAGGCATATATTAGCTCCCCAACCAGGGATCAAACCTGCGCCCCCTACATTGGAAGGCGAAGTGTTAACCACTGGACCACCAGGGAAGTCCCTGGTGCTTATTTTTACATGCCATCTTTATTTCTTCTTTCCCAGTTTTAGAGAGAGTGTTTTGCCTGTGACCTCAATGCTCTGATGGGTCTAAGAAGACTTGTTCAAGTTTTTTTCATTTTTTTTCTTTGAGGCCAGGAATGATGACTTCTAAGCTCCTTAAATGCCAGATTAGAACCTGTAAGTCTCTGTCTTCAATTTTTGATGATTGCTGACTGCTTTAAAACCTCATTCATTCTCTTTACACTTTTACCCACATCTATACAAAGTGATCAGAAAGCCTTAGTCCTTCTTCCATTGGCAGTGGCAAGAGATTCAGTCCTCCTAAGATCCTGCTCTTGTGTGTGAACCCTCATTCTAACCCAGCCCCTAACTTCAGTTTTTAAAAGTCCAATTACCTTTCCTTGCTTGTGAAGCCATTTCTTGAAAGCTCTGGAGAGGCCTGCCTTACTTTCCTCAGATACCTCAATTATTTAGGTAATAAAACCTTTCATACACTATTGGCAATGTGTACTGTCATCAGCAAAGGAATTCCTATCCCCAGGGGTCAAGCTGTCATGTTCCTGTAAACCTTGTTGGAGCTTGGAAATTAGAGAAGTTGGCAGGGCAGCCTCTAGAGTGGCTGGTCAGGAAATAACTTCCTCCTGCAATTTGAAAATGGAGATTTTATGTTCTTTAGGAGGAAAACACTGTTGAATCCTTTGTGTATTTCATACTTTTGGGCAGATTCACCATCAAACCCTTGTGATTTTCAGTGAATGCACTTGCAATCTACAACTCTTAATCTGTTCCTCAAGGTTAGAAAGGCACAGGGCACTGTGTTCTAGATCTGCCATAAAGAGATCTTCTGGCATATTGTCTCACTCTGTGTGGCTATGTATGCCTCTTAAGCAGCCCTGAGGTACATGACTATAGGAATTTTGTGGTCTGTGTTTTCATGCTATCTTCCTACTGTCTGCGCCAATTAACTTTCTAGTGCATCAGATCAAAGAGAAAGGAAAAACTGAATCTGTGGTAAATATTACACAAGTTAACAGCACTATTTCCCCACAAGAAATTTTTTTTTTGTCACCTACATCTGACTACTTATAAAGGCCTGGATTACTTTACGGCCAGATTGGCCAGCTGGATCCTATTAAAAGTTTTACAGTTTTCTTGGACTCTTGTTTGGTGATGGGAATAGAAGAAAAAGCTTCCAGTTCAGCACTATGTTCTTATTCATAAAAGTTTGTGCAGATTTGACCCTCTGCCTCATAAGTGCTAAAAATGGTATGTAAAAAGGAAGGAGATGAAAGAGTTTTTCTTCAAAAGTATTGATGGTCTTAAAATGGTAACATTTGTTTCATTTGTATATCATGTCTGTCATTTCCCAACATGTTCTGGACCCTGCTGTTAGTGAGAAATGAGATGTAATGTGATCAGAGTAAATATTTCCATGTTCATTATGCTGCTAAATTTGTGAGGAAGTAGAGACAGAGTAAGTTCCTGATGATCAAGTCATAGAATAAATGTTTGGATATGACAGAATCATACATAACCTTCATATAAATAGTGTATGTGGCTTCCCTGTGGCACAGCAGTTAAGAAACTGCCTGCCAATTCAGGGGACATGGGTTCGATCCCTGGCCCAGGAAGATCCCACATGCCACGGAGCAACTAAGCCCGTGTGCCACAACTACTGAGCCTGCGCTCTAGAGCCCATGTGCCACGACTACTGAAGCCCGCGCGCCTAGAGCCTGTGCTCTGCAACAAGAGAAGCCACCACAATGGGAAGCCTGCGCGCTGCAATGAAGAGTAGCCCCTGCTTGCTGCAACTAGAGGAAGACCCAAAGCAGCCAAAAATAAACACAAAACAAAACAAAAATGGTGTATAGATGTCTAGTCCTGTCAGTGTCATTCATCCTGCTATACACATATTTGGGGTATTTTAGGACTCGGTAGCCATTGAAGATGTGGCTGTGAATTTCACCCTGGAGGAGTGGGCTTTACTGAATCCTTCACAGAAGAAACTCTACAGAGATGTGATGCAGGAAACCTTCAGAAACCTGGCCTCAGTAGGTAAGGGTGACAGCTTTCCTTTACTTTGTCAGTTAGGGAACAAATGTTTCTTGCTCATTGATGGTCTTCTAAGATGTCCTATGTGGAAGGAAGGATGTTGGTATATAAACTAGACCTGGTCACAGCCAACAATGAATATAGAATCTAATAATTATTTTATAATTTCTAATATTTTGGATTCGTTTTTCTGCATCTGCAATTTAGGGAAAAAATGGGAGGATCATGACATTGAAGATCAGTACAAAAACCAGGGGAGAAAACTAAGGTAAGTCACACTCAAAACAGAAAGTAGTGCCTTATATGAGGGTCCTGGTATGTGATGAAATTTTAAAAGAAGGGACCTAAACACATAATGCCTGCTTGACATTTATTTATTCTCAGAAAAACTTTCCCCCAGATACTTTCTAATATGTGACATAGATACTAAGTGTTTGGAAAATAGTTCTCTTGGAAACAGTATTAACAAGCCCTATATGTGAATATCAGTGTTTTGATAATTCCAAGAGTGAAGTCTTCTTGCAGGGCATTTCTTATATTCAATCAAAAACAATTCAGGGAAGGGAGATAACCTACACTTTTGCTATAGATCATAAAAATGTAGTTCAAATATCCTACTAATAAATATTAAATTGTTGGTAAAGAAATCATTACTAACGCGATTCTCATTTTTTACAGAAGTCATGTTGTAGAGAGACTCTGTGAAAGTAAAGAGGGTAGTCAGTGTGCAGGAAACTTCAGCCTTATTCCAAAACTCAGTCTGAAGAAGAAAACTACTGGAGTGAAACTACATGAATGCAGTGCATGTGGAAAAGTCTTTATGCATCATTCATCCCTTAATAGGCATATCAACCGTCATAGTGGGCACAAACTGTATGAGTATCAGAAATATGAAGAGAAGCCATATAAATGTAAGGAACGTGGTAAAGCCTTCAGTTATCTTCAGTGTTTTGAAAAACATGAAAGAAAACACAGTGGACAGGAGAACTATAAATGTAAGGAATGTGGGAAAGCTTTTCGTTTTCGCACATCCTTTCAAACACATAAAAGGATTCATACAAGAGAAAAGCCCTATGAATGTAAAGAATGTGGGAAATCCTTTATGTGGCTTACAACCTTTCAAAGACACATGATAATGCACACTGGAGATACTCCTTATAAATGTAAGGAATGTGGGAAACCCTTTAAGTGGCTCACAACCTTTCGGAGACACATGATAACACACACTGGAGATGCTCCTTATAAATGTAAGGAATGTGGGAAAGTCTTTACTTTTTTAAGTGCACTACAAATACATGAAAAAACCCACATGGGAGAGAAACCCTATCAATGTAAACAATGTGGAAAAGCCTTTAGATATCGTCGAACTTTTCAAATACATGAAAGGATTCACACAGGAGAGAAACCCTATGAATGTAAGCAATGTGGTAAATCTTTTATTTCCCGTGTAGGATTACAAAACCATGAAAGAAATCACAATGGAAAGAAATTCTATGAATGTAAAAGATGTAGTAAAGCATTCAGTTATTCCAGTTCTCTTCGAAAACATGAAAGAAATCATACTGGAGAGAAACCCTATGAATGTAAGGATTGTGGAAAAGGTTTTATTTTTCTCTCAAGCCTTCGCACACATGATAAGTCACTCTGGAGATGGACCTTATAAATGTAAGGAATGTAAGAAAGCATTCATTACTCCCAGTTCATTTCAAATACATGTAAGGACTCACACAGGAGAGAAGCCTTATAAATGTAAACAATGTGGGAAGACTTTCAATTGGCCCACTTCCATTTGCAGACATGAAAAAAGTCATAGTGGAGAGAAACCCTATGAGTGTAGGCAATGTGGTAAAGCCTTCAGTTGTCCCAGATCCTTTCAAAGCCATGAAAGGAGACACAGTGGAGAAAAGCCTTATGAATGTAAAAAATGTGGTAAAGCCTTCAGTTGTCCATATTCCTGTCGAAAACATGAAAGAAGTCATGATGGAGAGAAACCTTATGAATGTAAAGAATGTGAGAAAGCCTTCAGTTCTCTCATCAAATTTCAAAGACACGTGATGAAGCACACTGGAGATGGACCTTATAAATATAAGGAGTGTGAGAAAGTCTTTGATTGTCCCAATTACTTTCGAAGTCATGAAAGGATTCACAGTGTAGAAAAGCCCTATGAATGTAAGGAATGTTGTAAAGCCTTCAGTACTCCTAGGTCCCTTCGAAGACATGAAAGAACTCATACTGGAGAGAAACCTCATGCATGTAAGGAATGTGGTAAAGCCTTCAGTTATCCCAGTTTCCTTCAAAAACATGAAAGTCATACTGGGGAGAAACCCTATCAATGTAAACAATGTGGTAAAGCCGTCAGTTATCTCAGTTCCCTTTGAAGTCATGAAAGAACTCATAGTGGAGAGAAACCCTATGGATGTAAGGAATGTGGGAAAGCATTCATTTTTCTCTCAAAATTTCGTTTACACATGATAAAACACACTGGAGTTGCACCTTACACATGTAAGAAATGTGGGAAAGCCTTCGATTGTCCCAGTTCATTACAAAACCATGAAAGAACTCACACTGGAGAGAAACCGTATGAATGTAAGAATTGTAGTAAAGCCTTCAGTCATCTCCGTTCTTTACGAAATCATGAAAGAACTCATATTGGAGAGTAGCGCTTGGGAAAGCCTTCAGTTCTGTCACTAAATTTTCAAGACATGTGGTGAAGCACACTGGAGATGGACCTAATAGTGTAAGGAATGTGGGAAGGCCTTTGAGTTTTTTCAGTTCATTATGAAATCATGAAAGAACTCACACTGGAGAGAAACCACACGAATGTGAAAATTATAGGAAAGTCTTCGATTGTCCCAGTTCTGTTCAAAACCATGAAAACACTCATAATGGAAAGTAGGCCTATGAATGTCAGGAATGTAGGAGAACCTTCAGTTGTCCCAGTTCATTCTGAATACAAAAAAAAGAATTCACACTGGAGAGAAACCCTGTGAATGCAAACTGTATGGTAAAGCCCTCAGCAATTCCTATTATGTTCAAATATGTGAACTCTTACCAGAAACTGAACGTAAGGAATATTGGAAAGCCTTTATCACACAACGTTTTAAGGACACAAGATGGTGCACACCATGTAAGCATGAGGAATTGGGGAGGTTTTCAGTCCCATTTTCTTGGGAAAGAACTCACTCTAGAGAGAATTCTGTTAAATATAAACAATATATGAAAACCTTCATTTGCCCTACATCCTTACAAAACCATGTGAGAATGTACACTGGATAGATAGCAAGTAACTGAAAAGTAAAACAAACTATTCAGTTGAAACAAATATTTTTGTAGTCATGTGAAAACTGCACTGGAAAAAACTCATGTTAATGTAAGTAATATGGGTAAGCCTGGTACAAATTAATTCATGTAGAATACTCAAAGTTACAGTCTGGAAGAAGTGTTATAAACTTTAAACATATATTGTCTTTATCAGTGGCACATTCTTAAAGTTATTATCTGTAGTATGGAGTAGTACTTACTTTTGCAAGTAAATACTGAGGTAAGATAATTCTGTAGGTACTCTTTAGGCAATTGTTCCTAAGTTTGATAGGTAATTTTATCCTTTACTCAGTAAAATTTTTGTTTTTATTTTGAAGACTCTTTGATCCATGGGTGAATTGAAGTCCATTTCTAATATGTAAGTGGGGTTAATTTTTATATAATACTCTTCTGCAAATAAGAGAACACTGAAAAATGACACTTTGGTACTTGTCTGTTTATTGTACTGGCCTCCTGCAGCAAGTACTCAACATCCCTTATACATTATATACATATTCCACCTTTACTTCTTAAGAGAAAACTAACTTTTCATTGGCCTGAAGAGCTTTATTCCATTTCTTTGCTAACAATGAGTTGGCATATATTTGTAAGTATGCAAAGTTCATCATATACTCTCATGTGAATTATTGTTTTCATCTTTTGTCCTTTGTTATTTGTCATTCCTTCTGGCTGAGATTTGGGCTATGGAATTTGCATTAAGAGAGACCTGTGAGGGCTTCCCTGGTGGCGCAGTGGTTGAGGGTCCACCTGCCATTGCAGGGGACACGGGTTCGTGCCCCGGTCCAGGAGGGTCCCACATGCCACGGAGCGGCTGGGCCCATGAGCAATGGCCACTGGGCCTGCATGTTCAGGGCCTGTGCTCTGCGACGGGAGAGGCCACGGCAGTGAGAGGCCCACGTACTGAAAAAAAAAAAAAAGAGAGAGAGACCTGTGAGAGGACAATAAAATTTAGAGTTGGAGAGGACCCTTTTTGACTCTGTTACGTCAATGTGAGTAATGTTGTGAATTACATTTTCTAGATTCTGTTGCTTTTATGGCCCCATGTTAGAATTCACCAAAGCCTAATTTACAGGTAACTTGAAATGCAGATGTGAAATAGGATTAGGTAGATTTTGGAGCCACTTGTATGGAAAGAGACATACAAGAAGCATAGGGCCTTTGCAGACACTTGCTTCCAGCTCATTTTCCTCATTTTTTGCTCTGCCAGTCAGGAATATTCTCAAAACTGAAGAGAGTCCAAGACGGTGGAGTAGGAAGACCCTGAGCTCACCTCCTCCCATGGGCACATCAAAATTACAACTGTTTACCAAGCAACTATTGATGAGAAAGACCTGAACACTAGCAGAAAAGATCTTCTACATGTAAAGATAGGAAGAAGGACCCACAACAAGACCAGTAGGAAGTGTGGAGAAATGTTAGTCAAGACCCATTACCCACAAACAGGAGGATAATTACAATTGCAGAAGTTGTCCCAAGGAGCAAGGGGGTCCAAACCCCACATCTTGCTCCCCAGCCTAAGGGCCCTGCACTGGAAAGACAAGCCCCCAGAACATTTGGCTTTGAAGACCAGCAGGGCTTACTTTCAGGATACTCAGAGGGCTGTAGGAAATAGAGACTCCACTCTTCAGGGATGCACATAACATCTCATGTGCTCCAAAATCCAGGGCAAAAGCAGTAATTTGAAAGGAGCCTAGGTTTGACCCACCTGCTGATCTTGGAGAGACTCCTGGAAAAGCAGGAGGCAACTGGTGTTTACTCTCGGGACATAGACACTGTGACAGCCCTTTTGGGGCTGTCCACAAGGATACTGGTGCTGACAAGTGTGGTTTTGGAATTGTCCTTCTAGCTTATTAGCACAAGAGATGTGCACTACCCACCAGCCTGTTGGCCCCAGTATTGGGATACCTCAGGCCAAGCAGCTAGCCAGGTGGGGATGCAGCCCCACCCACCATATGGCCGGCTGCCTTAAGACACGTTGAGCCCCCAGTTGCCCTGGCACTGGCTCTGGGACCCCTGAGGCCCCACAGCCAGCTGTTGGGGCCCAACCCAATATACCAGTGGGCCTACACCAGGATCCAGCCCCATTCACCAGTGGGCCAGTACCAGCTTTGGGACACCCCAGACCTTGTAGCCGTCTGTGACAGAAATAAGCCCTGCTCACCAGTGGGCTGACACCAACTCTGAGACCCCCAGCTTACTGCAGCCAAAGACCTCAGGATCTGGCTCCACCCACCAGTGAGCTGGCATTAACCCCAGGACCCCCTGGGCCTCAGCCCCACCTACCAACTCTAAGACACCTTGGACCCTTCAGCCAGCCACCCTGGGATTTGGCCCCAATCACCACCAGGCTGTCAGTAGATTTGGGGGTCCCAGGCCCATGACCTCCCACCCTGGAAACTAGCTCCACCCACCAGTGGGGCAGCACTGGCCCTCAGAACCCCTGGGGCTCTGTAGCCAGCCACTTCATGTCCTGACCCTACCTACTAACAGTCAGCAACCTCCCCACAAGGCAGGACCTGGCAACCAACTGGACCAAGGGGCAGCCACACCTAGTCAGCCCGCTGCACGAGAAGGACCCACATAGGGGGCACACCTAGAGCATATACCTCTGGTGTCCAGAGGAGAGAGCACTGCTGGCACACATAGAACGTCTCCTACAAAAGGCCACTTCTCCAACGTCTGGAAACAAGCAATGTGCCAAATACATAGAAATTTAAAAAGCAAATTGGGCAAAGTGAGGTGACAGGAATATGTTCCAAACAAGGAACAAGATAAAACCCCAGAAGTAGAACTAAGGAAGCAGAAATAAGCAATCTGCTTGTTCAAGGTAATGATCATAAAGATGCTCAAAGAACTTGGGAGAAGAATGGGTGAACAGAGGGAGAAATTAGTCATTTTTAACAAAAATTTAAAAAATACAAAGAAGCAAACAGTTGAAGAATACAATAAGTGATACTTTTAAATACACTAGAAAGAATCAGTAGTAGATTAGATGATACAGAGGAATGAATCAGCAACTGGACGACAGAGTAGTGGAAATCACTCAATCTGAACAGAAAATAAGGAAAAAGAATTTTTTTAAAATGAGAGTTTGAGACTTCTGAGACAACAAGAAGCATACTAACATTCTCATTATAGGAGTCCCAGAAAGAAAGGAGAGAAAATGGGCAGAAGACATATTTGAAGACATAATAGTCAAGAACTTCCGTAACCTGCTAAGGGAACAGACATCCAGGTTCAGGAATTACAGTCCCCAAAGGACCAATCTAATCCATATATATATATATATATATTATTGTATATATTTATATTATAATATATCATGGAATATTACTCAACCATAAAAAAGAATGAAATTTTGCCATTTGCAACATTGTGCATGGGCCTAGAAGGTATTATCCTAAGTGAAATAAGTCTGACAGAGAAAGACAAATACTGTATAATTTCACTTACTTTTGGAATCTAAAAAACAACAAAAACAAACATAGCAAAACAGAAACAGAGTTACAGATACTGTGTCAAACACGTAGTTGGCAGAGGGAGAAGAGGTAGGGGAGGAAAGAAATAGATGAGGGAGACTAAGAGGTGCAAACTTAGAGTTGCAAAATGAGTCACAGGTATGAAGTTTAAGGTGTGGGAAATATAGTCAATAATTATATCTTTGTATGGTGAGAGATTGTAACTAAACTTATATTAGTGATCATATTGAAATGTATAGGAATATCGAAACACCATGTTGTGTAACAGGGACTAACAGTGTTGTAGGTCATTTATATTTCAAAAACAAACTCATAAAGAGATCAGATTTCTGATTACCAGAGGCAAGGTGTGGGGGGAAGGGGAAATTGAAGGAAGGCAGTCAAAAGGTACTCACTTCCTGTTATAAAATAATTAGTACTAGGGATGTAATGTACAACATGAGAAAGTTGTTAAAGAGAGTAAATCCTAAGAGTTCTCATCAAAAGGAAAATAATTTTTTCTATTTCTTTAAAATTTTGTATCTATATGAAGTGAAGGATGTTCACTAACCTTATTGTGATAATCCTTTCATGATGTATATAAGTTAAATCATACTGTACTCTTTAAATTTATACATTGCTGTATGTCAATTATTTCTCAATAAAACTGGAAAAGAGAATATCCTCAAAACCACCAGACTGTTTGACTTCCATTTGATCAGAGCTGTAGGCTTCCACAGTGTTTTCCAAAGTTCAACCTAGAAGATTCAGCACAGTTTGGATTTTCCTGCAAGCCCACTGTGTCCACCTGGCAAGAAATTTAGGCTGTCGTGGTTGAGAATATCCTCTGAACACTGTTCTCTAGACTGTATTCATATAAGCTCTAATTTGTAATAACACCTTGGTCTGTTAATACTGCTGTTGACTTTGTGCTCCTGATTCCCCTTTGTGTTGCAGTCCAAAAGAACTACCTGTGAGTTTGTTCCTGTTCTTCACTGTGCAGTGACTGCTCAGACCCAGTCCTTCCGTGTAGAATCAGCACCTTCCTCATATCAGGCAGATTCTCAGTGTTTCCTTTTACTCACATCTGAGTGTAATCCCTGAATATGTTTTCAGTTCTCTTTGATTGTATATGATTCAAAGCATGTGCATTAATTTCTGTAATGAGTGCTTTTGTGGCTTTTTCTTAGAAATATTTTATTAGCTGTTTAACAAGCACTCATCTGCTAGGAAATAACTGTGTTTTTCATTTCCTGAGAGGGTATATTAAATATCCCATTGTAATTATAGAATTTCAGATCAACTTGTAATTTTCTCCACCTAATCATTATACATTGAGTCAGTATTATTGTGCATACAAGGGCAGGTATTTTTACCTCAGGCACTTTTAATTTTTTATTCTTTTATACTTATAATTTCTGTCATGAGACTAGTTTCTTCTTCATTCATAACACCAAGCACTTAAATCGTGGTGTTTTCTGTCTCATTTTGCCAAGACCACCATGATCACGTCTGTTGTCAAGGAGAAGGAGGGGTGTAATGAGTTCTCATACTAGGAATGACCACAAAATGTGGGGTGTAACAGTAACGGTGCACTTGAGGACTTCCTATTGGATTTTGACTTGTGTTAGATGATTTGATTGCTATTCAAGGAAGCAAGACATTATTCTACATTGGATGCTATGAAGAAGTGAGCCAAATTCTGTCATGGGTAATCGTAATAGTTATTATCTAACAAGGCAGAAAGAATGGCATGATGTTGAAGTTAATTTTTTTTTTTTTTTTTTTTTTTTTTTTTTTTTTGCGGTACGCGGGCCTCTCCCTGTTGTGGCCTCTCCCGTTGCGGAGCACAGGCTCCAGATGCGCAGGCTCAGCAGCCATGGCTCACGGGCCCAGCCGCTCCGCAGCATGTGGGATCTTCCCGGAACAGGGCACAAACCCGTGTCCCCTGCATCGGCAGGCAGACTCTCAACCACTGTGCCACCAGGGAAGCCCTGAAGTTAATTTTTAAGAAGTACCAATCATTAGTGAGAAGAGGGGAATTTGGGTCATTTAAAATCTTTAGGGAATTCCCTGGCAGTCCAGTGGTTATGACTCCGCACTTTCACTGCCGAGGGCCCCGGTTCAGTCCCTGGTTGGGGAACTAAGATCCTGCAAGCTGCAACTAAGATCCTGTTTCTCTGGTGTGGCCAGAAAAAACAAAAAACAAAACAAAAACTTTAGAATCTGTTCTCTTTTATTATTTATAGAGATACGGTTTTCATTTTGTCTTTGTTTTCATTTTGATCCATCATGGTCACAGAGTAGCTTTGTCTGGTGATGGATGTGTGTCACATTTTTCTCTTCAACAGGATATATCTAGGCCTTGTGGGGAGTGTGAGGCCAGCTCCCAGTCATCTGAAACAGGTTTTGCCTTTCTTGTCTAAATACTGAAATATTTCCTGCAGTGTACTGGATGATTTTAAAAGAAGTACACACTTAAAATATGTATTTGTAATGACAAACTCCTTAGCAAATTAGATTTTCTTCTGTTATTTCTTTATGAGTCAAGTGAAGCTTACAACTTTTCAGAGAACACAAACCAAGCAAAGGAAAAAGTCAGGATACCTGGTCCAGTGAAACCTTCTTGCTCAGAGACTAATCTCTTGATGCTAATTTTTCAACATTCCTCATATGCCAGGCAGTGTAGACTGAAAACATATACAGTTTAGCAAAAATTTTCCAGGCACTCTAGGCTCTGGATATGGAAGTATAAAAGAAGTTCTTGAACTTCTGGGTGCTTATATTTTTGTAGGAAAAGAGAGATGGTTAAATAAGAAACCTTTGCTTTTATAAAAGAATATAAGTGTAGGAAAGGAAAGGATGACAGGTGAGATGATAGGGAAGGGAGGGTATGTTGTATATCTTTTTTATGGAGGGTAGTGGCCTCAGTGAGTGAGGATGTCACCACTGATCATTTTTCCATCTAACATCTTAAGATACTGAGGAACTGCTTGGATGTGGATGTAAACAATACTTCAGTCCTGCGTTCTTGGGATTAGCAGCAGTGGTTGGTATAGACATGGTTCATCTTCATTTTAGCCATGGTTAAAAGTTTTAGTGCATGTGCTGTTTGATCATGAGTTTGGACATGGGTATCTGGGATGTGAGTTTCCCCTTTGCTTTTGGCTATCAGTTTTCATAGTATTTATGTTTCTGATTAGCATTTGAAGGGAATTGAAATTGCCTTTTGATTTGGCATTATCATTTTGCTGCTATTTTAGACCGACGGACACAATTTGTACCCCATGAAACTTTCGAGTTCCTTTGGGTTTGAGTAAAGGTCATCTGCACAGCTGTAGCTCATCATTAGTTTTCCTATGAGTAGAGTGATATCTGTGCAAGTCCAATATGATTTCCTCATTGAAACACCAAAAATAGCTATGGCTGTTTAGAGGGCAGTTATCCAAGGAGTAAATGAGGTAAGCTGCAATCAGAGGTATCATTTTGAGTAATATCTGAATGGAGTGGGAAAAGAGGTATATTTGACGTCCTCAAACTAGGATATTTTCTATGCCTTCTTATAAGAGGAGTAGCTGGGAGGTTTATGCACAAAGCCCTCAAAGCTCATTTTTTTTCTGTTTTCAGGGATCATATCCGTGTTTACATTTTCACATGTTATGGAAGGTAGGGTAAAAGGTGACAGTTTGGTTTCATTAGACAGCGGTGGAAGTTCAAACTTGCTCCCCTTATTTTTCAGTACTAATTTATGCTTTCTTAGCAGTGTTGACATGTGACTTTACAATTATTAATATCTCATTTGATCTGTCCCCATCATTCCTCCCACATACAAATGAAGAAAGTTAAGCATGGAGTCTTAACTTAATTCATATAGCTATGACAATGAAATCTCTCAGTTTTGAAAGCATAATGTGTGCCACTCTTCTGGGCAATGTCAAAAATCGCAAACTCAGAAGAACACAAAGTTTGTATCAATATGCAGTTTTACAGATACAGAGTCAAATTTTCCATTAAGACTCAAGGCAATATGCTGGTCAATTTGTATGACATTCAGGAAGAGGCAACGATATAGGAAGCTAAAACAGATCAGTGGTTAAGGGTGGGAAGGGTTCAGTACAAACAGGAGAGTTCTTTTGGGGTGACAGTGTCCTCCATCTTGATGGTGGTATAACTATTCATTTGTGAAAACTAACAACTACGCTTAACATAGTATATATATTGTTAGGAGGGGGAAATTTCTCCCTCTACCTGTGTTGAGTTCTTGTGGCTAAACTAATAATAAAATTGATAGCAGACAGATTAACATGAGAAAAGAAAACATTTTAATTCATGCGCATGGAAGTCCCATAGAAATGGGACCTAAGAAGTAGCCAAAGCAGGCAGCTTTTGTACTTTTTAGACAAAGAAATAATAAACTTGTGTGGAATTGACAGGACAAAGAAACTTAGGTTTTGGGTACCCAATTAGTGAAGAATCTAAACAGAGTTTGGGCTTGGGGTAGTGAATTAAAGAAGTAACAGGGTTCATTTCTATAGGCTTCTTCACCAGAATTCTCTATCTTGGGTCATAAGGGTATCCTGCTACCTCCACATGCAAGCAGTAGACCCTTCACGTAAGAGATTTCTTTCCTGCTTTCAGGAAGAGTCAGAGTATCCCTCTTGCGTTATCCATTTCTTTTTTCTTTTTTTTTAATTAATTAATTTATTTTTTATTTCTGGCTGCGTTGGGTCTTCGTTGCTGTGCATGGGGGCCGGTTGTGCGCAAGTGGGGGCTACTCTTTGTTGTGGTGTGCAGGCTTCTCATTGTGGTGGCTTCTCGTTGCGGAGCACAGGCTCTAGGCCCACAAGCTTCAGTAGTCGTGGCACGTGGGCTCAGTAGTTGTGGCTTGCGGGCTCTAGAGCGCAGGCTAAGTAGTTGTGGCACATGGGCTTAGTTGCTCCGCGGCATGCGGGATCTTCCCAGACCAGGGCTCCGAACCCGTGTCCCCGGCATTGGCAAGCAGATTCTTAACCACTGTGCCACCCGGGAGGCCCCTATCCATTTCTTAAGTAACTTTAATTCAAATTAGGACTTCCCTGGTGGTCCAGTGGTTAAGACTCCCTGCTCCCAATGCAGGGGGCACAGGTTCGATCCCTGGCTGGGGAAGATCCGCATGCTTCATGGTGTGGCCAAAAAAAAAAAAAATCCAAATTAATCAATATAAAATTGAGGCACATTTTGGCCCCAACAGTGTATACTACTTAATAACTAATAGAAAGCAACAAAAATGCTTTCACATGCTAGGAGAATGTTAAACTCTCCGAAACCATGATTTTTACATGTTCCACAATTTCTTCTACCCTCTGGGATCCTTCTTCAGAAGAATGGAAGGACTAGGAAAGGAATGGGCCACAACAGGACTTTTCTTGGTACCAAATCTGATTTAGGAAAATCGCTCCAGGGCTACATCTGCTCTCACTGTCATTCACATAACTGGTGAGAAAGTAATAGAGCTTTCGGAGTCCACCTCTGAGTTGACTCCAGGTTTCTCGGGTCATATCTTGGCAATGCTGTGGCCTGACAGAAAGGTGCATGTAACAGACCTCCCCAAGTGGAAAATCGCTGGGTGTGTCCTAATCTAATTCTTGGGCATCAACATCACATGTTCGCAGAGCCGGTCTTGAGACCATTTCCAGCTTATATTTCCCATCTCTAGCATACTCTGTGCCTTCTTACCAGTAAACACGTTTAAATGCAACACTGTCTCACTCCGGCAGTTTTCTTTGTTGTAACTCCAGGTGACTGTGAGGTGAAGCAGTGACAAAACCCAGAACCCATGTCATGAGGCTCAGTGCCCTCAGACACAATATTCCCCATTGTCACATAAGCAACAGCGTTGCACCAACAAGCATGGTTCCACAATAGTCTCAAAACAATAATGTCATAAAGGGACACCCTGCCTTGCCCTAAGTCTAGTAATCACTCAGGCAGACCCCACTGTCAGCAAACCACCCTCTCTTTGTTCTCTGGCACATACTACCCCGTGCTTTCGGCAGCGTATGCACCGACCACGCGCGGCTTGCTCACCTCCGTGTCTGCCTCCACAGAGAGTTGGCCCTCTGCTGCTGAGGCTGGTGTCTACCCTTTCCTGGTGCAGGAAAATCTCTGCAGAACTCCTGACCCGTGGCCTGTGGGAAATTGTGATCTCAGCCAGACCCTCCGCCTCTGGGGCCCCTTTGCTTCCCAAAACTCTAGAATGCAATGCGACACTGTCTCCAAATAAGATGCAGGAAACGCCCGGGATCCCTGAAGTGCACAGGCGCAGGAGGTGGTGCCTCCTCCTTAATGGGAGGACAAGCTCCAGGTTTCTCAAGAGGCAGAAATGGGCGGAGCCATGTCCCCACCTGCTCTTGCAACAGCTTTCAGTGCTTTCCAGGGTCCCAGAAAGTGCTCTCTGTGTGGCTGGGAAACTTGGGGTCCGAGGTCTGGAGGCCGCCTCTCTCCCCATCAGTGGAAGTTCAAGTAGGGGACAGCGATCAAGGGCTCGGTGGGGACGGCCTGTGAGGCGGATCGGAGCGACCTCAGTGGGCAGGTGAGACCTGGGGGGTGATGGATACCGTACGGAGGAGACCTCCCAGAGGACATGGAGGCCGAGTGAGGACACAGAAACCTTTGTCGCCCTCACTGAGCTTCTAATGGGAAAATAAAGTGAGGAACGGTCACACTGTGACCAGGGCTTTTCTGGAAGTGATTATAGAAGCGTGAGTGCCCTACTAGTAGGTGGTGTGGTGAACAAAGCCAAAGAAATATCCCTGTGTGCTTAAAAGCTGACATTCTAATAGAGAAGAAAGAAGATATCTAAGTAAAATTATAGCATATCTGATCGTGATTAGTCCTAAACAGAGAAAGAAAACTGGGGAGGAGTGCAGAGGGCTTGAGATCCATGTGTCTATGGGAGCATCTGTGTGTCGGAGCCATTGACTCTGAGGATTTTGGGTCTGTGTCTGCGTGTGTCCTGTATGTGCCATGACAACATCCGTATGATTTTGTGTGTCTGCCTGAGGAGTTATGTGTATATATCCTATGAAATCTGAAATGCTTTTATTTCATATTCTTGCCTAATTTCCCTGGTAGCACTTCCCTTACAGTGTTAAATAGAACTGGTTAGAGCAGACATCTTTGTCTTGTTTCTGATCTTACAGAGAAGGTGTTCAGGCTCGCTGTGAAGTATGTTGTTACCTCTGAGCTTTTTAATGATGCCTTTTTTCAGGTCGAGGAAATTCTCTTCTAGTCATAGTTTATTGCATTTTCCTCGTCAAGGGGTACTGAACTTTGTCAATAGCTTTTTGCATCTAATGAGATGATCATTTAGATTTTGACGTTTATTCTATTAATAGTTTATTAATTTTAGGATTATTTGTTCTAGTTCTATGAAAAATGTCATGGGTATTTTGTTAGGGGTTGCCTTAAATTCGTAGATTGCTTGCCATAGTATGAACATTTTAACTATATTAATTCTTCTAATCCTTGAACATGTGGTATCTTTCCATTTATTTGTATTGTCTTCAATTTCCTTCATCACTGTCTTATCATTTTCAGACTCCAGGTCTTTAACCTCCTTGGTTAAATTTATTCTCAAGTATTTTATTCTTTTTGATGCAATTGTAAATGGTATTGTTTTCTTAAATTCTCTCTCTGATATTTCATTATTAGTGTATGGAAATGCAACAAATTTCTGTATATTAATCTTGAAACCTGCAACTTTACAAATTTATTTCTTAGTTTTAATAGTTTTTTGGTGGAGACTTTAGTGTATTCTAAGTAAAGTATCATATCATCAGCAAATAGTAGCAGTTTTACTTCTTCCCTTTCAGTGTGGATGCCTTTTATTTCTTTTTCTTTTCTGACTTTCGTGGCAAGGACTTCCAGTACTATGTTGAATAAAAGTAGTGAGAGTGAGTATCCTTGTCTTGTTCCTGATCTTAGAGGAAAAGGTTTCAGCTTTTCACCACGGAGTTTGATATTAGCTGTGAGTTTGTCATAAATGGCCTTTATTATGTTGAGATATTTCCTTCTATACCAACTCTGGTAAAAGTTTTTATCATGAATGGATGTTGAATTTTATTAAATGCTTTTTATGCTTCCATTGAGATGATCACATGATTTTTATCCTTCCTTTTGTTAATGTGGTGTATCAGACTGATTGATTTGCAGATATTGAACCATCCTTGCATCCCTGGAATAAATTGCATTTAATCATGGTGTTTGATCCTTTTTATACATTGTTAAATTCAGTTGCTAATATTATGTTGAGGATTTTTTTGTCTATATCCCTCAGTGATATTGACCTGTAAATTTTTTTGTAATGTCTTTTTCTGATTTTGGTGTCAGGGTAATGGTGCCCTCACAGAATGAATTTGGGAGTGTTCCCACCTTTTCAATTTTTTTGGACTAGTTTGAGAAGGATAGTTATTAGCTTTTCTTCATATGTTTGGTAGAATTTCCCTTTAAAGCTGCACAGTCTTGGACTTTTGTTTAGGAGAGTTTTTTTAATTACTAATTCAATTTCACAATTAGTGATCGGTCTGTTCAGATTGTCTGTTTCTTCCTGATTCAGTCTTGGAAGATTGTAAGTTTCTAGAAATTTATCCATTTCTTCTGTGTTGTCCAATTTCTTGACATATAACTGTAGTGTTCTCTTATGATATTTTTGTGTCTCTGTGATATCAGTTGTAATTTCTCTTCTTTTATTACTTAATTTTTTAAATAAATTTATTTATTTTTGGCTGTGTTGGGTCTTCGTTGCTGCGCGTGACTTTCTCTAGTTGCGACGAGCGGGGGCTACTCTTCGTTGCGGTGTGCGGGCTTCTCATTGTGGTAGCTTCTATTGTTACAGTGCACAGGCTTTAGCCATGTGGGCTTCAGTAGTTGTGGTTGTGGTTAAATTTGTGCCACCAGGGAGGTCCCCAGTTAGCACTACTGTGGTTCAGTAGTTGTGACACATGGGCTCAGTAGTTGTGGCTCATGGGCTCTAGAATGCAGGCTCAGTAGTTGTAGTGCATGGGCTTAGTTGCTCCACGGCATGTGGGATCTTGCCAGACCAGGGATTGAACCTGTGTCCCCTGCATTGGCAGGCAGATTCTCTACCACTGCACCACCAGGAAAGCCCTATTACTTATTTTATTTGGGTCACCTTTCTTTTCTTCTTGATGAGCCTGGCTAAAGGCTTATCAATTTTGTTTATATTTTCAAAAAATCAACTCTGACTTGATTTTTTTCTATTGTTTTTTTCTCTCTGTTTTATGTATTTCCTCTTTGATCTTTATCATTTCTCTCCTCCTGCTGACTTTGGGTTTTTTTTTTTTTCTAATTCCTTTAGATGGTAGGTTAGGTTTTTTATTTGAGATTTTTCTTGTTTCTTGAGGTAAGCCTATATCACTATAAATTTCCCTCTTAAAACTCTTTTTGCTGCTCCCATAGATTTTGGAAAGTTGTCTTTTTTTTTTTTTTTTTTTGTGCCACACCACATGGCTTGTGGGATCTTAGTTCCCCAACCAGGGATCAAACCCGTGCCCCCTGCAGTGAAAGTGTGGAGTCCTAACCACTGGACCGCCAGGGAATTCCCAAGTTGTCTTTTTATTTTCATTTGTCTTGAGGTATTTTCTGATTTCCTCTTTGATTTCTTCATTGATTCATTGTTTTTTTAGTAGCATGTTGTTTAGTCTCCATGTGTTTGTGTTTTTCCCATTTTTCTTCCTGTAATCTCTAGTTTCATACCATGTGGTCAGGAAAAAATGCTTGATATAATTTCTGTTCTCTTAAATTTGTTGAGATCTGTTTTGTGGCCTAGCATGTGATCTATCCTGGAGTACATTCCATGTGCACTTAAAAGAATGTGTATTCTGCTATTTTGAGATGTAGTGTCCTGTAGATATCTATTAAGTTCAATTGGTCTAATGTGTCATTTAAGACCACTGTTTCCATATTAATTTCCTCTCTGGAAGATCTGTCCATTGATGTAACTGGGATGTTAAAGTCCCCTACTATTATTGTATGACTGTAAATTTTTCCTTTTATGACTGTTGAGATTTGCTTTATTTATTTAGGTGTTCCTATATTAGGTGCATATATGTTAACCAGTGTTATATCCTCTTCATGTATCGAACCCTTTATCATTATATAATGCCTTCCTTTGTCTTTTGTTATAGACTTTGTTTTCAGGTATATTTTGTCTGATATGAGTATTGCTACCCCAGCTCTCTTGTTGTCTCCATTTGCATGAAATATCTTTCTGTCCCTTCACTTTCAGTCCTGTGTATCTTTTGATCTTAAGTGAGTCTCTTGTAAGCATCATATAGATGGGTCTTGTTTTTTTATCCAATCAGATAACATGTCTTCTGACTGAAGCCTTAGTCCATTGACGTTTAAATCATTATTTTATTAAAATGATTATTGATTAGTATGTACTTATTGCCATTTGTTCCTTGTTTTCTGGTTGTTTTTGTAGTTCTTCTCTGTTCTTTTCTTCTTTTGGTTTGATGATTTTCTTTAGTGGTATACTTGTGTTCCTTTCTCCTTAGCTTTTGTGTTTTGTAGGTTTTGGGTTTGTGGTTACCATGGAGTTTATATATGTTGACTGCTAACTAGATCTACTTGTTTTAAACTGATAGTCATTTAAGTTCTTTTAATCTTCATACTAGCTTATTTAAGTGGTTGATCCACAGCCTTTACTGTATATTTGTTTTTACTGCAGAGATTTTTCCTTTTCTATGAATTCTTACTTCTTATATCAGCCTTCTCTTTTCCACTTAGAGGAGATCTTTTAACATTTCTTTTAGAATCAGTCTAATATTGATGAATCTTTTAGTTTTTGCTTGTCTGAGTTCTTTATCTCTCCTTTCATTTTGAATGATAATCTTGCTGGGTAGAGTATTCTAGGTTGTAGGTTTTTTCCTTTCAGTACTTTAAATGTACCTTGCTACTCCCTTCTAGCCTGCATTTACTGAAGAAAAATCAGCTGATAGCATTGCAGGGGTTTCCTTTTATGTGACTCTTTGTTTCTCTCTCTCTCTCTCTCTCTCTCTCTCTCTCTCTCTCTGGCCATGCTGTGTGGCATGTAGGATCCTAGTTCCCTGACCAGGGTTTGCACCCACACCCCTTGCAGTGGAAGCATGGCGTCTTAACCACTGGACTTCTAGGGAAGTCCCCTCTTTGTTTTTCTCTTGCTGCCTTTAGAATTCTCTATTTATCTTTAAATTTTGCCATTTTAATTATGATATGTCTTTGTGCGGGTCTGTTTGGGTTCAACTTATTTGAGACTTTGTGCTTCCTGTACCTGGGTATCTGTTTCCTTCTTCAGGTTCAGGATATTTTCAACCATAATTTTATCAAATACATATTTGGCCATTTTCTCCCTCTTTTCTCCTTCTGGGACTCTTATAATGCAAATTTTAGTATGCTTGTTGTTGTCTCAGAGGTCCCTTTTACTGTTCTTATTTTTTAAATTTGTTTTTCTTTTTGCTGTTCTGGATTATTTCCATTATTCTGTCTTCCAGATCCCTTATCCATTCTTCTATATCACCTGGTCTGCTGTTAATTCCTTCTAGTGTATTTTTCATTTTGGTTATTGTATTCTTTGGCTCTGACTGCTTCTTTTTTATATTTTCTAGCTCCTTATTAAAATTGTCACTGTGTCCATCTGTCCATCTATTCTTTTTCCTTGTTCAGTTAGCATTCTTTGTTTTTTTTTTTTTGGGTTGTGCTGGGTCTTATTTGCGGCAAGTGGGCTCCTTAGCTGCGGCTTACAGGCTCCTTAGTTGTGACGTCAGAACTCTTAGATGTGGCGTGCATGTGGGGTCTAGTTCCCTGACCAGGGATTGAACCCAGGCCCCCTGCATTGGGAGCATGGGGTCTTATCCACCATGCCACCAGGGAGGTCCCCAGTTAGCATTCTTATTACTAATGCTTTGAACTCTTTAACTGGTAAATTATTCATCTCTGTTTCATTAGTTGTTTTTTCAGGGGTTTCTTTTTTGTTGTTGTTCTTTTGTTTGAAACAAATTTCTCTGTCTTTTCATTTTGCTTAACTTTCTCTGTCTCTATGAAATTAGGTGAAACAGTTACTTATCCCAAGGTTAAACGTGTGTCTTGTGTGGGAAAGTCCCTATACATTCTTGTGTGCCCAGTGGCTTTGGTTTGAGAGCTGGACCTGAAGTGACCACTAGTTTTATCTCATCACGTCACCTCAGGGTGTGTTGGCAGCTATCACCAGGTGGTCAATGGGGCTAGAGGCAGAGGGGCTGAAGCCAGAGCTGGGTGTGAGCCAGGGCTTCTCCTATGCTGAGTAGACAATACTGCCCTATCAGGGTGGGATCAGGTCCAAAGGTACTGGAGCAGAAACCCTCAGGGCCCAGTTCAAGTTGGTTCCATTCCCTCTAAGTGTGTGCTCTCCCCCCTCTCAGTATTGGCACTTTTGCCCCAAAGGGGAGCAGTGCTGGAGCAAAACTGGGGGAAAAAATAGGTAGTTTGGACTTCATCAAATCAATGACTTTGGGGGTTTGGCAAAGATGGCACAGTAGGAAGACCCTGAATTCACCTCCTCCCGTGGGCATACCAAAATTACAGGTATTTACAGAGAAACTATTGATGAGAACTACCTGAAGACTAGCAAAAAAGATCTTCTACAAACTAAAGATATAAAGAAGAAACCACAACACGATGGGTAGGAAGAGCAGAGATGCAGTATAGTCAAGACCCATGCCCAGAGATAGATGACTCACAAACATGAAGATAATTACAATTTCAGAGGTTCTTCCCAAGGAGCAAGGGTCCAATCCTCACATTGGGCTCCCCAGCCCAGGGATACTGCACCAGGTTGAAGATTACTTCATTGTAATTGGGGATTACTTTGGGGAGAGCTAGAGGGTTGTGGGAAAGAGAGACCACTCTTAAAGGGCTTACACAAAATCTTACATGCTCCAAGAACCAGGGCAGACACAGTAATTTGAAAGGAACCTGGGTCAGACCCACTTACTGACATTGGAGAGTCTCCCAGAGAGGCAGGAGGCAAATGGGACTCATGCTGGGGACAAGGCGCTGGCAGCAGCCATTTTGGTGGGCTCATATTAGCATGACGACACTGGTGTTGGCGAACACCATTTTGGAATCCTCCCTCTAGCTTATTAGTGCCAGGACCTGGCCCCACGTACCAGCTGGTTGGCACCAGTCCTAGCACACCCCAGGCCAAGCAGCTAGCCAAGCAGGGACACAGCCCCACCAACCAGCAGGCCAGGTGCTCTAAGACCCCCTGAACCTCCAGCTGCCCTGAGACCTGACCCTGCCCACCAGAGGGTCCAAGACCCAATCTCATGTACTGGTGAACTGGAAATAGTACCAGGATTCCTACAGGCTCACAGCCAGAGATTTCTGGACCTGGCTCCACCCACCAGTGGGCTGATACTAGCCCCAGGACCTGACTTCACACACTAGAGGGTGGGCACCAGCACTGAGAAACCCTGAGCCCTAGCCACACCCACCAATTGGCAGATACAAACCCCAGGACCACTGCAGCCAGCTGTGTGAAGACCTGGCCTACAATCAGCAGGCTAGTACCACTCTGGGTTTCCCTGGGCCATGGCCCCACTCACTGGAAGGCCAAGACCTGCTCTGGGACTCCCTAGACCACACAGCCAGCTGTTTCAGGAACCAGCACCAACCACTAGCAGGCTGACACCAGCCCCAGGACCCCTTCTCTGTGCCATAGCCCCATCCACCTTCAGGCTGACACTAGCTCCAAGAACACTGGCCCTGCAGCCAGGCACCCCAGGACATGACTCCACAAACCAGTGGGCCAGCACTAGCCCCCAGAACCCATGGGCTCCACAGCCAGCCTTGTCATGACCTGGCCCTGCCCACCAATGGGCCAGGACCAAGACTCCCCTGGATGTGCCATGACCTGGCCTCAACCATCAGCAGCTGTCAACCTCTCTGCACAAGGCTTTCCTGGCAACCAACTAGACCATGGGCCAGCCATACCTACCAACACGCCCATAGTAGTCATCCAGCTAAAACAGAAAGACCCACACAGCGCACATGGATAGCACCCCTAGAGCCTGTAGCTCTAGTGACCAGAAGGGAGTGTGCTGCTGGGCAACACAGGATGTCTTCTACATAAGGCCACTTCTCCAAGATTGGGAAACATAAGCAACCTACCAAATTCATTGTATAAAAACAGTGAATTAAGCAAAATGCAGCAATGGAGGAAAATTTTCCAAATGAAGGAGCAAAATAAAACCCCAGAAGTAGAACTAAGTGAAGTTCATATAAGCAATCTACCTGATAAAAATTTCAAGGTAATAATCATAATGATGCTCAAAGAACTCCAGAGAAGAATGGGTGAACACAGTGAGAGGTTAGAATTTTCTAACAAAGGCAAAAAAATATAAAGAATCAAAAAGAGCTGAAAATACAATAACTGGAATAAAAAATGCACTGGAAGGAAGGCACAGTAGTTTAGTTGATACAGAGGAACAGGTTAGCAAACTGGAAGAGAGAGCAGTGGAGATTACTCAAGCTGAACAGAAAAACAACAAAAAAAAAATCTTTTAAAATAAGGACAGTATAAGATACAACATACAGCCTACTAATGTTCACATTAGAGGGGTCCCAGAAGGAAAAGAGAGTGAAAAGGGGGCAGAAATGTATTTAAAGACACAGTAGCTGAAAACATCCATAAACTGGGACAGGAAACAGACATACAGGTTCAAGAAGCACAGAGAGTCCCAAACAGGATTAACCTAAAAAGGATCACAAGGCATATTGTACTTAAAATGGAAAAACTTAAAGATAAAGAGAATATTAAAAACAGTAATGGCAAAGCTCTAAATTGCATACAAGGCTATCAGCTAACTTTTCAGCAGAATCTCTGCAGGACAGAAGGGAGTGCCACAATATATTTAAGGTGCTGAAGAGAAAAATCTACAACCAAGAATACTCTACCTGGTAAGGCTTTCATTTAAATTTCATGAAGAGATCGAAAGTTTTGTAGAGAAGAAAAATCTAAAAGGATTTAGCACCATGTTTTGCTGAAAGTTTTACTTTCGTTTCAGGTTAATAGGATTCACTGGCAAATAACCACTCCACACTAAGTTAAGCAAAAATTTAAAGAGTTTATTGGATTAACACAAGAATACAGTATATCAATTAAGAAAAGAGTATTATAACTAATTAAGAAAGAATAATAGACGTTTATACATCACCAAATTGGTGAAGCACCTACATCCAGATCCAAGCAGCACTGGGAAGTCCCTGGAAGAGCAATCTGGAGTCCCATGTGGGAAAAAGCCCCAAGCAGTGTGTCTACCCCACAGGTGAGACTTCAGTTTGTTACTCAAAGGAGTCCCACTTCTAGCACCAGGCCCAGAGTGATAACAATCGGCCTACATGCAAATTTGCAGCTCTGGTTATTGTTATAAATGCCTTGGTCTTAACTCATAAAGTCTTGGAGTGTTCTCTGATCCCCTGGGGCTGGCCAGGCCCTCAGCGTTCAAGAAGCCCCTAGACTTACTCCCTATCTTATCTAATGATTTACAAGGTGTGCTGGCACCACCACTGCTGGCCTGCATGTAGCTTGACACATAACCAGTTTTTAGGCTTGTTGCCCGGTCAGAGAGAGGTGAAGCCTGAAGCCTGAATAAGACTACTTTACTAGCTTCCCCAACACACCACCAAATCAACTTTACAAGAAATGTTAAAGGGACTTCTCTAGTGGAAAAGAAAACACCACAATTCGAAATATGAAAGTTACAAGAGGAAAAATCTCATTGGCAAAGGCAAATATACAGTAAAGATAATAGATGAACTACTTATAAAGCCAGTAGGAAGTGTAAAAGACAAAAGTAGTAAAATCATCTATATTCACAGTAAGTAGTTGAGGGATACACAAAACAAAAGATATAAAGTATGATGTCAAAAACAGTAAACATTGATGGGGGTAGTAAAAATGCAGGGTTGTTAAAATGCATTTGAACTTAAGAGATCAGCAACTTAAAATAGCCTTATATGGCTACATATAAACCACATGGCAACCACAAACCAAAAATCTATAATAGATACACACACAAAAAGGATAAAGGAATTCAAACATAACACTAAAGATAGTCATCAAAGCACAAGAGGAGAGAGCAAAGGAAGAAGCAAGGAACAAAAAAGAACTACAAAAAATCCAAAAATAAATAACAAAATGGCAATAGGTATATACCTATCAATTACTTTAAATGTAAATGGGCTAAATTCTCCAATAAAAAGACATAGAATGGGTGAATGGATACAAAAACAAGACCCATATATATGCTGCCTCGAAGGGCCTCACTTCAGATCTAAATACACACATGAACTGAAAGTGAGGGGATGGAAAAGTATTACATGCAAATGGAAACAAACAAACAAAAAAGGGTAGCAATACTTAGACAAAATAGACGTGAAAACGAAGACTGGACAAAAGACAAAGAAAGACATTACATAACAATCAAGGGATCAATTCAAGAAGATATAACAATTGTAAATATATATGCACCTGACATAGAAGAACCTAAATATATTTTTAAAATATATTAACAGACATAAAAGGAGAAAGTGACAGAAACACAAACATAGTAGGAAACTTTAACACCCCACTTACATCAATGAACAGATCATTCAAAAAGAAAATCAAGGGACTTCCCTGGTGGTCCAGGGAGTAAGACTCCACATTCCCAATACAGGGAGCCCAGGTTCGATCCCTGGGTGGGGAACTAGATCCCACATGCATGCCGCAACTAAGACTTTGCACACCACAACTAAGAAGACCACATGCCACAACTAAGAAGTCCTTGTGCCACAACTAAGAAGCCTTCATGCCACAACTAAAAAAAAAAATCCCGCATGCTGCAACAAAGATCCCATGTGCTGCAACTAAGACCCAGCACAGCCAAAATAAATATTTTTAAAAGATAAAAAAGAAAATCAATAAGGAAACATTGGCCTTTAATGACACATTGGAGCAGGTGAGCTTAATAGCTATATCTAGAACGTTCTATCCAAAAGCCACAGAATACACATTCCTTTCAAGTGCACATGGAACATTCTCCAGGACATATGACAGGCTAGGCCACAAAACAAGTCTCAGTAAATTTAACAAGACTGAGATCATAGCAAGCATCTTTTCCAACCACAAAGCTATGAGACTACAGGGCTTCCCTGGTGGCGCAGTGGTTGAGAGTCCGCCTGCCGATGGAGGGGACATGGGTTCGTGCCCCAGTCTGGGAAGATCCCACATGCTGCAGAGCACTGGGCCCGTGAGCCATGGTCACTGAAGCTGCACATCTGGAGCCTGTGCTCTGCAACAGGAGAGGCCACAACAGTGAGGGGCCCGTGTACCACAAAAAAAAAAAAAAAAAAGCTATGAGACTAGAAATCAACTACAATTAAAATAATGCAAACAACACAAACATGTGGAGGCTAAACAACATGTGGGTCACTGAATAAATCAAAGAGGGAAACAAAAAATACCTGTAGAGAAGTAAAAATGAAAACACAGAGATCCAAAATCTATGGGATGCAGCAAAAGAAGTTCTGAGAGGGAAGTTTATAGTGATAGAGGCCTACCTCAGGAAACAAGAAAAATCTCAACTAAACAACCTAACCTTATACCTAAAGGAACTAGAAAAAGAAGAACAAACAGAACCCAAAGTTAGTAAAAGGAAAAGAATCATAAAGACCAGAGCAGAAATAAATGAAATAGAGACTAAAATAGCAATAGAAAAGATCAATGAAACTAAGAGCTGGTTTTTTGAAAAGATAAAAAGTTAATAAACCTTTAGGAAGACTCATAAAGAAAAAAAGAGTGGGACTTCCCTGGTGGCACAGTGGTTAAGAATCCACCTGCCAATGCAGGGGACACAGGTTCAATCCCTGGTCCAGGAAGATCCCACATGCCATGGAGCAACTAAGCCCGTGCACCGCAACTACTGAGCCTGCTCTCTAGATCCCCTGAGCCACAACTGCTGAACCCACATGCCACAACTACTGAGCCCATGTGCCACAGCTATTGAAGCCTGAACGCCCTAGAGCCTGTGCACCACAACTACTGAGCTCATGTGCCACAACTACTGAGACTGAGTGCCACAACTACTGAAGCCTGCACGCCTAGAGTCCATACTCTGCAACAAGAAAAGCCACTGCAATGAGAAGCCTGTGCACCACAACGAAGAGTAGCACCCAATTGCCACAACTAGAGAAAGCACGTGTGCAACAATGAAGACCCAACACAGCCAAAAATAAATTTAAAAAAAAAAAGAAAAAGAGAGGGCTCAAATCAATAAAATCAGAAATGAAAAAGAAGTTATAACCAACACCACAGAAGAAAAAGGAAGTGTCCTAAGAGATTACTATGAACAGTTATAAGCTAATTGTTATAAGAAATGGACAAATTCCTAGAAATGTACATTCTCCCAAGACTGAATCAAGAATGTATGAACAGACCCATTACCAGTAAAAAAATTGAATCAGTGATTTTTAAAAATCCCAACAAACAAAAATCCAGGACCAGGGCTTCCCTGGTGGCGCAGTGGTTAAGAATCTGCCTGCCAATGCAGGGGACACGGGTTCAAGCCCTGGTCCGGGAAGATCCCACATGCCGCAAAACGGCTAGGCCCGTGAGCCACAACTACTGAGCCTGCGCATCTGGAGCCTGTGCTCTGCAATGGGAGAGGCCACGACAGTGATTGGCCCACGCATCATGATGAAGAGTGGCCCCCACTTGCCGCAACTGGAGAAAGCCCTCGCACAAAAACAAAGACCCAACACAGCCAAAAATAAATAAATTAGTTAATTAATTAAAAAAAAATCCAGGACCAGACAGCTTCACAGGTGAAGAGTTAATACCTAACCTTCTTAAACTATTTCTAAAAATTTCAGAAGAATGAATGCTTCCAAACTCATTCTGTGGGGCCAGCACCACCCTGATACCAAAACCGGATCAAAGATATCACAAAAAAGAAAATTACATGCCAATATCATTGAGGAACACAGATGCAAAAATCCTCAATAAAATATTAGCAAACAGTATTCAACAATACATTAAAAAGATGATATACCATGATCAAGTGAGATTTATCCCAGGGATTCAAGGATGGTTCAATATCCATAAATCAATCAATGTGATGCACCACATTAACAAATTGAAGAATAAAAACCATATGATCATCTCAACAAATGCAGAAAAGGCTTTTGACAAAATTCAACATCCATTTATGATAGAAACTCTCTGCAAAGGAGGTATAGATGGAACATACCTCAACATAATAGAGGCCATATATGACAAGCCCACAGCTAATATTAAATACTTAACAGTGAAAAGCTGAAAGTTTCCTCTAAGATCAAGAACAGAAAGCTGCCCACTCTCACCACTTTTATTCAACATAGTATTGGAAGTTCTGGCCACATCAGACAGGAAAAAGAAACAAAAGGAATCCAAACTGGAAAGGAAGAAATAAAACTGTCCCTGTTTGCAGATGACATAATACTACACATAGGAAACCCTAGTGATACCACCAAAAAACTACTAGAACTCATCAATAAATGCATACATTTGCAGGCTACAAAATTAATATACAGAAATCTGTTGCACTTCTATGCACTAACAACAAAGTATCCAAAAGAGAATTTAAGAAAACAATCCCACTTACAACTGAATCAAAAAGAATAAAATACCTCAGAATAAATCTAACTAAGGAGGTAAAAGCCCTGACTCAGATCTATAAGACACTGATGAAAGAAACTGAAGATATACTGTGCTCATGGAATGGAAAAATTAACAGTGTTTGAATAACCATACCACTGAAGGCATTCTACAGATTCAATGTAATTCCAATCAAAATACCAATGACATTTTTTCACAGAACTAGAACAAATGATTCTAAAATTTGTATAGAAACACAAAAGATCCTGAAGAGCCAAAACAATCTTTAAAAAAAAGAACAAAGCTGGAGGTATTACGCTCCTTGATTTCAAACTATACTATAAAGCTACAGTAATCAAAACAGTATGGTACTGCCAGAAAAACGGACACATAGATCAATGGGTCAGAATAGATAGCCCAGAGGTGGACCTATGCTTACATAGGCAAATAAGCTATGACAAAGGAGGAAAGAATATATAATAGGGGAATAAAATGGTGTTGGGGAAACTGGACAGCTACATGCAAAAAGAATCATAGTGGACTACTTTCTCACACCATATACAAAGATAAACTCAGAATGGATTAAAGACTTAAATGTAAGATCTGAAATGATGAAACTTCTAGAAGAAAATATAGTCATTCTGACCTTTTACATTGGTCTTAGCAATATTTTTTTTGGATACATCTCCTCTGGCAAGGAAAACAAAAGCAAAAATAATCATGTAGGACCACATCAAACTAAAAAGCTTTTGCACAGTGAAGGAAACTATCCACTAAACATAAAGGCTGCCTACAGAATGAGAGAGGATATTCGCACATGATATGTTCAATAAGGGATTGATATCCAGAATATAAAAATAAATCAATCAACTCAACATAAAAAAAAATTAAAAAGTGGGCAGACGATCTGAGTAGACATTTTTCCAAAGAAGACATACAGATGGCCGACAGGCACATGAAAAGATGCTCCACATCACTAATCATCATGGAAATGCAAATCAAAACCACAATGAGATATCACCACACACCTCTCAGAATGACTATTTTCAAAACGACAAATAACAAGTGTTGGTGATGACATGGAGAAAAGGGAACTGTTGTGTGCTGTTGGTGGGAGTGTAAATTGGTGTAGCTGCTATGGAAAACAGTATGAAGATTCCTCAAAAAATTAAAAATAGAATTACCATACAATGCAGCAACTCCATTCCTGGGTATTTATCCAAAGAAAGTGAAAATACTAATTCAAAAAGATATTTGCACCCATATGTTCATTGCAGCATTATTTACAATAGCCAATATATGAAAGCAACCTAAGTGCTTATCAATAGATTAATGGATAAAGAAGACTGTATATATATGTAAAATGAAATAATACTCAGCCAAAAAGGGAATTAAATCTTGTCATTTGAGACAACATGGATGGACCTAGAGGGTATTATGCTAAGTGAAATTAGTCAGACACAGAAAGACAAATACTCTGTTTTCACTTATATGTGAAATCTAAAAAACAAATGAACAAACATAACTAAACAAAAACAGAGTCATAGATACAGGTACTAACAGGTGATTGCCAGAGGGGAGGGAAGTGAGGGGAGGAGAGAAATAGGTGAGAGAGATTAAGAGGTACAAACTTTAAGTTACAAAATAAATGTCACTGGTATGGGAACTTCCCTGGCGGTCCAGTGGTTGGGACTTCGCCTTCCAATGCAGGGGGTGCAGTTTCGATCCCTGATCAGGGAGCTAGGACCCCACATACCTTTCAATAAAGACTTTAAAAAAAAATGGTCCACATCACAAAAGAAAAATCTTAAAAAGAGAGGGGAGATAATTTTTAAAATAGTAATAATAAATGTCACTGGTATGAAATGTACAGCCAATAATTATGTAAAATCTTTGCATGGTGACAGTTGGTAGTTAGACTTACAGTGATCATTTTGAAATGTATAGAAATATCTATCAGTATGTTGCATAACAGGAACTAACATAGTGTTGTAGGTAAATTATACTTCAAAAACAAACAAACTCACAGAAAAACAGATCAGATTTGTGGTTACCATAGGCGGGGGATGCAGGGGTGTAGGGATGGGGGAGGGGTCATTGGACGAAGGTAGTCAAAAGGTACAAACTTCCAGTTGTAAGTAATTACTAGGAATGTAATATACAATAGATAAATATATATATGATGAAAGTTGTTAAGAGGGTAAATCCAAGAGTTCTCATCACAAGGAAAAAAATTTATTTCTTTAATTTTGTATCTACATGTAATGATTGATGTTTACCAAGCTTATTGTGATAATCGATTCATGATGAATTTAAGTCAAATCATGCTGTACACCTTAAACTTACACAGTGATATATATCAATTATATCTCAATGAAACTGGAAGAAAAAAATTAATGACTTTTGTGCTTCAAAGATAACCATCCAGAAAGTGAAAACACCCTTGAGAACCCTTGTGCACTGTTATTGGGAATATAAAATCTTGTTGATAGTATGAAAAACAACAAGGCGATTCCTCAAAAAATTTCAACTGAGTTACCATCTGGCAAATTTACTTCAGGGAATTGAAATAGAATTGAAAGCAGTGACTCGAATTGAAAGATACATATCCAATTGTGTTCATATCAGCATTATTCCCAATAACCAAAAGGTGGAGGTAACTCAAGCATCCATCAATGGTTGAATGGATCAAAGAAACAAGGCACATACACACATCAGGGTGTTGTTAGGCTTTTAAAAGAAAGCAAATCTGACACCTGCTGCAACATGGATGAACCTTGAGGACATTATGCTAATTGTAATCAGCCTGTCAAAAAAGTTGAAACAGTATGATTCCACTTGTATGAGTTACCTGGCATAGTCAAATTCATAAAGACATAAAGTAGAATGGCTTTTGGCCAGGGGCTGGGTGACGGGGAGAATGAGGAGTTGTTGTCTAGTGGGTATGGAGTTGTGGTTTTGGAAGACGAAAATAATTCCGGAGATTGGTTTCACAATGTTAGTGTATTTCACAATGTTTACCCATATACTTTAAAAATAATGACAATGTAAATTTTTATTGCATGTATATTACCACAATCAAAAGTAGCCCAGACCAGATAAAAGTTCGGTTTAAAATCAAATGTACCCGCACTTCCCTGGTGGTCCAGTGGTTAAGAATCCACCTTCCAATGCAGGGGACGCGGGTTCCATCCCTGGTCCGGGAACTAAGATCCCACATGCCGCGTGGCAACTGAGCCTGCATGCCACAGCTAGAGAGCCCGTGCTTCAACTACAGAGCCCAGACGCTCTGGAGCCCCCGCACCACAACTAGAGAGAAGCCCGCACGCTGCAACACAGAGCCCACACAGCTGCAATGAAAGAGCCCACATGCCACAACGGAAGATCCCGCATGCGGCAATTAAGACCCCAGGCAGCCAAATAAATAAATTTTTAAAAAAACGTCAAATGTGCCAGGTGGAGACAGGCTCTCCCCACAGGCCACAGAGAATTCTGCAGAGCAAAACTTTCTCCAAGGGGTGCAGCATACGTCTGTCCAATCAGGGGCGCCTGTGGGCCAGGTGAGTGGTGCTACACAGCTTCCCGACTTGGTTTTATCCACTCGCTTTGGCCCACCCCAGGGTCGACTCTTCTGTGCCCTTCACCGTTGCTAGTTCCTTTGCCACAGTCTCTGTCGCGCTGTGATCTGCACTGGTCGTTAGGAGGGACCCAGGAAACCTAGAAATGGTGAGTGTGCTGCCCCTTGGCGTGCGGAGACGGAGAGGAGAGGCTGGTTGGAACCGGCCGTGGCGGGACCCGGGCCTCCCCGCGGTCAACTCCCGAGTCTGCGGACCGAGTCCACCCCTGCGCCGCCGCTCAGACCTCATTCCCTCCGGCTCGCAGCGTGGGGGCGGGGCCGGTAGCGGGGCCTCCGCGCATCCTGTCCTGTCACTGCGCGCGGCGACTGGGGCCCTTACCCCGGGGCCTCTCTGGGCAGCTCTGTGCCCGCAGCCCCGCGTATCCCTCATATTGTGCGGTGACCACGGGGAGGGTCATCAGGGGACAGTACTGACTAGGTCTCCGGGGGTTCGTGCGTGGAAGGATCTGTGGTCTGTGGGTTCCCAGCCTCTCCTTTTTGACACAGGGGGACCACTTTCCTCCTGAGTTTTCCAACTGTTTGGGAAACAAGATTTCAAATCCACGATGCTGTCCCCCCCAGAGTAGCTGGCAACAAATGCCTAAATTTCCAGATCGCTCCCCGCATTCCCAAAACACTCTTCCCCACACTGATTCACAACAGCATTACCAACTGTCCATTTTCGGGGTTCATTTCAAAGAGGTCCAGTATTTTAACTGTATATCCTTTAATACTGAGCCATGGTTGGCTTTTTTTTTTTTTTTTTTTTTTTTGTCTGTGGGTATTTTACGTGAGAGGAAAGCAGAGAATAACCACCTGGAATTTGTTGTATGAAATCTTTTCTCCAAATTTATTTTCTAGGGACAAACATCCTATGGGAAATCCTTTGATGAGGTTCTTCTTTGGAACTTTCCTGGGCGAACTGTCCTGTAAGAACTACCCCCTCTGATTTTGTCACCTTGAAAAGATTTATTCACTTATTTAAGTCTCTTTCAATAGAGGTGAAATGTATCTAATTTATAGAGCTTGAAAGACAATGTAAGAGATTTTCGAAGAGGCAAGAAAGAGGTGAATTTAAGCCAAAAGAAAATATCCCAGGATTACATTCCATTTGTTAAGAATTGTGGTTTCACTAAAGTGGGAAGGGGGAGAGTCTTTGCCTCCACTGCCCCACCTTCACCCTCCCCTTAAACCCTCTGCCTTTTGAAAGCAGATCGTTTTCACTGAGATGTTGGACACTACAGGTGTCTGTCCCTGGGCCAGCAGGGACCTCTGAAGCCTTCTTCATGGCCTGGCTTTTTTTTTTTTTTCATCCTGTGGTTTTTCTAATGGATGTTCAGGATTTTTGTAATCTCATAGCTATCCAAGCTCCACTTGTAAATTTTAAGAACTTTAATTGAAAGTTAAATTGAAGTTGCTGTTTGTAGACACTTAACACCCATGAAACACCAGCCATCATGACAAATCCTTGAGTGTTGTTTTAAGAAAATGATGTTGGTCATCACAGCTTCAGCATCTCTTGTTTTTTGATGCTCATCTCCCCCTGCTGATCTCAGAGTTTCCTGGCTTCGCCTCCCCCGCCTCACCTCTTTGCTGTCCGGCGTAGCAATTTGGTGAGAGAAATTGCTGCCTACTCCTCCACCCCTATCCCTACCCCCTACACTACATATGAGTTTCAAGTTTTATTATTGCAATAAAAGTGCTTTATGCTTTCTTTTCTCAAAAAAGGAAAGGATTGTGGTTTCACTTTTTTTTCCCCTGAGAATGGGTAGTAAGTTTCTGAGGTGCGTACTTTCTTTTTGGATGATTTCAATAGGAATTCCAGGACTTAGACTTGAAAATCAGAAGTGTTCAAGTGTGGTTAATTATTTACAAAACAGTGTATTACCATGAAAATGATAATTAACTGACATCTTCTTTTACAAATAAATAGATATTTGGGGTTTTCTGGTTAAACTAGTAAAAGTGCCTTATGATTTTCTTCCTTCCTTTCTACAAAAATACTGGGTTTGAATGATTTTGCTGGATTGTTCAAACACTGGGTTTGTGTCGTTTAAAATATAAAAGTAGGTCCCAAACAACTCCAGTGGGGTGTAGAGGACTGTGGTCAGCGACCCAAGTTAATGCCTCCTTAAGTCTGCAAAGGGAAGTACTTGAAGGTCCAGTTGGTTCTTCTTGGGGAGCCTACCTCCTACCTGGTTGCACCCACCATGGAAGGAGTGAAACTACAGAGCCCTGGAAATCTGGGAAAGCAAGTGCACGTGGGGGCGAGGGGGTTGTAGTTGTGGTTTCTTTAGACCTAGACATTTTTAGACATTATTTTTTTGAGTGTTGCATCCATAATGTCGGTGCATTCAGTGTAATTTGTGCACAGGGTAGTCTGTGGAGGTTGGTGTTCTGTCTCCTTGTCAAAGTGTTTAGGAATTTGGGAGTTCATTTGGGTTGGAACCTGCTGAGAAATCCTCACTTGTGAGAATGGAAGCCTGGGGGAGGAAGGGCTTGCATACCGCCAGGCAAGAGAAGAGTATGTACTGCTGCCAGAGTTTTATTTTGGGGTCCTTACCCTTCTTCACCAGGGACAGACTCACTTCTAGGGGTTCTATCTCAGTCAGGAGTGTCTGGATCACAATTTTAAGAACATGTTTAACTTTCTGAATGTGGGTTTTTGTTTTGAACTGTAGGGAAGTGGTGTGCTTATCTCAGCTGATTCAAATATTTGCTTTCTTTCCTTTGGATTCCTTTATCTATTGTATATTGTGTTCCTGTAATTCTTCTTTTCCTTAGAAGAAAAATAACCCCTCTGCATCCACATAGTTTGCACTACTTTTTACATCTTGTATTACTATAGTACATTTGTTACAATTACTGAACCCATATTCATGTGTTGAAGTCCACAGTTTACATTATTCTTGACTATTTGTGTTATATGCTCTCTGGGTTTGCAAACGTTTAATGACATATATCCATCATTTCTGTAGTATATAGAGTAGTTTCATTTCCGTCAAATCCCTTAAGCTCCACCTGTTGGTTCATCCGTTCCTCCCTCCAACCCCCAAGTCCTTATCAACCAAAGATCTTTTTACTAGCTTGTAATTTTGTCTTTTTCAGAATGTCTTACATTTGAAATCATACAGTATATAGCCTTGTCAGATTGTCTTCCTTCACTTAGCAATATGCTTTTGTGTTTCCTCCATGTGTTTTCATGGCTTGATACCTCATTTCTTTTTTTTTACTGAACAATATTTTATCGTATGGATATGCCACTGATTGTTTATCCATTCGACACTTGAAGAATATCTTGCTTACCTCTAACTCTTGCAATTATGAATATAAAGTACATACAAACATTCATACGCAGGTTTTTTGTGAATGTAAGGTTTCAGCTCATTTAGGTCAATACCAAGGTGTGATTGCTGGATCTTACTATATAAGAGTATAATTCGTTTTGACATAAAATTCCTAACCTCAAACGTAGGCATACCAAATTCTGTTCCCACCAGCAGTGAATGAGGATTACCTGCAGCTTCACGTCTTGGCTGTATCTGGTGTTTTGAGTCTTTTCATTTTAGCCATGTATAAGTGTGTAGGGACATCTCTTTCTCTCTCTTTTTTGGTAATTCTCCAAGAACATATGTTGAGCATGTTTTCATACTGCTTATTTCCCATTTGTATATTTTCTTTAGTGAGGTGTCTATTCTGATCTTTAGCCCATTTTTAACTGGGTTGTTGGTATTTTTACTGTTGAGTTTGAGTTCTTTGTATATTTTGGATACCAGTCATTTATCAGATATTTACAAAGATTTTAGCCTTGTCTGTGACCTGTCTTAACACTTTCCCAGGACACAAGTTTTTCATATTAAAGAAGTATAACATTTTTTTTCTTTGTGGATTTTTTGTTTTTTTGGTGTTGTATCTGAAAAGTCATCACTACAGACAAGGTCACCTAGATTTCCTCTTATGGTATATCTAGGAGTTTTTACTTTTGCATTTCACATTTAGATTTCTGATCTATTTTGAGTTAATTTTTGTGAAAGGCTTGTGTTTACCTTCCTTTTGCATGTACATATGTGAGTGTGTGTGTGCTTTGTATGTGGCTAACTGTTATTTCCATAATTATTTTTTTAAGGTTTTCTTGTGTCCGTTGAATTGCCTTTACTTCTTTGTCAAAGATCAGTTGAATACATTTTTTGTGTGTTTACAGGAAAGCAATTGATATTTATATTCTTCAGCCTTGCTGTACACTTTTATTAATTCCCAGAGTTATGTCTGTTTGTTGTGGATGCTATCAGATGCTTTACATAGAAAATCATGTCATATAGAACAAAGACAGTCTTATTTCTTGCTTACCAGTCTATGTACCTTTTATTTTCTTTTCATGTCTTACTGCATTGGCCAGAGCTTCCAGTACAATGTTGGATAGATGCTTCCTTGCCCTGTTCTTAAATTCCCTGTGAAGCATCCAGTTACTTACCATTAAGTACAATATTAACTACAAGTGTTGTGTAGATTTTTTTTTTAAGAACAGAGAGTTCCCGTCTATTATTAGTTTATTATCATAGTGGATGTTAGATTGTATCAAATCTTTTTTCATTTTTTATTTCCCTCTCCTTTCATTTTTGATATTAATAATTTCTGTCTTCCCTCTTTGCCTGGTAATCTTGACTAGATGTTTATCAATTTTATTAAATTAATCTTTCAAAGAACCAGCTTTTGGTTTTGTTAATTTTCTCTATTGCTTTCCCATAATTACACTGATTTCTCTTTTAACTTTAAATGTTTCTTTTCTTCTGCTTACTCCCATGTTAATTTGCTGTTATTTTTATTGCTTCCTCTGTTAGATGCTTACGTTATTGAATATAGATCTTTGGGTTTTTCTAGTGTAGCCTAGAAACTTCTCGTGTAGCCTAGAAACTTGATAGCCTAAACTTCCCTCTTTACATTAGTTATGCTGCATCCCACAGCCTTTAATAAGGTGTATTTTCATTTCCTTTAGTCACAAAATAGTCTCTCTTGAGACTTCTTCTGTGATCCCACATATTATTAGAATTCTGTTATTGAATTGCCATGTATATTAGGGGTTTCCAGCTATCTTCCTGTCATTTATCTCTAGAATATGTCAATGTGGACTGAGAGCATATTTCATATGGTTTCTTTTCTTTCAGTTTATTAAGGTGTGTTCTGTGTTACAAAATGTAGTCTGTCTTGGTGAACGTTCCATGTGAACTTATAAAGAATGCATATTCTGCTGTTATTGCCTTAAGTATTCCATAGATCACAGTTAAATCTAGTTGTTTTATTGTGCTGATCAGTTTAACTGTCCTGATTTTCTCCTGTTGGAATTTATAATTTATGGTAAGGGGGCATTGAAGTCTTCCACTATAGTAGTGGATTCATCTGTTTCTCCTTGCATTCTATCAGCTCCTTTCTCCTTGCATTCTAATGCCCCTCTTTTGTTATGCATGTACACATGAAGAATTGCTATGCCTTCATGGAGAATGGGCCCCTTTGTCTTTATGTAATGCCCTCTTCATCTGTGAGTTTTCCTTGGTCTGAAATCTGCATTGTCTGAAATTCATACGTCTACACCAGCTTTCCTTCATTAGTGTTGGCGTGGGACATTTTTCTCCATTCCTTTACCTTTCATCTGAGTCTTTATATATTTAAAGTGGGTTGCTTGGGCTTCCCTGGTGGCACAGTGGTTAAGAATCCCCCTGCCAATAAAGAGGACACGGGTTCGAGCCCTGGTCCAGGAAGATCCCACATGCCGCAGAGCAATTAAGCCTGTGCGCCACAACTACTGAGCCTGCACTCTAGAGCCTGTGAGCCACAACTACTAAGCCCACATGCCACAATTACTGAAGCCCACGCACCTAGAGCCCACACACCGCAAGGAAGAGCGGCCCCTGCTCGCCACAACTAGAGAAAGCCCGCACACAGCAATGAAGACCCAACGCAGCCAAAAATAAAAAATTTAAAAATAAATAAATAAAATTAAGTGGGTTTCTTTTTTTTTTAATATTTATTTGGCTGCGCCTGGTCTTAGTTACAGCACATGGGATCTTCATTGCAGCATGCGGGATCTTTAGTTGTGGGATGCGGGGTCTTTAGTTGCAACATGTGAGATTTTTTAGTTGCGGCATGCCAACGCTTTTAGTTGCAGCATGTGGAACCTTTAGTTGTGGCCTGCAAACTCTTAGTTGCAGCATGTTGGATCTAGTTCCCTGACCAGGGATCGAACCCGGGCCCCCTGCATTGTGAGCATGGAGTCTTAGTCACTGGACCACGAGGGAAATCCCTAAAGTGGGTTTCTTATAGGCAACATATAACTGTGATTTTTTAAATCTGATATTACTGCATCTGTCTTTCAACTGTATTGAGAGCATTGATGATTAAAGTTGTTGATCAGGTCAGATGAATATTTACCATACCTGTTACTGTTTTCTCTTTCTTGCCCTTGTTTTTGTTTGTTTGTTCATTTAATTTTTATTTATTTATTTATTTTTGGCTGTGTTGGGTCTTCTGCACGCGGGCTTTCTCTAATTGTGGCGAGTGGGGGCTACTCTTCGTTGCGGTGCACAGGCTCCTCATTGCAGTGGCTTCTCTTGTTGTGGAGCACCGGCTCTAGGCTTGCAGGCTTCAGTAGTTGTGGCACACAGGCTCAGCAGTTGTGGCCTGCAGTCTCTAGAGCACAGGCTTAGTTGCTCCATGGCATGTGGGATCTTCCCGGACCAGGGCTCAAACCCGTGTCCCCTGCATTGGCAGGTGGATTCTTAACCACTGCGCTACCAGGGAAGTCCCTTGTCCTTGTTTTTTGTTTCTGTCTTCCACCTTTTTCCTGCCTTCTCTGGCTTTAATTGAGCAATTTACATGATTCATTTTTTTATCTGCTCTTAGCATATCAATAACACATTTTAAAAAAATATTTTTTGTGGTTGCCTTTGAGTTTGCAGTGTACATTTACAACTAAGCCACATTCTCTGTCAAGTATAGGCATACCTCATTTTACTGTGCTTTGCTTTATTGCACTTTGCAGATATTGCATTTGTAGCAACTCTGGCAGGCAAGCTATTGGCACCATTTTTCTAACAGCATTATCTTTTTCTTTTTTTTTTTTTTTTTTCTTTTTGGCTATGTTGGGTCTTCGTTTCTGTGCGAGGGATTTCTCTAGTTGTGGCAAGCAGGGGCCACTCTTCATCGCAGTGCACGGGCCTCTCACTATCGCGGCCTCTCTTGTTGTGGAGCACAGGCTCCAGACGCACAGGCTCAGTAGTTGTGGCTCATGGGCGTAGTTGCTCCGCAGCATGTGGGATCTTCCCAGACCAGGGCTTGAACCCGTGTCCCCTGCATTAGCAGGCAGATTCTCAACCACTGCGCCACCAGGGAAGCCCTAACACCATTATCTTTTAATTAAGGTATGTTCATTTTTTTCTAGGCATAATGTTATTGCAACTTAACAGATTACAGTATAGTTTTTCATTTGTTCGTTTGTTTGGCTACACCACGCAGCTTGTGGGATCTTAGTTACCCGACTAGGGATTAAACCTGGGCCCTTGGCAGTGAAAGCACCAAGTCCTAACTACTGGAAAACAGGGGATTCCCTACAGTATAGTGTTTTATATGCACTGGGAAACCAAAAAAATCATGTTAATGGCTTCACTGCAATATTCATTTTACCGCGGTGGTCTGGAACCACGCCCAAAATAACTTCAAGGTGTGTCTGTATCATTATACCATTTCACTGGTTGTACAGGTAGCTCATACCACATTGTTCCCAATTCTCCCTTCCCTGTCCCTTGTCATATTGCTGTCATTTAGTTCACTTATCTATAAGCTTATTATTACCAAATACATTGTTGCTAATATTATTTTAAACAAAGTACCATCTGTTACATTAATGACAGTAAATCTCAAAGATACTTTACCATCCTTTATTCCTTTTATAATCCTCCACTGTTGTCATTTACATTTTTTCTGATGAATTTTTGAACATTCATTCAAAGTAGGTGTACTAATGACAAATTCCCTCAATTTTTGTCTCAGAAGGTCCTTATTCTTTTTTAAAAATATTTATTTACTTGGCTGCGTCGGTTCTTAGTTGCGGCACATGGGATCTTCATTGCAGCTTACAGGATCTTTAGTTGCGGCATGCAGGATCTTTAGTTGCAGCATACAAACTCTTAGTTGCAGCATGTGGGATCTAATGCCCTGGCCAGGGATTGAACCCAAACCCCCTGCGTTGGGAGCATGGAGTCTTAGCCACTGCACCACCAGGGAAGTCCCCCTTATTTCTTCTTTATTTTTGAAGAATGATTTTGCTTGATACAATTCTACAGGAGTGGGCTTCCCTGGTGGTGCAGTGGTTAAGAATCCGCCTGCCAATGCAGTGGACATGGGTTTGAGCCCTGGTCCAGGAAGATCCCACATGCCATGGAACAACTAAGCCAGTGTGCCACAGCTACTGAGCCTGCGCTCTAGAGCCTGCGAGCCAAAACTACTGAGTCTGCGTGCCACAACTACTGAAGCCCATGCACCTAGAGCTGTGCTCCGCAACAAGAGAAGCCACCACAATGAGAAGCCCGTGCACTGCAACGAAGAGTAACCCCCGCTTGCCGGAACTAGAGAAAGCCTGCGCACAGCAATGAAGACCCAACACGGCCAGAAATTAATTAATTAATTTTTAAAAGTTCTAGGAGAGTGTTTTTTTTAATTTCAAAACTTTAAATATTTTGTGCCATTCTGTTCTTGTTTGCACAATGTCTGAAAAGAAGTCTGATTAATTCAAATTTTTGTTTCTCTGAACCTAAGAAGTGTTTTCCCCTCTGGCTTCTTTCAGTACATCCTTTTTGTCTTTGATTTTTCACTAGTTTGAATATGATAATGTAGTCGTCCCTTGGTGCCCTTGAGGGATTGGTTCCAGAATCTGCCACGGATACTGAAATCCATGAACGCTCAAGTCCCATAGTGGGCCTTCCGTATTCATGGGATGCACATCCATAAGTATGGAGGGCTGACTGTATATTTATTGAAAAAATATACATATAGGTGGACCCATACAGTTCACACCCATGTTGTTCAAGGGTCTACTGTACTTGGGTGTGCACTTCTGATGTTTTCATATTTAGTGTTTCTGTATCTACAGTTTGCAGTCTGTCATTAATTTTAGGAAATTTTGTTGTTGTTGTTTTCTGGGTTAATTAATTAATTAATTAATTTTTTGGCTGCATTGGGTCTTTGTTGCTGAGTTCGAGCTTTCTCTAGTTGCGGGAAGTGGGGGCTGCTCTTCGTTGCGGTGCGTGGACTTCTCATTGCGGTGGCTTCTCTTGTGGAGCACGGGCTCTAGGCCCCCGGGCTTCAGTAGTTGTGGCACGCAGGCTCAGTAGTTGTGGTTCGCGGGCTCTAGAGCACAGGCTCAGTAGTTGTGGCACACTGGCTTAGTTGCTCCATTGCATGTGGGATCTTCCCGGACCAGGGCTCAAACCCATGTCCCCTGCACTGGCAAGCAGTTTCTTAACCACTGCACCAACAGGGAAGTCCAAAATTTTGGTGTTTATTAATTCACTTATTTTTTCTGTTTCTTTCCGTTCTTTCCTTCAGGTATTAGCATTATGTGTATTTTAAACATTCTGTTCAAGAACATTATCCTGGGGTTCATGGATGTTGTATTCTGTCTTTTTTGGGTTTTTTTGTCTTTGTATTAGATTCTGGCCTAGTAAATAAATAGACTTTTTTGTCAGTATAGGCTTTATTAGGAACAATATTTGGGGCACATTTCAAAATTCCATCTTCCTTTTCTCTTTCCCAGTTTTGGAGACACTGGCTTGCCCTTTGACCTCAATGCACACATGGATCTCAGAAGGGTTGTTCATTTCAAGGTCTTTCATTTTCTTCTAGTGAGACCGAGAATGACATATTCTAAGTTCCCTAAATTCCAGACTGGAAGTTGGCAGGACACCATCAACATTGGCTGGTTGGGAATAGCTTCTTCCTGAAATTGGAGGATGGAGATTTTATATTCTTTTGGAGGAAAGCACTGCTGACATTTTTACATATTTTATGATCGTGGGCTAATTTACCATCAAGCCATTGTGGACTTCAGTGAACTTGCAATCTACAGCTCTTAACCTGTTCCTCAAGTGCAACAAGGATCAGGGTGCACCGTTCAGGATTGACTGGAAAGAGATCTTTTGGTACATCATCTCATTAGCTGTTCTAAAAAATGCCTGGAAGCAGCCCCAAGGCACATGAGTTTAGGGATTCTTTCATTCTAAGTTGTCATGCCTCTTCCTCATGTCTGAGCTCTAAGTTTCAAATAATGTTTTAACCTATCAGATCAGGGGAAAAAGTGAAGAATTGTGTCTGTGACAAATATTACACAAGTTAAAAGCAACACTTGCCCACAGGAATATTTACATTCAGGCAGCTGCCTCTGATTACTTCTAATGGCCTGGATGACTTTAGGACAGTGTGACCAGTTGGGCTTTTTTACAAGTTTGATTTCTACAGGCCTCCTGGACTTGCATGTTGGGTCATGGGACTAGAAGAAAAAGCTTCCAGTTCTTCACTGGGTTTTTATTTATTGAAAGCTCATGCAGATTTGACCCTTTGCCTCATGGAGTGCTGTGAATGGTGGGGTGATAAGGAAGAAGATGAAAGAATCTTTCTCACAAGGAATTAGTGGTCTTAAAATGATAATATTTGTTTCATTCCTATAGCATTTCCCAACCATTTCCCAACATGCTGCGCACCATGCTGTTAGAGAGAAATGAGATGTTAGAGAGAAAAAATGTGATCACAGTAAAAATGTGTAAATAATTTGCATGTGCTCGTGATACCATTAAACTCTAAAAAGGAGTGGGACTTCCCTATTGGTCCAGTGGTTAGGACTCTGTGCTTCCACTGCAGGGGGCCCGGGTTTGATCCCTGGTCGGGGAACCAAGATCCTGCATGCTGCACTGCATGGCGGGAAAAAAAAACCCAAAAAACTTACGAAGGAGTAAGTGTGGACAGAGAGTAAGATTTTGATGATCATAGTTAGATAAAAGTCATAGATAAATGTTTGGAGAAGACAGACTCACACATAACCCTCCTATAGATGGAGTATAGATATCTAGTGCTGTCAGTGTCATGCATCTGACTGTACATTTATTGGGGATATTTTTAGGACTCAGTAGCTTTTGAGGATGTGGCTGTGAACTTCACCATGAAAGAGTGGGCTTTACTGGATCCTTCACAGAAGAAACGACAGAGATGTGATGCTGGGAATCTTCTGGAACCTGGCCTCAATAGGTAAGGACGACAACATTCCTTCACTTTGTCAGTTTGAGAATGAGTTTTCTTGCCCACCGACGTTGTTCCAAGATGTGGAACGTGGAAAAGGAAGAATGTTGGTAAGTAAACTAGACATGGTCACAGCTCTAGGCATGGACCTAGACTCTAATAGTTTTTCTGTAACTTCTAATACTTTGGAATTATTTTTCTGGGTCTACATTTTAGGGAAAACATGGGAAGATCATGTCATTGAAGATCAGTACAAAAACCAGGAGAGAAAACTAAGCTGAGTTGCACTCACAATGAGAAGCAGTGTCTCATGTGAGCATCCTAGTATGTTATGATATTTTTTAAAAAAGTAAACACAGAAACCAACACATGATTGTAAAGCAATTATACTCCAATAAAGACGTTAAATAAATAAATAAATACATAGAAGCAAACAACAAATAATCCCTGCTTTAAATGTATTTATTAGAAAATTTTCAAAAACAAAAACAAAAGAAAGAAAAAATTTCCCCAAAATACTGTCTGAAATGTGACATAGTCATTCAGTGTTTGTAAAATATTTCTCTTGGAAACAGTATTAGTAAACCCTCCGTATGAATGTTACCGTTTAAATAGTCTCAAGGGTGAAGTTCTCTTGCAGAGCATTCAGTATATTCAATTTCAAACAATTCAGGCGAGGGAGAAACTCTACACTATCCCTATAAATCATAATAAATATAATAAGTATAAAATCATTAATAAAGAAATAATTAACAGTGTGCTTCTCATTATTTACAGAAGTCATATGGTTGAGGCACTCTGTGAAAATAAAGAGGGTAGTCCATGTGGAGAAAACTTCAGCCTTATTCCAAATCTCAGTCTGAACAAGAAAACTACTGGAGTAAAACCACATGAATGCGGTGCATGTGAAAAAATCTTTACATGTCATTCATCCCTTAATAGACATATGAGATGTCACACTGAACACAAACCATATGAGTATCAGAAATATGGAGAGAAGACGTATAAATGTAAGGCATGTGGGAAAGCCTTTGGTTATCTGCAGTGTTTTAAAAAACATGAAAAATCACAATGGAGAGAAAATGTATAAATGTAAAGACTGTGGGAAAGCTTTTATTATGTGTCTCAAAACCCTTCGAAGACACGTGATAACACATACTGGAGATGCTCCTTATAAATGTAAGGAATGTTGGAAAGCCCTCAGTTGTTACAGTTACACTTTTTTTTTTTTTGCGGTATGTGGGTCCCTCACTGCTGTGGCCTCTCCTGCTGCGGAGCACAGGCTCCGGACGCACAGGCTTAGCGGCCATGGCTCATAGGCCCAGCCACTCCACAGCACGTGGGATCCTCCCGGGCCGGGGCACGAACCCATGTCCCCTGCATCGGCAGGCGGACTCTCAACCACTGCGCCACCAGGGAAGCCCTCCAGTTACACTTTGAGTGCATGAAAGAACTCACACTGAAGAGAAACCCTATCATTGTAAACGCTCTGGAAGAGCCTATAGATATCAAACACATGACAGAACTGGCACAGAAGAGCAGTTCTATGAATGTAAGCAATGTAGTAAGGCTTATATTTCCCTTTGAGGTTTAAAAATACATGAAAGAAATCACACTGGAGAGAAACCCTACAAATGTAACGAATGTGGTAAAGCTTTCAATTCTCATCTAGGTTTCAAAATACATGAAAGAAATCACAGTGGCGAGGAACCATATGAATGTAAAAAACGTACCAAAGCATTCAGCTGCCCCAGTTCTCTTCAAAGACATGGAAGAATTCATACTGGAGAGAAACCCTATCAATGTAAGGCATGTGGGAAAGCCTACAGATACCAGAGTTCCTTACATACACACAAGAGGACTCACAAAGGAGAGAAACCCTGTGAATGTAAGCAGTGTGGGAAAGGCTTTCTCTTTCTAGCTTCCGAGCACACATGATCATTCACAGTGGAGATGGACCTTATAAATGTAAGGAATGTGAGAAAACATTCTTTTCTCCCAGTTCATTTCAAATACATGAAAGGAGACACACTGGAGAGAAACCCTATGAATGTAAAATATGCGGTAAAGGCTTCAGTTGTTCCAGTTATGTGCAAGTACATGAAAGAATTCATACTTGAGAGAAACCCTTTATTTTATTTATTTATTTTTTAAAACATTTTTATTTTTGACTGCATTGGGTCTTTGTTACTGCACGTGGGCTTTCTCTAGTTGTGGCGAGCAGGGGCTACTCTTCGTTGCAGTGCACGGGTTTCTCATTGCAGTGGCTTCTCTTGTTGCAGAGCATGGGCTCTAGGTGTGTGGGCTTCAGTAGTTGTGGCTCGTGGGCTCTAGAGTGCAGGTTCAGTAGCTGTGTCACACGGGCTTAGTTGCTCCACAGCAGGTGGGATCTTCCTGGACCAAGGCTCAAACCCGTGTCCCCTGCATTGGCAGGTGGATTCTTAACCACTGTGCCACCAGGGAAGTCCTGAAAGAAACCCTTTAAATGTGATAAATGTGGGAAGGCCTTCATTTATCACACAAACTTTCAAAGACATATGAGACTTCACACTGGAGAGATACCATACAGATGTGAAGAATGTGGGAAAGACTAGTGGTCCCAGTTCATCCCAAAGGCATGAAGGGAGTCACTGGATACTCTTGAATGTAAACAACGTGGGAAAGACTTCATTTGACCCCATCCCTACATGTTAAAACTCTCATGGAAAAGAAAAAAAAAATGTGGGTAACATTAGAAAACTTGCTGGAAATTAATCTATGTATAAAGCATAAGAAAAATTTCAATATGAAAGAATTATAAAAATTTAAATATGTTTGCTAAGCCTCTTTCTTAAAGGACATCATTGGACTGTGGATTTTTACCAATTATTGTTTTTATTATTTTATTTTTATTTTTATTGAAGTATAGTTGCTGTACAATATTATACGTTACAGGCATACAATATAGTTATTCACAATTCTTAAAGGTTATACTTCATTTGTAGTTATTATAAAATACTGACTGTATTCCTTGTTTGTACCATATATCCTTGTAGCTTATTTTATACCTGCCTACCAATTACTTTTAGAAATGGTGATTGAGGTGAGGTAATTCTGTGAGTTGCCTGTCAATAGTAATACATAAGATTAATAGGTAGTTCTTTTTTGTTAAATGAGTTAATGATATTTTCTCTTTGTATTTTGAAGCCTCTTGAACTGATGGGTAAATTGAAGTGTATTTCCAATATGCAGTTAGGTTTAATTTTTTAATAACATTTTATTTGTTCTGTGTTAAGTGACCACTGAAAAATGACAGTGTGGTATTTGTTGGTATTTTCCTACTGGCCTTGTGAAAGTTCCTTGGTGTCTCTAGTTTATTAGGTATAGTCTACCTTTCTTACTGAAAAGCTCCTTTTTTAGGGTGACAGGTATAAGAGTCTTTTTCCATTTTCCGTACTAGTAAACAGTTGAATAAATATGTATGCCTCATTTATGAAAGAATATAGTTTCCTGTGAATTATTATTTTCATATTTGGGCCTTTGCTTTATATCTTTCCTTCTGACTATAATTTGGTGAATAGACTTTGAATTAAGAAGAGTGGCCTGTGTGAATTCCCTGGTGCTCCAGTGGTTAGGACTCGGCACTTTCACTGAGTGAACCCAGGCATGGTCCTGGGTTCAATCCCTGGTCAGGGAACTAAGATCCCACAAGCCATGCAGCATGGCAAAGAAAAAAAAAGAAGAGGGCCTGTGATGGGACAAAGAATCTGGAGTTGGAGATATCCAGAGTAATTTAAGGAACTAGATTTTCCAGAATCCATCCTTTTAATGGTTCCTTGTCAGAATTTCCCAATAGCCTTACTTGCGTGAGATTTGAAAGGCAGAAGCAAAGAAGGCATTACTCAGACTTTGTAGCCAGCAGAGGGAGAGACAGATACATAGGAGCTTTGAGAAAGCAATCTTCTAGCCCATTTTCCAGATTCTTTTTCCTTCCAGTGAAGAGTGTACTCAAAACGATGACCAGCTATTTCATTTCCATTTTCGAAGAGGTGTAGCTTTCCACTGATGTCTTCACTAGTTCCACCTCAAAGATTCATGAGTTTGGATTTTTTTTGTAAGGCCTCATGTATCCACCAGGAAATTAATTCAGGCTTTCATGGTTGGGAGTATTTACCCTGTCCTCTAGACTATGTCTGTGGAAAGTCTAACTTGTATAGGAAACACCTTATGTTGTTAACAGTGCTAGTATGTTTTCCTGATTCACCATGACATTCACAATGGTGCCGCCAAAAAGAGCGACATGGGAGTTTGTTTCTCTGCTGCATTGTGCAGTGGCTGCCTTGACTCAGTCCTTCAGTGTGAGAATAAGCATCTTTCTCATATGGAGAAGACTGGGTGTTTTCTGTTACTTATAGCTAAATATAATCCCTCAATATGTTTTCAGTTGTGTTTGATTGTATGTGATTAAGAGTATGTACATTTTTTTGTCAAACAAATGCCAAACATATGTAAAATGAGATATATTAATATATCCTCTCGGGAAATGAAACTTTTCTAAACCATAATATGCTAACAGATTTTCATTTCCTGAGAGGATATATTAATATATCTCATTTTAATTATAGGTTTCCAAATGATCTTTGCCGTTTTCTTCATTTAGTCATTATACATTGAGTCAATATAATTGTTTACATATAAGTTCAGGTCTTTTTTCCCTCAGGCAAATTTTATTTTTTATTCTTTTATAGTTAATTTTATCATGAAACTAACTTCTCATTCATTCTTAATACCAAAAACATAGATCATGGTTTTTTTCGGTGTCATCCTTCCATTGATCCTCAGAATCATAATTAAAGTCAAAGAGGCGGGTGTAATGAATTCTAATAAGCAGAATGACCACAAGTACACATGACTGCGGGGTGTAACATAAAAGATTGCTAGGAGTTTTGAAGGATTTTGGCTCATACTGGATGATTCGATTGCTATTCAAGGTACCAAGATGTTTTTTTGTATGAGTGCTATGAGGAGGTAAACTTATTTTGTCATTGGTAATCGTAAACCTTTCTAGAAGACAAAAACAATGTAGTGGAACTAAACTTAATTCATGAGAAGCCCTAATTAGTCATATTAGTAAGAAGAGGGATATATTGGTCATTTCTATAATTTGGAATTGTCACTTTTATCATTTTTAGAGACATGGTTACAAAACACCCTTATTCTTGTCTTGATTTGTTATGATCACTGTGTACCTTATCTCTTCAACAGGATAAGACTGGACCTTGCAGTGAATGCAGGCCAACTCCCAGTCCTATGGAACAGCTTCTGCCTTTCCTACTTGATATCTAAATATTGATGTGTTTCCCACAGTGTATTACACACCATTTACTATAAAGCACCTCAGTTAAAACACATGAATTCACTTCTTAGTATACCACATAATATTTTTACTATCTCCTTTATGACTCAACTAAGACCTGTAAGTTTAAATTGTGAGAGAACATAAACCTAGCAGGTGAGAAAGACAGGACCTCTGTTCCAGTCGCATCTTTCTTTCTCAGAGACTGTACTCTTTTTTTATTTTCATATACTAAGGAAATTTTACTCTTTGAATTTATTTTATTGAAGTATAGTTAATTTACAGTGTGTTAATTTCTGCTGTACGGGAAAGTTATTCGCATATATATGTATACACACAGACATTCTTTTTCATATTCCTTTCCATTATAGTTTATCACAGGTTATTGAATATAGTTCCCTGTGCTATACAGTAAGTCCTTGTTGTTTATCTATTCTATATATAATAGTTTGCATCTGCTAATCCTAAACACCAATCCTTCCCTTCTCACCGACTCCCTCCCCCTTGGCAACCACAAGTCTGTTCTCTGTATCTGTGAGTCTGTTTCTGTTTTGTAGATAAGTGCATTTGTCATATTTTAGATTCTACATATAAGTGATATCATATGGTATTTTTCTTTCAGAGACTATACTTTTGATGCTAATGTTTCAACATCCCTCATTGCCATGCAGTTTATAGAGTCAAGGTACCTCATTTAGCATAGATAATCAAGGCACTGTATGATTTGGTTATAGCTGTGTGAGACAAACAACTTCTTGCAGTCCTGTTGCTTATATTTTTGTGGGAAAAGAGAGATGGTTAACAAATGGTAAAGCTTTGGTTTATAAGATAGAAATAAGGGCTTTGAAGGAAAGTGAAAAATGACGTGATATAAAAGGCTGAGGTGTATACGTATCTCTTCTATCCTGGTATGGGGCTCAGTGAATGGAGATGTCATTACTAATCACTTATGTTTCTGCCGTGTAATACATATTAAACACTCTTCAGGAACTGCTTGAGTGTGGAAGTAGAGGGGGCAACATAGAACATCCTGCTTTCCTTGACTAACATAAAGATTCCCCATAAAGATAAAGATATGGATGTGGTTCGTTTTCATTTTTGCAGTCATTACAAATTTTGTTTGTATAATATGTGGTCATGAGTGTGGACATTGTTATCTGGGACTGGAGACTTCCTGTTGATTTGGGCACAGATACTTCCACCATCCAGTCTAGGTTAGGGTTAGGGTTAGGGTTGTGTTTAATATCATTTAAGAGGGTTTTCATTTTTATATAAATATTCAAAATATTGTACTATTTGACATTTTCATTTTACTGCTGTACAGACTAACACAGTGTCTACACCCCATTAAGCTGTGGAGTTCCTCTCAATTGGAGAAAGAGTTATATTTATCTGCACCATTGTAGCCCATCCTGAGTTTATTCTATGAGTAGGTTTCCACTGTACTTCTCAGTGGAAACACCAAAAAGAGCTGTGCTTCTTTAGAGGAAATCGTTCAAGGTATAATTGAGATGACCTGCAGAGAGAGAGAGCATATCATTTTAAGTAATACCCTAAATGAGTCTAAAAGGAGAAGTGGGAAATTTTCCGTGTCTTTCCATTGCACGGGTGGCTCGGGTTCTTTTGTTTCAGTGACCCACAATCCATAGGCTGTTTTGCTATTCACAGGTGGGAAACAACAGTAACAGCTTCGAAGTTTAAAACAGTGAAGGAAATTCAATCTTTTCCTTTTTTTAAAAAAAAAATGTTACCTTATGTATTGAAGGGGTTTCATTAAAATGGGTACCACAAGAGTGTTCTTTCTGGGGTGATGGATATTTTCCATCTTTTGATGACAGTATTACTATACATTTGTGAAAACTCAACAAGTATACTTAAAATTATATAACAAACGTTTTCATATGCTAGGAGAATGTTAAACTCTCCTGAACTTTGATTATGTGTTCAACTCTTTTTTTCCACCACTGTGGGATCTTTCTTAGGAAGAATTGAAGGACATGGGCCACAAGAGGGCTTTCTTACAACCCTGTCTTAATTGAAAAAACACCCCCTAGGGCTACACCTGCCGTCACCTCATGCATATAACTAGGAGTGAAGTGGGAGGGTTCCCAGATCTCTTTTGAGTTTAAATCGGCTTCCTCGGACAGATCTATTGAAATACTGTGGTTCTGAAACATAAAGGTGTATCCCAAGTGGGATCTTCCTGGGGACATCCTCATTCGTGTGCATCAGCATCATTTCCTTCATGGCCATCCATAGACCCTTTCCCCCTCTCAAGCCTACTCTGTGCTTACTTACGTGGAAACATCTTTAGAAATTCACACACGTCTCACTCTGGAATATTCTTCTGAGGCAACACCGGGGAGCTGTGAGTTGCGAGGGTGACAGAAGCAATTGGCAGAACCCACGTCACAGACACGTTCCATCAGCCACTGAGACCACAGGCATCACATGTTTACCAGATCTGCTTGCTTACTTATTCGTACAACACTAAAAAGTAACTGGCCTCGAAGTGGGAAACAAGTAGCTGTAGTATTTTTCGAAATAACACTCAACATTATCTCCCCACATTGCTTTATTACAGAGGCTTTAGCAGCCTACTATTATGCATCCAAGAGTCTTTAAACATTCCATGGTGGACATAAGTTACCTAAGGCATTCTTATGCCAGAAACTATTCTTAGCTGTTACTGCATACAAATACAGACCCCACTGCTGGCAGCTGAGAGTCTTTGTGTAATGGAGGACCTCCCAGGGCCTGACTGATGATCGCTTCAAGTCAGCTTCCCGTTTGGCATTGGGTCACAAATGCAGGGCCCCTCAGGCTTTCTAACCAGAGGCCTTCTCTTTGAACATATATTGGTATTTACAGACTAGAGCCAAACATGGGGCTGCTGGCATATCCCATCCAGAGGAGGAAGTGTGTTGCCCTGTTCTCTAATGCATGCCATCTGTTTTGAAGTAGGTCACTTCTTTTCTAGACACATTGGCCATTTGGCGAGTCACCTGGGATCACATTAGTGACCAGGTCGTTCACATACTTTATCTAGAGTGTGCCGTCACCACACCTGACGGGGTCCACTGCAGAGATGCTGCGTTTTGTCTCTAGGTCAAACAGGCCATCCGAGACGGAAGATTGGACCCAGGCATCAGATGGATTAGTCAAACTCCAGACAATCATGCTAGCAGTAGAGAATTCCCTTGCCAAGAATCAAACTCATCTGTACATTGTTACAGATCCTTTGGCCACTGCCCACGATCCACCTGTTTGATTACACCAATAACAACTCCTTATCCAAGGTTTCCCCCTTTGGCATAAAGAACTCTGAGATTAACTTGCCTCACAAAATCCATGTACAAATCAGTGGCATCCTTACTCGTCACATACTAAACCCTAATCTGAAGAGGCTCATTTCACTGTTCAGGGTAATAAATTTACTCAACTTTAAGACCACATACTTGTGCCTGAGCTCTAATGGTATTAAATTTGACCTGTGAGTAAATGGTAACCTATACCCATTTAGTGGCCTCTCATCTTTTTGTTTTTTCAGCTGCGTTGCACAGCATGTGAGATCTTAGTTCCCCAACCAGGGATCGAACCCGTGCCCCCTGCAGTGGAAGTGCACAGTCTTAACCACTGGATCACCAGGGCAGTTCCAAGTGGCCTCTAATCTAAAGGTTAGGCAAAATTCAAGGGACTTCCCTCCTCTACCACAGCTACCTTAGTGACTGACCAATGCACCTGAGGTGGAAAAACATACCACTGGTAATATAACTGATGGACTTACTTTACAGAGCAAGGAAGGGGTTCCTACAGCTTTTGACAAACAGACTTTATAAGACCCCTCATGCTCTCTGTTGGCTACTTGTTATGCTTTCACCATGACCCAAGATACAAGGAGCCACCAAGACACCCTAGAAATTATTGATACTATCAACTGAATTCTGGGAATACACAACGCTGGGCTCTTGAAAAAGGCATTCAGAGGACCTCTCCTAATGACCTCCGGTTATAACACTCATAGTGGCCTAATGGCTTACTTATACCTTGCTTTCTTCTTTTTCTTTTTTTTTTGCCACACTGTGGGATCTCAGTTTCCCGACCAGGGATTGAACCCGTGCCCCCTGCAGTGGAAGCATGGAGTCCTAACCACTGGACCGCCATGAAGTCCCACCTTTCTTTCTTTCTTTTTTAATTTTTGGCTGTGTTGGTTCTTCTTTGCCGTGCGTGGGCCTTCTCTAGTTGCGGCGAGCAGGGGCTACTCTTTGTTGCAGTGCATGGGCTTCTCATTGCAGTGGCTCTCTTGTTGCAGAGCACGGGCTCTAGGCGTGCGGGCTCAGTAGTTGTGACTCGTGGGCTCTAGAGCACAGGCTCAGTAGTTGCGGTGCACGGGCTTAGTTGCTCCGCAGCATGTGGGATCTTCCCAGACCAGGGCTCGAACCCATGTCCCCTGCATTGGCAGGCGGATTCTTAACCACTGGACCACCAGGGAATTCCCGAGGCTTTGTCATCTTAATTGTAATATGTTCTTGTGCCTTACGCATGGCTTTTCAATTAATATTCTAATTTATTTAAGTGAAATGTTTCATCATTCAGTCAATAAACCTCAGGAGTGAACTTTAATAAAAGACATTGGCTTCAGCTTGATATTGGAGTCTTAATGGCTTGAGATACCTGCTCACCCTGCCTGGCTCACAGTGAGTTAAATATTTACAAAGGTTGACACGTGAGCCTTTTATTTTTGTGGCAGCAGGCAGGAGGGCCAAACATTGAAAACCTGCAGCTTCTACCCCTACACGCATTAAAGGGCCAGCCCATTCTCCTTTGCACAAGCCATCTGAACCCACTTACCCTTGCCCTACTCTCCTTTGAAAGTACTCGAGTAATAAACCTTTTTCTGTTTTCTGATGACTGTGACAACATGACTGTGGACAACAGATCCCAGTTCAGGTAGGGTGTTAATCCTGCCCCCAAATACTTTCTGTGGTAACACAGAAAGTAACCAATGGATAATGTCTTTTGGGTGACAAAGAGGTGTTCAGTGTAGGGAATTTTTATAAGATGAGGAGAGAAACCCAAATAGAAAGATCCCAATGATAATGTTTTATCATTGGTCACAAAAGAAAAACTTTGAAACCAACCACATGGGCACTAACAATAGAATCAATAAGTGAAAATGATTTAGTCTCAAAAGGGAAAAATATAGAGCAACAGAGGTGGGTAGATGGATTCCGTTCATCCTTCTCCTTTTTAGAACAAAAAAGTACTGAACAAACCAGAAGTCCACACCCCTTCTTAGATCCATAAGATATTTTTTTTTTTGGCCATGCCGCATGGCATGTGGGGTCTTAGTTCCCTGACAGGGATCGAACTCGTGCCCCCAGCTGTGGAAGCGTGGAGTCCTAACCACCGGACCACCAGGGAATTCCCTCCATAAGATACTTGAGGTTATATGGTAAACCAGTGCCCCCCAAACGAGAGTTGGTTGAGTATAGAGAATTACTGAAAGCGGAAGGCACTGGAGCCAGCAACTTCTAGGAAGTCATAAAGTTTAATAGAAGAATTGCTGGATACACAGTATAGACTAGCTTGAGAGTTAAAAGCTCTAAGAGGAGCCAGTCTTCTGGAGCCCCCCCAAAATTCATTAGTTTTTCCTACAGGAGCCCAAGCAAGTTCTCAGTGGGAAGATTGGGGAAAATTGACTCATGCTCCATGCAGGAAATTGGGGGGGGGAAACGTTTTAATACACACACAAAGCATTCTGTTCTCTGTAACTGAGGTCATCCCTCAAGGAAAACTAATTTGCCGAAGTCTTATCTGACTGGGGAAAGAGCAGCCAGACAGCTTCCTGACCCTTCAGGTTTTTGATCTAACAAAAGGTGAGGAATAAAAGCCAGGAACCTCTCTGACATACATAGTCCAGGGATTCTCTCCCCGCAAAACATAACAGGTTTAATCATAACATGAGAACATTTTCCCATCCCACACCTGACCACCATGTCAACAGGGTTCCAGTATAAAAAGAGTGGATTAAAACAAATACCAGACACAGACTCTACCTATAAATGAATTTCTAGGGATACCCAAACAGAGTAGCAGAGAAAACTACAAGGATACTAGAGGATATTGAAGCCCTTGACACTTACCACTACAGCAAATGTTAAACATAATCTACTTCTGCACTTCCCTGGTGACCTAGTGGTGAGGACTCGGTGCTCTCACTGCCATGGCCTGGGTTCAATCCCTAGTTGGGGAACATCCTGCAAACAAACACACAAACAAAAACACAAAACAGTCTAATTCGTAGTCAAGGAAACATGAAACATCACACTAAAGGCCTATTTACCTCAGCTCTTATTGTGAAAACTCATTTGGAATTTATTTATTTATTTATTTATTTAGGCTGTGTTGGGTCTTCGTTGCTGTGCACGGGCTTTCTCTAGCTGCGGCGAGCGGGGGCTACTCTTCGTTGCAGTGCACGGGCTTCTCATCGTGGTGGCTTCTCTTGTTGCGGAGCACGGGCTCTAGGCACACAGGCTTCAGTAGCTGTGGCTCGCGGGCTCTAGGGCACAGGCTCAGTAGCTGTGGCGCACGGGCTTAGTTGCTCCGTGGCATGTGGGATCTTCCCAGACCAGGGCTAGAACCCGTGTCCCGTGCATTGGCAGGAGGATTCTTAACCACTGTGCCACCAGGGAAGTCCTGGAATTTATATAACATATGTGCTTCCTGGTTTCACTTCTTGGCTAAAATTGTTTTGGTTTAATTTTTCCATAAGCAAGCATTTTGAATATTTTCCATAGTCTCGTGGTCCCTGGTCAGGTATTAGCCAATGGGAATTTCAAGCAGAAAACAGGTAAATGTTGGATTTGACAGCAGGAGAGATAGATATCTTTCCATGTACATGCACATTTGAAGAGAACATAAAATAGCTTTTTTAATTGAAGTATAATTGCTTTACAATGTTGTGTTGATTTCTGCTATACAATGAAGTGAATCAGCTATATGGATACCTATATCCCCTCCTTCTTGGACCTCCCTCCCCACCCCCATCCCACCCATCTAGGTCATCACGGGACACAGAGCTGAGCTTCCTGTGCTTTATAGCTTGTTCCCACTAGCTATCTATTTTATTCACGGTAGTGTATATATGTCCATCCTAATCTCCCAATGCATCCCACCCTCCCCTTCCCCACCGTGTCCACATGTCCGTTCTCTATGACTACGTCTCTATTCCTGCCCTCAAATAGGTTCATCTGTACCATTGTTCTAGTTTCCACATATATGCGTTAATATGAGATATTTGTTTTTCTCTTTCTGGCTTACTTCACTCTGTATGACAGACTCTACGTCCATCCACATCTCTACAAATGACCCAATTTTGTTCCTTTTTATGGCTGAGTAATTGAAGAAAAAATAGGTTTCTTTATGCTTCAAACACTGTAAAGAGATAAACTGCAAAAACAATAAACATGGGGCTTCCCTGGTGGCGCAGTGGTTGGGAGTCCGCCTGCCAATGCAGGGGACACGGGTTCGTGCCCGGGTCTGGGAAGATCCCACATGCCGTGGAGGGGCTAAGCCCGTGAGCCATGGCCGCTGAGCCTGCGCATCTGGAGCCTGTGCTCCGCAACAGGAGAGGCCACAACAGTGAGAGGCCCGCATACCGCAAAAAAAACAAAAAAACAAAAAAAAAACAACAAATAATGAAACAGATCTCACTAGTCTACTAGACCCCAAGTTCAAAAAGGAGGTAATAAAAATGCTGAAGGAATTAAGAAAGATTACTTATAGAAATGCAGATAACTGTAGCAAGGAACTAGAAACTGTAAAGAGGAAACAGTCAAAATTAGACAACCCAATTGCTGAGATAAAAACCAATCTGGAAGCAATGAGTAGCAGAGTAAATAACACAGTAGAACGAATAAGTGATCTGGAAGATGGAATAATGGAAATCACCCCATCGTAACAGCAGACAGACAAATTTTAAAAAATGAAAGCAACATATGAGATCTATGGGATAATATAAAGCATGCCAACCTGTGCATCATAGGGGTCCCAGAAGAAAGAGAGAGAGGGGATTGAAAAATGTATTTGAAGACATTATGGCCGCAAACTTCGCAAACCTAAAGAAGGAAACAGATGTCCAGGTATAGGAAGAACAGAGGGTCCTAAACAAGATGAACCCAAACAGACCCATACCAAGACATATCATAATTAAAATGGCAAAAGTTAAAGATAGAGGATTCTAAAGGCAGCAAGAGAAAAACAAAGGGTCAGTTACAAGGGACCCTGCATAAGGCTATCAGTTGATTTCTCTGCAGACACTTTTCAGTCCAGGAAGGAGTGGCATGATATATTCAAAATCCTGAAAAGGAAAAACCTGTAACGTAGGATACTCTACCCAGCAAGATTACCATTTAGAATAGAAGGAGAAATAAAGAATTTCTTAGACAAGCAAAAACTAAAAGAATACAGCAACACTAAACCTAACCTAAAAGAAATATTGAAAGGTCTTTTCTAAATAGAAAAGTAGCATGAATCTATAGGAAAGGGAAAATCACAATAGGAAAGGCAAATATACAAAGGGATTGAAGATCATTTAATAAGCCAGTACGTAGATTAAAAAAACCATCAAAAACCTTTTGTAAAAGCAATTATAACTACAATCAACAGCAAAAGGGTAAACATGAAGATGTAAAATAGGACATCAAAATCACAAAATGTGGAGGAGGGCAGTAAAAAATGTATTAATAGATCTTTTAGAATATGTTTGACTTTATATGACAGTCTAAAGCAAGTAGATATAGTTATGGGTGTCCTGTGGCTAGTGTTGGCTCACTGGTGGGTAGAGCCAGGTCCCAGGAACTCTGGTTGCAGAGCCCTGGGGATCCTAGAGCTGGTGTTGGCCCACTGGTAGGCAGGACCAGTTGGTGGCACAGCTGGCTGCAGTGTCTGGGGCTTCCCAAAGCTTGTGTCAGCCAGCTTGTGGTGGGACCAGATCCCTGGGCGGGTGGCTTAGGGACCTGAGGTGTCTCAGAGCTGGTGCTGGCCTGCTGGTGGGTGGGCTGGGCCCTGCTACAGCATGTTGTAGGGCTATGGTAGTTCTGTGCTAGTGTCTACCCGCCGGTGGGCGGGGTTAGTGCCCAGGAGATCCTGGCGCTGGTGCCCATCCACTGGGGGGTGAAATCAGGTCCTAGGGCTGGTGCTGGACCACTGGCAGGCAGAGCTCATCCTGGAGTCTCTGGCTGAAGGGTCCAGGGGTCCCAGAGCTGGTGTCAACCTATTGGTGGGTAGGGCCAAGGCCCAAGGGTTTCTGGGGCCAGTGCTGGCTCACTGGTGGGTAGAGCCCTATCCTGGGAATTCTGCCTGCAGAGCTCTGAGGGTCCTGGAGCTGGTGTTAGCCTGCTGATGGGCAGTGCTGGTTCCTCACACAGCTGGCTGCAGGGCTCAGGGTGTTCCAAAGCTTGTGTCAGCCTGCTGGTGGGTGGAACTGGATCCCGTGGCAGCTGGATGAGGGGCCCAAAGTGGCTCAAAGCTGGTGTTGGCCTTCTGGTGGGCAGGGCCAGGGCCCAGGGAGTCCTGGGGCTGGTGCCAGCCTGCTAGTGAGTGGGCTGGGTCCTGCCACAGAAGGCTGCGGGGCTGCAGTGGTCTTGGGGCTGGTCATGAATGCAGGACCCTTCAGGCTTTCCAACCAAAGGTCTCCTCATTAAATATACATTGGTGCTTGCAGAATAGAGTCAAAAATGGCACCTCTGGCATATCCCACCGAGACAAGAAAGTGTGTTCCCGTATTATCTGATGCAATCCATTCTGGAAGAGGCCAACTTTCTAGGCACATTATCCACTTTGGGAGTCACTTGGGAGCAGATGAATGACCAGGAAGTTGATATTTTTTATGGACAATGTGCCATAACCAATTCTGATGGGTTCCATTGCAGAGATGCTGCATTCTGTCCCGAGATCAAACGGGCCATGCATGATTAAGACTGGACCCAGACATGAGACTGGTCAAAATCCAGGCAACTATGCTAGCAATAGATAAGTCACTGCCCAAGAATCAATCTAACTCACCCGCACAGTGTTACAGATCGCTTGGCCATTGCCGTGATCTACCTGTCTGGTCTCACCAAGAACAACAAGGTCGCCCCCTTTGGCATTAAGAACTCTGGGAATAATTTGCCTCACAATACGAAAGTACAAATCAGCGCCACTGCTTATACTGCACATATCAAACCTCAGTCTGCAGAGGCTCATATCATTGCACCTGAGATCTGATGGTATTAACCTTGGCCCTGTGAGCCCCTGTAATCCATAACCATGTAGAGACTTCTAAAGTTTAAGCAAAATTCAAAGGACTTCCCTTGTGACCACCTGGAGGGGTGGGACAGGGAGGGTGGGAGGGAGGGAGACGCAAGAGGGAAGAGATACGGGAACATATGTATATGTATAGCTGATTCACTTTGTTATAAAGCAGAAACTAACACACCATTGTAAAGCAATTATACCTCTGCCATGGCTAACTTAGTGACCGACCAGTGATACACTCGATGTGAACAAACACAACACTGATAATATAATCAAGGGACATAACTTTCCTGACCAAGGAAAGGGTCCCTACAGCTGATGGCAAACACACTTTCTTTTTTTTTAAGGAAATGGAGATCCATTGCTTTTTTGTTTTGTTTTGTTTTTATAAATTTATTTTATTTAGTTACTTTTGGCTGCGTTGGGTCTTCATTGCTGCATGTGGGCTTTCTCTAGTTGCGGCGAGCGGGGGCTACTCTTCGTTGCGGTGCACGGGCTTCTCATTGCGGTGCCTTCTCTTGTTGCAGAGCACGGGCTCTAGGTGTGCGGGCTTCAGTAGTTGTGACGCGTGGGCTCAGTAGTTTTGGCTCACGGGCTCCAGAGGGCAGGCTCAGTAGTTGTGGCGCATAGGCTTAGTTGCTCCACAGCTTGTGGGATCTTCCCGGACCAGGGCTCGAAACCATGTCCCCTGCATTGGCAGGCGGATTCTTAACCACTGCGCCACCAGGGAAGTCAGAAAGTCAAACAGACTTTCTAGGGCCCCTCACCCCCTCTACTGACTACTTGCTATGCTCTGACTATGGTAGATACTTGTATAGAGTAATTACTCATTCTATCATACGTGAACCTACTGAAACCGAAATGAAATGACTCACCAAGACACTCTATATATTATTGATATTACCAACTGAATTATGAAAAACAAAACACTGGGTTCTTGAAAAAGGCATTTGGTAGACCTTGTACCTCTCTTACAACCCTAGTATACAACCCTCATAGGTTATCTTAATGCCCACTTAAACCTTGCTTTCTTAGAGTTAGGTCTTCCTGCTGCTTGAGGCATTACTTAGATTCACTCCCCCAGTCCTCGGGACCAATAACTTGGTCTGATCATCAAACTTACTGGCACCTTATAAGTAGAGGCCTTTCTATACCAGACATTTCTGTCAGACTGGTCACTCATGCAGGTCTTCAGTTGATGGTCATGGTGCACCCTGGCCACCACTGTTTTATCTCATTCCCTGCTCTTCTTCCTAACATCACCTGTAATCTGTGTACCCTGCACGTCAGTATTTCATTTTGGGCACCCTCCTTCAAAATCCCTCCAGCTCATCCAACATGAATGTGCTGTTTTCCTACCATTTGCACTCAGGTGCTCGTTGTACTGAAAGTCACTGGCACTGACCTGGTCACACATGATATCATTCAACAAACACACCATTAATACCAATCGTGAAATGTCCAAAACACTCTAATTATAGGTGGCAGACAGCTAATACTTCAGATGTTTTCCTTGAAGGAAAACTCCTTGGCAGTCATGGTAGCTGATGATCACTTGGCTTTTGACTATTAGCCATCAGAGAGAGTTCTGTTCCCCTAAAAGCGTTATTGGCTGCATGTGGGCAGGCTCCACTAGCAAGGTGCCCTAGGAACACAACAAATGAGACAACAAATTAAGATAAGTAATTGCAAAACGAAGCAACCGACAAGAGGTTAATCTCCAAAATACACAAACAGCTCATGCAGCTCTATATCAAAAAAAAAAAAAAACCAACCAAAAAATGGGCAGAAGATCTAAATCCAAAGAAGACATACAGATGGCCAAGAAGCACATGAAGAGATCCTCAACATCACTAATTATTAGAGAAATGCAAATCAAAACTACAATGAGGTATCACCTCACACCGGTCAGAATGGCCATCATCAAAAAGTCTACAAACAGTAAATGCTGGAGAGGGTGTGGAGAAAAGGGAACCGTCTTACACTGTTGGTGGGAATGTAAATTAGTACAACCACTATGGAGAACAGTATGGAGGTTCCTTAAAAAACTGAAGATAGAAGTACCGTATTATCCAGCAATCCCACTCCTGGGCATATATCTGGAGAAAACCATACTTCAAAATGATACATGCACCCCAGTGTTCATTGCAGCACTATCTACAATAGCCAAGACACGGAAGCAACCTAGATGTCCATTGACAGAGGAATGGAAGAAGAAGATGAGGTGTATATATATATACACACATATATATATACAATGGAATATTAATCAGCCATAAAAAAGAATGAAATAATGCTATTTGAAGCAACATAGATTGACCTAGAGATTATCATACTAAGTGAAGTAAACCAGACAAAAACAAACATCATATGATATCGTTTATGTGTGAAATCTCTAAAAAGTGATACAAATGAACTTATTTGCAAAACAGAAAGACTCACAGACTTTGAAAACAAATTTATGGTTACTAAAGTGGAAACGGGGTGGGGGAAGGGATAAATTAGGGGTTTGGGATTAACAAATACACACTACTATATATAAAATAATCAACAAGGACCTACTGTATAGCACAGGGAACTCTACTCAATATTCTGTCATAGCTTATATGGGAAAATAATCTGAAAAATGATGGATATATGTGTATGTATAAATGAATCACTTTGCTGACACCTGAAACTAACACAACATTGTAAATCAACTGTACTCTAATGTAAAATTCAAAAAAAATTTTAAAGGGCAAAAAATAAAATAAGTAATTACATTACTAAAATATTTGAACAGAATCCTGGAAGTATACTGACACTTTCCTGGCTCTCTCCAACACCCTGGGATGACTGAATTCAAATATTTTCTTCAGGTATTGTCATCTGAATTATGTTGCTTGTGCTACATATTTCTCCAGCAAAGATGGGTCTATTTGGGATCAGCAGAGAACCACAATTCAGGGTCTGGAACTATGGCAAGCCATAGGCAAGTCCCCACACAGCAAGGACAGAACACTTTCAGAGAGAGGGAAAGGAAGATGGGAGGGCTGTAGGAAAGAAAGAGTCCATGGCTTTTCATTGAATGAGTCCTTGCCAGGAACCAAGAGGAGTCTTTTTTTTTCCTGTTGGGCTTGGCTATGTCCTAGAGTGTGAGAACTCCCCCTTCTGGTCTCTCACCTCTATTTTAATTGTGGTTTCTATTTGTTAATTTTTTACAGAGATGTGTCATCATTCAGTCAGTAAACCTAAGGAGTAAACATTAGAAAAGACACTGACTTCATTTTTCATATCTGACTCAATCTGCTTGAGACAACTGCTCACCCTGCCTGGCCCACAATGGGTAAACAAGTTAGGAAGGCTGATATATGCCCCTGTCTTTTTTGTGTCAGCAGGTAGTATGGTCCAAACTTGAAAACCTACAGCCTCTACCCCTGTACACATTTAAGGGCCAACCCATTCTCCTTTGCTCAAGCAACCTCAAACCACTTACCCTACATTCCTTAGAAAGTACCTTTGTGTAATAATTTTTTAAAAATTGGCTTGATGCATATGGTGACAGCAGTCTTAACATCTGATTCATTTTAGGTAGGGGGTTGATCCTGCCTCCAAAGGGTAGTGATAAAACAGAAAGTGGTTACAATGGAACATGTCTTTGGGGTTATAAACACACATTCAGGGTAGGGGATTTCTATAAGACGAGGAAAAGAAATCCCAATACAGATATCCACGTATGATAATGTTTTTAGATGCATTGGTCACAAAAGAAAACCTCTGAAGCTTCCTACATGGCTCTAGCAGTAGAACGAATAAGTAAAAATGCTGTAGTCTCACAAGTGAATGGATGGTTTCTGTTCCAATATATAAAAACTCAGGGCTTCCCTGGTGGCGCAGTGGTTGAGAGTCCGCCTGCCAATGTAGGGGACACGGGTTCGTGCCCTGGTCCGGGAAGATCCCACATGCCGCGGAGCAGCTGGGCCCGTGAGCCATGGCTGCTGAGCCTGTGCATCCGGAACCTGTGCTCCGCAACGGGAGAGGCCACAACAGTGAGAGGCCCGCGTACCGCAAAAAAAAAAAAAAAAAAAAAACTCAGAGTGATCATTCTTGTCTTCACAAGAAAATTCCTGATGAACCTGAAAAGCAATACCTGTTCTTAGATTTAAGAGAGACTTGAGATTACATGGCATAACAATGCTCCCAAAAATGAGAGACAGGTGAATACAGAGAATAACCACTTACCTGGAGGAGAAACAACTGGAGTCCACAAACTCTAGGAGCACAGAAACTGTTAGCAATGAATTTACTGGAGACCCAGATTGGACTTGCTTGAGAGTTAAAAGCTTCAGTGAGTTCAGTCTTAAGGAACCCCACAAACTCATCAATTTTTCCTGCAGGATCCGAAGCATGTTCTCACCTTGAAGACTGGAAAAAAATGACCTCATTCTTCATGCAGAAAATGATAAACACACAAAGCATTCTGTTCTCTGTAACTTAGACCATTCCTTAAAGAAAACTTATTTGCTAAAACCTTATCTTATTGGGGAAAGAGGACAACTCCTAGACCCTTCAAATTTCCTCTCTACGAAAGATGAGGAATAAATCTTTTGCTAAGAAACTGTTCTGAAGTTTATAGTCAAGGAATTTTGTCCCACCAAAACATTACAATTTAATCATAACATAAAAGAACATTTTCCCACCCAAATACCTTCCCACCATATCAACAGGGCTCCAGTATAAAGAGTGAATTGAAACAGAGAGTTGCTAGACACAGGCTACTTAAGATAGGCTTTCTAGGGATACCCAAACAGGACACTCGTATGCAGTATAACTAGTAGTAAAAGGGAAGTTTATAGTGATAAACATCTATATTAAGAAAGAAAGATATCAAATTAACAACCTAACACCTCAGGGAACTAGAAAAAGAACAACAAACTAAACTCAAGGTACAAAACAAATCCTCTGAAAACTGCAAAACATGCTAAAAGAAATTAAGAAATGTATAAATAAATGGGAAAACTCCCAATTTCATGGTTCAGAAGACTTCACATTGTTGAATTGCCGCTACTCCACAAAATGATCTAGAGATTCAACACAATACCTATCATAATCCCAGCTGTAATCTTTATAGATATTGGCAAGCTGTTTCATAAATTTATGTGGAATTTCAAGGGAACTAGATTAGCCAGACCAATCTTGAGAAAGATAAACAGGAAATTTCCTGGTGGTCCAATGGTTAGGACTCCGAGATTCCATTGCCAAGGACCTGGGTTCAATCCCTCATCAGGGAAATAAGATTCCACAAGCTGCTCAGTGCGGCCAAAAAAAAAAAAAAGAAAGAAAGAAGAACAAAGTAGAAGTATTAACATTTCCTGACATCAAAGTGTTACCGAGCCCAAGCTCTCTCTCTGCTCACCGCACGACAGCCAATGAATCAGAGATGAGGTGTTGAGACAAGGAACACGACTCTATTTGGAAAGCCGGCCGATGGAGAAGATGGCAGACCAAAGTCTCAATATAACCATTTTATTGGAGTTTGGATGCCAGTTTCTTTTATAACACAGAGAGGGGGTGGAGATGAGGAAGTAAAGTAAAGAGGCCATAAGTTTTGCAAATATCACCTGGAATGGCCAGCCTCGGAGGGGATGTGTTAATTTCTTCTTCCTTGTAGCCATCCACAGGTGGACAGGTTCCAGATGTTTCCCTGAACAAAGGCCCTTTGATTCAACATTCAGGCAGAGGGGCAGGGTTCCCCAAGGCAGGCCATTATGTATAGACAGTATCCTTTTAGTGAACAAAAGCAGCGGAAAACAAAGGTTAAAGTAAAAGAAATAGATCCCACGTGTAGTCAGATCTGGCTCTCCCCTGTTACAAAAGCATTATACTAAGCAAAAGTAATGAAGATAGTGTGAAGCTGACACCAGGCTAGACCATACAGATTTATGGAACAGACTGAGAACTGAGAAATAAGCCCCTGTATCTGTGGTCAACTGAGCTTTGACAAAGGTACCAAAAATGGGGAAAGAATATTCTTTTCATAAATTGCTGCTGGGCCAACTAGATAGCCACATGCAAAGAAAGAGGGTGTACCGTTACATCATTCCATAATCAATAATTTACCAAAAAAGATCAAAGACCTAAACATAAAACAATATAATACCAATAAAGATGTTAATAAATAAATAAATAAAATACTTTGATAAAACCTAGGGAAAACTTTATGACCTTGAATTTGGTAAAATACTGTTAGATACGATACCAAGAGCAATAATAGGTAGGAATAGGAAATAATAGGTAAATTGGACTTCATCAAATTAATGACTTTTGTGCTTCAAAGGACACCATCGAGGAATTCCCTCGTCATCCAGTGGTTAGGACATCGATCTTCCACTGCAGGGAGCACAGGTTTGATCCCTGGTTGGGGAACTAAGATCCGCATGCTGCTCGGCCAAAAAAAGAAAAAGGACACCATCCAGAAAGTGAAAACATCCTTAGGAATCCTCATGTGCTATTGCTAAGGCTATTAAATTGTGTCTCCAGGATGAAAAACAACACGACAGTTCATCAAAAATTTGGAACTGAGTTACCGTTTGATCTAGCAACTCTACTTCTGGATAAGTACTCAAAAGAATTAAAAGCAGTAACTCAAAAAGATATATGTCCACTCGTGTGTCTATTAGCATTATTCACAACAGCCAAAAGGTGGAAGAAACCCAAATGTCCATCAACAGATGAATGGATCAAAAAAACTTGGCACTGGGGCTTCCCTGGTGGCACAGTGGTTAAGAATCCACCTGCCAAATGCAGGGGACAGGGGTTCGAGCCCTGGTCCAGGAAAATCCCACATACCACAGAGCAACTAAGCCCGTGTGCCACAACTACTGAGCCTGCGCTCTGGAACCGACGAACCACAACTACTGAGCCCAAGTGCCACAGCTACTGCAGCCCGCATGCCTAGAGCCCATGCTCTGCAACAAGCGATGCCACCGCAGTGAGAAGCCCGCGCACCACAGCAAAGACCCAACACAGCCTAAAGAAAGTAAAATTTTTTAAAAATTAAAAAAAAAAATGTGGCACTTAAGATTCCATGGAGTGTTACTTGGCTTTAAAAAGAAGGCAAATTCAGACGTGCTACAACATGGATGAACCTTACGAACATTATGCTAAGTGAAATCAGCCTGTCAAAAAAGGTTAAACCCTGTATGATTCCATTTGTATGAGGACCTAGAGTCGTCAGATTTATAGAAATAAAAAGAGTGGTTGTGGGCTTCCCTGGTGGCACACTGGTTGAGAGTCCGCCTGCCGATGCAGGGGACACGGGTTCGTGCCCCGGTCCGGGAGGAACCCACGTGCCGCGGAGCGGCTGGGCCCGTGAGCCATGGCCGCTACCAGGGGCTGGGGTAACAGGATAATGAAGAGGGTTTTTTTCTAATGGGAAAAGAGTTTCAGTTTTGCAAGATGAAAATAGTTGGAGATTAGTTTCACAATGTCAATTTACTTCCCACCACTGAACTGTACAGTTTTAAAATGTTGAAAATGTAAACTTTATGGCATGTGTACGTTACCAGAATTAAAAGTAAAAATTTTAAAGCAGGAGAATGGAAACACAACCCACAGAATGGAGGAAAAGTCTGCAAGTCATATATCTGATAAGAAAATTGTCTCAAAAATATCTAAATACCTCTTATAACTTAATTATAAAAAGTCGAATGAGTCAATTTAAAAGTGGCAAAGGACTGAATACACATTTTTCCAAGGAAGATATACAAAGATGGCCCAGAGTATATGAAAAGGTGCTGGACATCATTAGTTATCAAAGAAATGAAAATCAAAACCCCAGGGAGATACCACTTCAAAATGACTAGGGGGCTTCCCTTGGCACAGTGGTTGAGAATCCACCTGCCAATGCAGGAGACACGGGCTCGAGCCCTGGTCTGGGAAGATCCCACATGCCACGGAACAACTAAGCCCGCGCGCCACAACTACTGAAGCCCGTGCACCTACAGCCCGTGCACCTAGAGCCTGTGCTCCACAATAAGAGAAGCCACCGCAATGAGAAGCCCGCGCACCGCAATGAAGAGTAGCCCCTGATCGCCGCAACTAGAGAAAGCCCGCACACAGCAATGAAGACCCAACACAGCCAAAAATAAATAAATTTATTAAAAACAAAACAAACAAAAAAAACCCCACTAGGATGGCTGGAATCAAAAAGTGAGATGACAAATGTCAGGGGTATGGAGGGAAATTTGACCCTCATAAACTGATGGTGTGAATATAAACTGGTTAGCCACTCTGTAAAGCAGTCTTGGAGTTCCTCAAAAATTAAACCTAACGTTATCATATGATCCATTAGTTCCTCTCCTAGGTATATGCCCAAGAAAAATACATGTTGGAACAAAAACTTGTACATGAAATTTATAGCAATGTTATTCATAGTAGCCAGAAGGTGAAAACATACCAAATATCCATGAACAGACGAATATATAAACAAAACATTTTATCCAACCAATGGAATATATTTCAGCCACAAAAATGAATGAACAATTGATACCTGCTACAACACGGTTGTCACTTTTTAAAAAATTATGCTACATCAATGAAGTCAGTCACAAAAACCATAGATACTAGGATTCTTTTCATATGAAAACCCTGAAAAGGGAAATTTATAGAGACAGAACGTAAATTAGGCGTTGCCTAAAGCTGGGGTTTGGAGGAGGAAGATGGGACAATTGGGGGTGACAGATAAAGGGGAGACAGTTTTCTTTTTGATGTGAACAAAATGTTCAAAAATTGTGGTGATGATTGCGTTTATCTGTAAATATACCAAAAACCACTGAATTATACACTTTAAAGCGGTGCAGTGTATAGTATGTACACTATATCATAATAAAGCTGTTGAAATAAGTAAATAAATGCATTAAGCACTTTGCAATGCAGGAGTTTTGCAATCCAGTCTCTTCAGCAACTTGGAGTTTCCAGGTTAACACATCCATCGCCTCACATTGTTTGTGTGTATGTGTGGTGAGAATTCTTAATCCACTGTCTTAACAAATGTACAATATAGTACATGTAGATCAGAAAATCATCACATTGTAATCTTTAAATATAGACAATTTTATTAATCAATTATACCTCAACAAATCTGGGGGCGGGGGAAGAGGTTCTAGGTGCATCTCCAATTTACATAACGATTTATTGTTTTCTTATATGAGTGAAATAGGAATCAGTTGTCTTAGGGATATTATAGTCGCTTACATTTCAAGTTCTCTAGGGACAAAGGCAAAAACTAATCTAAAATAAATTTCCTTACCTGAGAATTTAATGAATACATCTCACACCCTGTGCTTAGACTGAAAAGAGTCCTTGAGCCCAACTAGGACTGTAGGGTTCAAACTTCCCACCAGAGCCAAGTTCTTGGGATTCCGTCTCTTAAGTACCAAATGAGTGGGGTTAGACCACGGATGGATGGACGAAGGCTCAGCGCTGTCAAGGATCAAAGATTAAAATGGATGGAATTCCCTGGTGGTCCAGTGGTTAGGACTCCATACTTTCACTGCCGAGGGTGCAGGTTCAATCCCTGGTCAGGGAACTAAGATCCCACAAGCTGCGCAGCGCAGCCAAATTAAAAAAAAAATAACTTAAAACTGAAGATTAAGATGAAGCCAGATTCTTTATTACAGATGGCGAGGTCACATTTCAGTTTCTGTGTTTCTGAAAAAGGGTCACAGTTCCATGAGTGGCCTCCCAGCCTTACACCAAACCCTTGAGAAATAAAATACTGCCTGCCTGCCATGTCAGTAAACAAAGGATGTTACATTTATCAGCAACTGCAGTGAGCCGGAGAGCCCTGAGGGAACTCAGGAAGGAAACAAAGAATACCTGCCATCTAGCAGCCATCAGACTGCAGCCACTCCCAACAGTGGTGAACCCTGAAGAAACTCAGGATGTGAAAACATAGGATACTGTAGCTGAGGTACACATCAAAGGAATGATTTCAGTGAGTCCACACTCTTAGATAGAAAAGTGCTAAATTCCTTAACTTGAGATATCTAGTTTTCTTTTATTAACAGTAAACTTTTGTTCCTACTACCTGCCCTTTGTTGCAAAACTCCTATATATCCTAGCTACCCCCTCACCTCCTCAGAGCAATCTTCTCAGGGTTGCTTAAAACGCTGCCTCCCAGGCTTGAAGTCCTCAGTATGTCCGCCGAATAAAACATAACTCTCAACTTTTAGGTGGTGAATATTTTTTTGGTCGACACCCTTGGCCCCTAGAGAACACAAGACCCTCTTTTCCAGTGTGGCCAGGTGTTGGGTTGCACCCTGCAGGTTTGCAAACCCATTAACTGCCCAGTCTCAAGACCAAAGAAAGAGCCTGGAATCAGCCGTAGAGAAATCAATGGTTTAACGGATAGGGGATCTTACATGTCCGAAGCAGAAGGCCGCTGGAGCTACACCCCACTGTAGACAGCAGATGTCAGGCAGAACGGTCTTCGTTGGGTGGGAGTTACCAATAATGGAGGAAACTGACCTCAGATTGGCTCATCAGTTACCATGAAACCTCACCACCCCTTTGATAAGCTATGAAAGTGGAGATAGTCTGATGTGAAGATTAGAACAATCAGTAGCCAGGGGCAAGTACCTAAGCATTTACTGATTAGGCTCTAAGATTAAGAGGGAGGATCAGTCATGTGAATAGGGTGTAGGTGAAGCAGGGCCTGGTAGAGCAGGGGATGTACAGAGAGCAAGAGAACAGCCATCTTGGGTGGCCTGATCATACACCTGCCTGGGCTACCCTCAAGCTCTGTGCTTAGTTGCTCCATTGGGAAACTCAGTCAGAAATTCCCTGCGCTCGTGTGTTCATATAGAGCTGGGCGAAAAAGTTCTGTTTCAACGCAAAGGAATCAGGCTGGGTCAGGTTTCCGCCCCACCCGCTGCCCTCAGCACGGGTCGGGGCAGGGGCGGGGCGGAAGCTAGTTTCCAAGAGTCACACATCCTCCCGCCCAGCTGTCACTCAAGCACTGGGGGATGCGGCCTTGCAAACTGTCCAATCAGGGGCGCCGCTTGGGCAGGTGGGTGGGGCGACGCACTGCTCTAGCTCGGGCGTTTTCACTCCCTCAGGCCAGGCTAGCGATCCGGTTTCCTATCCTTCAATGACGGAGGTGGCAGTGCCTCAGAGTCTGTCGCGCTGTGACCTGCGGTGGTCGTGGGAGTCGTAGGAAGGATTCAGAGAGACCCAGGAAACCTAGAAATGGTGAGTGTGGGTTACCAGGGTGCGGAGTTGGAGCGGGAGGGAAGGAGGCGTTGGTTGGAATTGATCCGAACCAGCTGTGATGGTACCGGGCCTCCCCGCTGTCAACTCCGGAGTCTTGAGGACGCGAGTGGCGCCGCTCGGACCTCGGTCCCCTCCGTCCGGCAGCGTGGGGGCGGGGCCGGCAGCCGGGACCCCGGTGTCCTGTCCCGTCACTGCAAGCCGCGGCTTCGGCCCCGGCCCCGCAGCCCCACGTCCGCCTCAGATTGTGTGGTGACCACCGGGAGGGTCATCAGGGGACCATCGTGACTCGGTCTCCGTGGTTCGTGCGTGAGAGGAGCTGTGGTCTGGGGGGTCCCCAGTCCTTACTTTCTCCCAGGGGGGCACCCGTTTTCTCTTTGAGTTTTCCAGTTATTTGGGTAGCAGAGTCTCAAGTCCACGACCCTGTCCCCTCAGCCTAGCTCTTTCTAGGGCTGGTAATAAACCCCTAAATTTTCACAATCCACCCCACATTCCCAAAGCCATCTTTCCTTCTCTGATTCACAGCATCATTATCAACTATTTGTCCTCCGTGGTACCTTTCAAACAGACCCAGTATTTTAACTTTATCATTTTCCCCCAGAGCCCTGGATGGCCCTTTTTTTCAGTTTACTTTTGTCTGTGGGTGTTTTCCATGAGAAGAAAGCAAAGAATAACCTCCTGGAATTAGGTTGTTCAAAATCCTTGTGCCTCTCCTCCCAGCCTCATTCCTGGGCACAGACATCCTATGGGTGTAGGTTCCTCTTTAAAACTTTCCTGGGTGATATGTGCTGTCAGCGTTGGCCCTCCCTGGGATTGTCACCTTTAAAAGATTTATTCATGTATTTAAGCATCGTTTTTCAATCAGATAAAATGTATTTAATCAATACAGCTTCAAAGACAGTAGTATAAAATATTTCCAAAGAAGCAGAAGTGGTGAATCTCAGAAAAAATAAAATATTCCAGGATTACATTCCATTTACAAATTCTTGTTTTGCTTTTTTTCTTCCCCCAAGCGTGTGTAGTAAGTTTCTGAGGACTATTCTTTACTTTTGGGTGATTTCAAATGAAATTCTCAGATTGTGTGGTGTCTGCTGAGACTTGCAGACCAAGTGTTCAAGTGAGATTAATTATTTTCAAACCAGTTTCTTGCTTTGGAAATAATCATTAACTGACATCTTTTCTTCTGAAACGAGTAGATATTTTGTGTTTTCTGGTTGAACTAGTAACGGTGGCTTACAATTTTCTTATCTCCTTTCCTTATAAACGATGGGTTTAAATTATTTTGCTGGATTGTTCAAACACCAGGTTTGTGTCAGTTAAAACATCAGCCATGTTCCAAAGCAACTCCAGTGCAGAGCAGAGGCCTATAGTCAGTGATCCACGCTTCCTTGAGCCTGTAAAGATAGAAGGACTTGCAGGCCCAGTTGTTCTTCCTGGGGAGCCTCCCCTGCAGATGTCCTACCTGCTTACACCCATCACAGAAGGAGACTTCTGCTGAGAGAAGCTACAGAGCCCTGGAAAGCTGGGGGTGCACCTGCAAGGAGGTGGAATTGATTCCCTTTCTGAGGTTGTAGTTGTGGTTCCATAGGCCTAGACATTTCTAGACGTCATGTTTGAGTTGTACATCCACAGTGTGATTTGTGCACATTGAGAGAGTCTGTTACAATCACATCCTCTGTCTTGTGGACAAAGGGTTTATGAATTGGGGTCAGAACCTTAAACTGAATCAGGCTGAGAGTTTCCTCACTTGTGAGACTAGAACCTAGTGGAGGCAGCACTTCCATGCTTACAGGACGCGGGAGGGCTTGTGAGCTCTCAGAATTCATTCATGTGGCTCCTCAGCTGTCCTTACCCTCCTTCTCCAGCGACTAACCCACTCTAGGGGTTATATCTTAGGCCCCAAGTCTGGGAATTTGGTCATCTTTCTGAAAGTGGGTTTTTCTTCTGAACTGTAGCTAGAAGGCTGCTTATCTGTGTTGATTCCAGTATTTGTGTTTTTTTTGTTGTTGTTGGAATCATTTGTTACTTCCATGACAATTTTTGATCCAGAAATGGTATTTGAGTACCAAATTAAAACACTGTGATTTTTAATGGTGGTTTATAGCAGAACAAACGATTTTATTTTATACAATTTTTAAAACTATACAATTTCTCCTTTTAAGGTGAATTCCCTCATGCAAGTTCTCCAGGTTTATTGCAGTCGTGTGTGTGTGTGTGTGTGTGTGTGTGTGTGTGTGTGTGTGTGTGTGTAAGAGGTGGCTCTGTTTTGTTCTGGGGTTGGTCCAAAACCAGGTGGAGTTCCAATGCATGCAAAGCTTTAAAATTCTACCTTAAGGAGGTTTAATAAGCCAATATCAATTTCCAAGTACTTTGCAAAAATTGTTAAATTTTTCACATAAATACTGGAATCCTCAAAATCACACAGTCATTTCAAATATGTGTTTCTTTCTTTGGATTTCTTTCTCAACTGAAGATTGCAGTTCTTTGACTCTAGTTTCCATTAGCTTTGGGGCTTTTAGTGTGTAAGTTGATTGAGAGATACGATGTGAGTAAAGCAAGAAAATTGTGGAACCAATTAGAATTTTGTTCCATTTAGACAAAAGAACTTCAACATGAGATGGGTGTATTTAAGTGCTCAGGTGCTTTTTCCATTAAAAAAAATTATTTATTTATTATACAATTTTTAAAGGTTATACTCCATTTACAGTTATTAAGTATTTATCTTTCTCTGACTTATTTCATTTAGCGTAATGCCCTCCTGTCCCTAGGGAACTTTGACATTTAAAAAGGTCATGCTATTCCTAAAGCAAATAAAGTCTTATTTTAATGGATGTGAGGAAAAAACAATTGAATTATATTTCTGTTGATATAAAGAAAATACCTTAAAGCTTATATACATCTTTTCAATTCCTAGTCTATTTCAGGGTTTAATTGCAAACCCCTAATATTTTTCATTATGCCACTCATTCCTGAAAATATCCCCAGTGTGAAATGTAGTGGAGGGACAAACTATAATGTTCTTGTCCTTTCAGTTAGAAGGGGATTTGTAAATCTTTGACGGTGTGCAGTTTTATATCCGTTAGCATTTAAAGGATTAAATCTTGGAGTGGTTTCCTATGTAGAAAAGTTAAAATTAATTTTAAAAAGCAAAAATTAATTTAAAATAATGATTAAGCATAGGAAAATATGACGTATATCAATTTCTCTCCTGATTTTAAATAAATGATGCACATGAGGGTTAAAAAATATTCCTAAAATAAGAAACTTAAGAAGACTCCCTACCTACATATCCTCCTCCATTCCTGTACTCTTACTCCACCCACTCTCAAATTACCAGTTTTTGATTACTTCTTGATCATCTTGTTAATATTTCTTTATATAAAAAGAAGCTAGTGCGAATGCGTGTTTCTCTTACCTGGGTTTGTTCTTTTCGGGCCTCCCACTGTTGTGGCCTCTCCCGTTGCGGGGGCAACAGGCTCCGGACGCGCAGGCTCAGCGGCCGTGGCTCACGGGCCTAGCCGCTCCACGACATGTGGGATCTTCCCAGAGCGGGGCACGAACCCGTGTACCCTGCATTGGCAGGTGGACTCTCAACCGCTGTGCCACCAGGGAAGCCCTGGGTTTGTTCTTATAATGAGTAGTCAGGATCCACATATTTGATGTTTGACTACTGAAAGATAAGCCTCACCTCTCCCTTTTCCCCTAGTGCTTCTTATCAGGACAGGCTGATACGAAAGCCTGGAGGCTCCTGCCCTGTGAGCTGCTGTCTGCTGGGGTCTCCTCCTGTGCGCTGTGCTGCCCTGTGTGGCGTTGCTGATCCACCAAGCCTGTGCTCTATATACAGAGGCAGTTTTGGTAATTCCTTGTCCTTTGGGAGCAGGAGCCCTGGGGCCCTCCTTATAGTGGTCCTGAGTCCATGGCGTGGATGGAACCTATTTGTGTTTGGAGTGAAGGTGTGACTGAGGCTGGGTTCACCCAGACCTTGGGGCGGGGGGTGATCTTTGGGGAGTACTCGGATGATTATACCCTGTGAATGAGGTGAGCCCCTTGGATGGTCACTCCGAAAAGAACAATTATTCCAAAGAGAAAGAGGAGAGAGGGTAAAGGTAGCCAGTAGGTGCCAGGCTGAGTCCACTCCTAATACCAGAGGGCTCGCCAGGACCCTTAAGTACCTCTGCTGCTGCTGTCCCTGCCTCTACTGCAACAAAGATCCTGACCCTCTGAGTTATGGTGGACAAAACCCATAGCCTCACTGTGGCACAGCAAAGGGATTAATTTAAAACAATTTAAGCCTAGGGTGCTTAATTTCTTTTTTTTTTTTTTTTATTTGCGGTACGCCGGCCGCGGAGCACAGGCTCCGGAAGCGCAAGCTCAGTGGCCACAGCTCATGGGCCCAGCCGCCCCGCGGCACGTGGGATCCTCCCAGACCGGGGCACGAACCCGCATCCCCTGCATCAGCAGGTGGACTCCCAACCACTGCGCCACCAGGGAAGCCCAGGGTGCTTAATTTCTATAAAGTAACCAGTTATCATGAAGGAGGCCTCTGACCCTGATGGCACTGGGGTGAGGCTCTCTGGAGGAAAAAAATTATCAATACAAGAGAAGAGAGGACACCCTCTCCCCCAGAGTATATCCAGTGACCTAAAATGCAAAACAGGGAAGAACTGGAGGGAGGGAACAAGAGAAGAAAGGTACTGAAACAAAGGAACACAATTTCACTCAATTGTCAATCCAAAATATGCTAAAAAAATTTGCATAGCAAAAAGATGGAAGGGGCCTGCGTAGCTTTTGGTCCTCTATAATATGGGTTTGATTTAATATTAACATCTCCTGTACTGCACTAATTCACAAAACTTCATGTAATTAATCAAACTAGGTTTCAAATTACAGGTATACCTGGGGATCCCACTAAATTTAAACAATTTACCTCATCATCTTAGGAAGAATTACTGAATATAATATAAAGGACAAATAGGTATAATTTGCCTTCAGCAGCAGAACTCTCACGTTGCCTAAATTTCTCGTAGTCATATCGCCCGTTGTCCCAAAATGTCCCATAGTGAGCAGGAAAGCTCTGAACCCATGGCTCATCAAGTAAAATTAATTGTCTTCTGCTTCCAAATTGGCTCGACAAAATGAGACCCCAGAGAGAGACCTTAACTATCAGTTAAACTAGTTCATATGGCATGATTTAAATTAAACAAGGCCTTGAATTATTGAAAACCATTATAAGAAATGTATTTAGGGAGAAGTGATTACCGCCAATTTTCTTCTTTTAATACCCTTATTTGGTCTGCCCTTAAACCTGGAAAGGATGAATGACACCTCATAGTGGATTACAGCAACCCAAGTTGTGGTTGCATCAGATTAGCCCCTATTCCTAGTCTCCAACATTATGGAAATTACTTACTCCATCCAGTCGGCGGCTGGTAAATATCCTGCTCTCACAGATTTGGTAAGTCTATTCTGTTCAGTGCCTATTTCAACACCCTCTCAGCTGCAGTTGCCTTCACCTCTGAAGGGACATGATACACGTTTACCTGGTTACCCTCAGGGAACCTCAGCAGCTTGGCCATCCCACAGTCTCTGCAGGCAGATCTGAACTGCATGCACTTTGTTCCAGGAGCACAGGTATGACATCACACTAATGACATCCTCCTCTGAAGACATTCATTTCTCATTCATTCAGAACATACAATTACTGAAAAAAGGAGCTTGCGAAAAGTGTATGGGCCATTGACCCCACACATATGTGAGCCCCTTGGTTAAGTTTCTGAATGTTTTTTGGTAATTAGACAGCTGTTCCCTCCCTGACAATGTGAAGAAATATCTGTAATCCCTCTCAGCAATATCTGTAATCCCTCTCAGCACCTACAAGATCTACTAGGTTCTTTTGGTGTTGGGGAGACAGCATATTCCTTATTTACGAATTTTACTTGAGCCCATTTTTACTATTACTTGGAAATTGGCCCCTACCTTGAGGGCACCCCTACTACAGAAGGCTCTGGACTATGTTTAAATGGCCATACAACAGGCATTCCTGTTAGTTCCTTTGGAGTCTCCCTCAGTATAGAGGCTAATGCCTCTTGGAATTACCCATGATGGCCTTAAGTTATCTATAGGCTTCTGGTGCAAGGAACTGCCTTAGAACTTCAATTATCACCATGTACCGGGCTCTCTTGAAAATAGAGGCTCTCACAAGTGCTGAGCATGTGATCCTTTGCTGAGCTGCCCATTATGCCTTTAACCTTGGAAATAGCACCCCATCGGGTCGGCATGCCCACCAACACCTCCATGTGACATGATGGAGTCAAACCTGTCCTGGCCTATGCCTCCTGCAGGAGGGTGGCCTCTTCCCTATTCAGTCCCTTGAAAGTTGCTTTGGTGTTGGAAAAGGTCACCACTTCCCCAGATGGAGGCTTCCCTGGGATTGACGGAATGCACAGCTTTTGGGTGTGTACAGACTTTAAGGATGACAATATGCATTCCTACATGATGAGCTCTGTGGAGAGTTGCTGCTCTTCATCCCTTAATTGTGATATCCCTGATGAATGACCAAACCCCAGGGTCACACTAACCAAACATCAGGCAGTCGTCTTCCTACTGACCAAAACTGGCCTCATCTACTTGTATTCACAGACTTTTGGACGATTGTCTAAGAGTTGCCCCTTTGTGGTAAAAGAATTTTAGGAACCTTTGAACTCAAGAGATACCAAAAATATAAATCAAGGTAAATCTCGTCTAACATGCCCTAGGTCCAGAACACACGGTCTTGCCAGGACAATTCTCATCCATGTTGGAGTTCTAGACACTATTGATAGTAACCATGGCACTTCTCAGAATATGCAGTGCAGTTCTCTTCAACATGGCATTCAGTGGAAGTTTTACCTCTCTTACTGGTCTCAGGCTCATGGAGCACCATACTGCCTTATTGAATAAGTTCAAATCAGTTGAATGAAAGTGTCCCGTTTCAGTCATCAGTCAGTCAAATCAGGAGTGAATTGTAATTCGTTTGTCTTCATCTTTTTTTTTCTAATACACTTCAGTTGTTTTAGGGTAGTTTTAGGTTTACAGAAAGTATAGAGAATTTCCACATAACCCCTCTGCATCCACAGTTTGCACTATATTTTACTTCTTGTTTAACTGGTACATTTGTTAAAATTGCTCAGCAAATACTGATACAGTAAATTGCATTGTTTACATTAGCATTGACTCTGCGTTATAAGATCTGTGGGTTTGGCAAATGTTTAATGATCTGTGTCCTTCATTTCTGTATCACATACAGTAGTTTCACTTCCCTAAACATCTTTTATGCCCCACCTATTCATTCATCCCTCCCTCCAACCCTCAAATCCTTCACAGCCTGAGATCTTTTTACTGGCCCATAGTTTTGTCTTTTCCAGGGTGTTATTGACTTGGAATCATACAGTGTGTAGCCTTGTGAGATTGGCTTCTTCCACTTAGCAGTATACTTTTAAGGTTCCTCCATGTGTTTTCATGGCTTGATAACTCATTTCCTTTTATCACTGAACAGTATTTCATTGTAAGGATATACCACTGATTTATCCATTTGGCGCTTGAAAGATATCTTGCTTAACTCTTAACCCTTGCCAAGTATGAATAAATCACCTACAAACATTCATATGTAGGGTTTTGTGAAAATGTGAGATCGTGAGTTCAACTCATTTAGGTCAATACCAACAAGTGTGATTGTTGGATCTTAGTATGAGACGTAAGAGTGTATTTAGTTTTGACAGAAAATTCTGTCCTCCAATACAGGCATATCAAATTTCATTCCCACCAACAATGAATAAGGATTATCTATAGCTTCACGTCTTCACCGATGGCTGGTGTTCTGAGTGTTTCAAAATTTTTGGCATTTAATAAGTATGTAATGATAACTCATTGTTTTATTTGTAATCCCCCAGTGACGTATGTTGAGCATGTTTTCAAATTCCTTATTTTCCATCTGTCTTACTTTGGTGACTTGTCTGTTCACATCTTTTGCCCATTTTTATTTGGAGTATCTGTAATCTTATTGTTGTGCTTTAAGAGTTCTGTAGTTGTTTTGGGTATCAGTCATTTATCAGATAAGTGTTTTACAAAGGATTTTCTCCTGGTATGTGACTTGCCTTTTCATTCTCTAAACACTTTTTCCAGAACGCGAGTTTTTCATTTTAATGAAGTGAAACTTAGCTTTTTTTCTCTTTTGGGGATTTTTGTGTGTGTGTCTTATTGAAAAATTTATTACCAAACCCAAGGTCACCTGTAGTTTCTCATATGTTATCTTCTAGAAGGTTTTTGCTTTTTCATTTTACATTTAGATATATGATTTGTTTTAAGTTAATTTTTGTGAAAGGTGTAAGGTGTGTGTCGACTTTCATTTTGTTTATGCTCATGTGTGTTTCTATGTGAATATCCATTATTTATAGCACTGTTGAAAAGACGTTACTTTTTCCGTTGAATTGCCTTTACTCCTTTGTCAAAGATCAATTGACTGTATTTGTTTGCGTCTATAGGAAACCAATTGACTTGTGTATCCTTCAACCTTGCTATACACTGTTACTAATTCCAGGGGTTATCGCTGTTGTTGTGGATGCTATCAGATGTTTTGCATAAACAATCATGTCATAAGGAACAAAGTTTTATTTGCTGTTTCCCACTCTGTATACCTTTTATTTTTCTTACCTTACTGCATTGGCTAGGGCTTCCAGTACATTGTTTAATAGGAGCAGTGAAAGGAAACTTCCTTGCCGCCCTATTCCCCTCTTAACAGTAAAGCATCCAGCTTCTCACGACTCAGTATGATCTTACCTACAGGTGTTGTGTAGTTGTTCTTTTTTAAGAAGAGAGCCTTCCGCTCAATTTCTAGTTTGTTATCATAAATGGATGTTGGATGGTGTCAAATCTTTTTTCATGGTTATTTCCTCCTCCTTTTATTTCTGATTTAGTAATTTCTGTTTTTCTTCTTTTCTCAGTTGTCTTCATTAGATGTTTATCAATTTTATTAAATTAATATTTTCAAAGGACTAGCTTTGGGATTTGAAAACTAAGAGTTTTGGGTTTTTTTTTTTTTAAAGAACCATACTTTATTCTTCCTTTTTAAAAATTTATTTATTTTATTTATTTATTGTTTGCTATGTTGGGTCTTCGTTGCTGCGTGTGGGCTTCTCTAGTTGCCGCAAGTGGGGGCTACCCCTCGTTGCGGTGCACAGGTTTCTCATTGCAGTGGCCTCTCTTGTTGTGGAGCATGGGCTCTAGACGCGTGGGCTTCATTAGTTGTGGCACACGGGCCCAGTAATTGTGGCTCACGGGCTCTAGAGCGCAGGCTCAGTAGTTGTGGTGCACGGGCTTAGTCGCTCCATGGCATATGGGATCCTCCCAGACCACGGCTCGAACCCGTGTCCCCTGCATTGGCAGGCAGATTCTTAACCACTGCACCACCAGGGAAGTCCCAAGAGAGTGGTTTTTTTTCCCCCAAAACTTTAAATACAGGGATACCTCAGAGATTGGGAGTTCTGTTCAGGACCACCACAATAAAGTGAGTCACACTTATTTTTGGTTTCCCAGTGCATATAAAAGTTATGTTTATACTATATTGTAGCCTATTAAGTATGCAATAGCATTATGTCTAAAAAACAATCTACATAGCTCAATTTTAAAACTTTATTGCTAAAAAGTGTTAACTATCATCTGGCAATGTAGGGTTGCCACGAACTTTTAATATGTAAAATACACAAAATCTGCAAAGTACAATACAGTGAAGCACAATGAAATGAAGTATGCCTGCCTGTACAGTATTTCACTCCACTGTCTTCTTCCTTGTGTTGTTTCTGAAAACAAGTCTGATTTAATTCAAGTCTTTTTTTCTCTATGCAAATCAAAACTACAATTAGGTACCACCTGACACTGGTCAGAATGGCCATCATTAAAGAGTCTACAAATAACAAATGCTGGAAAGGGTGTGGAGAAAAGGGAACCCTCCAACACTGTTGGTGGGAATGTAAATTGATACAGCCACTATGGAAAACAGTATGGAGGTTCCTTAAAAAACTAAAAATAGAGTTGCCATATGAGCCAGCAATCCCAGTCCTGGACATATAGACAAAACTATAATTAGAAAAGATACATGCACCCCCATGTTTATAGCAGCACTATTCACAATAGCCAAGCCACTATTCACAATCTAAATGTCCATCAATAGATGAATGAAAATGATTGGGGTATATATATATACATACACACACATACAAAAAAAAAACAGGAATACTACTCAGTCATAAAAAGGAATAAAATAATGCCATGTGCAGCAACATGGATGGACCTAAAGATTATCATACTAAGTGAAGTAAGTCAGAACAAGAAAGACAAATACCATATGATATCACTTACATGTGGAACCTAAAATATGACACAAATGAACTTATCTACGAAACAGAAACAGACTCACAGATATAGAGAACAGACTAGTGCTGCCAAGAGGGAGTGGGGGACGGATGGATTGGGAGTTTGGGATTAGCAGATGCAAACTATTATATATAGAATGGATAAACAACAAGGTCCTACTGTATAGCACAGAACTATAGTCAATATCCTGTAATAAACCATAATGGAAAGGAATATGAAAAAGAATATATATGTATAACTGATTCACTTTGCTGTACAGCAGAAATTAACACAACATTGTAGGGAATTCCCTGGTGGTCCAGTGGGTAAGACTCTGAGCTCCCAATGCAGGTGTCTCGGGTTTGATCCCTTGTCAGGGAACTAGATCCTGCATGCATGCCACAGCTAAAACCCGGTGCAGCCTAAATAAGTAAATAAATATAATAAATATATATATATATATTTTTTAAACCACAACATTGGGCTTCCCTGGTGGCACAGTGGTTGAGAATCTGCCTGCTAATGCAGAGGACATGGGTTCGAGCCCTGGTCTGGGAAGGATCCCACATGCCGCGGAGCAACTAGGCCCGTGAGCCACAACTACTGAGCCTTCTCGTCTGGAGCCCGTGCTCCACAACAAGAGAGGCTGTGATAGTGAGAGGTCCACGCACCGCAATGAAGAGTGGCCCCCGCTTGCCACAACTGAAGAAAGCCCTCGCACAGAAATGAAGACCCAACACAGAAAAAATAAATAAATTTATAAAACAAAGGACTAGTCTTTAAAAAAAAACACAACATTGTAAATCAACTATACTTCAATAAAATAAAAAAAATTTTAATCTTTTTTTCTCAGCTCACTAAGGTGTTTCTTCTGCTAGCTCTTTTCAATATATTCTTTTTCTTCAGTTTGAATATGATATACTTGAGTGTGCTTTTTTTCAAATTAATTTTATTTATTTTTTTGCTGCATTGGGTCTTTGTTGCTCTGTGCGGGCTTTCTCTAGCTGTGGCGGGTGGGGGCTACTCTTTGTTGCGGTGCATGGGCTTCTCATTGCAGTGGCTTCTCTAGTTGCAGAGCATGGGTTCTAGGCGCTCAGGCTTCAGTAGTTGTGGTGCATGGGCTTAGTTGCTCCGCGGCATATGGGATCTTCCTGGACCAGGGCTTGAACCCGTGTCCCCTGCACTGGCAGGCAGATTCTTAACCACTGCATCGTGGGTGTACATTTTTTAGCATTTTCATTTTGTGTTCTCTGAGCTTCCTGGATCTGTGGTTTGCCATCAATGATTAATTTTTGAAAAAAATCTGTGATTATTATTTCACTTATTTTTTCTGTTCCTTTCTGTCTTTCTTTTCCTTCAGGTATTTCCATTATGTGTATTTTAAACATTCTTTCATTGTCCTACAGTTCATGGATATTGTGTTCTGCATTGTTTGCTCTTTTTTGTCTTTGAACTAGCTTCTGGTGAAATAGATTGTTTTCAGTATAGGCCTTGTATCTTTATTTTCTGTTTCCCAATTTTGAAACCAGTGGTTTCCTGTGACTTCAGAGCTCTGATGGAACTAAGAAGAGTTGTTGATTTCAAGTGTTTTCACTTTTTTCTCTGAGGTTGGGAATGATGGCATCCAAAACCAGAAACCAGAGTTCTCTGACTCCAGTTTTTGATGACTGACTGCTGACAACCTTAAAGTCTCATCCCCCCTCATTTCTCTTTGACCCACATCTATACAAAGTGATAAGAGTGCCTTGGTGCTCCTTCCTTTGGCAGTAGCAAAACAGTCAGTCCTCATAAGATCCTGTTCTTGTGTGTGAACCCTCACCCAAACCCACCCCCTAACCTCAATTAAAAAAAAAAAGTCCAGGCACCTTTTGTTTCTCTCAAGCCATTTCATGGCAGCTGGAGAAGTATGCCTTACTTTCCCCAGAGACCTCAATTATGGAAGTAAACCCTTTCATTCACTATTGGTAGTATGTGGTGTCATCAACTAAGGAATTCGTATGCTCAGAGGTCAAGCCATCATACTTCTGTAGACCAGATAGGAGCTTGGGAATTAGAGAAATTGGGAGAAGAGCCTCTAGAATAGCTGGTTGGGAAACACTTCTTCCTGCTGTTTGAAAATGGAGATTTTAGAGTTGTTTGGAGGAAAGCACTGCTGAATCCTTCATATATTTTATGGGCAAATTAGCCATGAATCCATTGTGATTTTCAGTGAACACACTTGCAGTCTGCAGCTGTTCCTCAAGGTCAACAAGGCACAGGGCCCAGTGTTCTGGTTCTGCCATAAAGAGCTCTTCTGGCATACTACAGCACTTTGTGTGCCTCTAAGCAGCCCCAAGGCGCACAAGTATAGGGACTTTGTGGTCTAAGTTGTGACATCTTCTTCCTAGTATCTGAACTCTAAGTTCCAAATAACTTTCTAGTCCATCAAACCAGAGAGAGAAAGGGAAAACTGAGCCTGTGGTAAGTATTACACAAGTTAAAAGCAATACTTCCTGACAAGGATATTTTCATTCCACCAGCTACATCATACCACACTACTTCTAAAGGCCTGGAGTACTTAGGGATGAAATAGCCAGCTGGACCTTATTAAAAGCTGGATTTCTACAGGTGTTCTGGATTCTCATGTTTGGTGATAGGAATAGAAGTAAAAGCTTTTAGTTTTCACTATGTTTTTATTTAGTAAAATCTTATGCAGATTTGACCCTTTGGCTCATGGTGTGCTGTAAATGGTGGGTAATAAGAAGGGCGAGAAAAGAGTTTTCCTCACGAAGAATCCATGATCTTAAAATGATATTTGTTTCATGTGTGTAGCATTTCTGTCATTTCCCAACATGCTCTGGACCCTGCAATTAGAGAGAAATAAGATGTGATGAAATCACAATAAAACTATGTAAATAATTTGCATGTTTTCACAATGCTGTTAAACTTATTAGGAAGTGTGGACAGAGAGTAAGTTTCTGATGACCAAGTCATAGAATAAATGTTTGGAGATGACAGAATCATACGTAACCTTCGTATAAATGGTGTACAGATGTCCAGTGCTGTTAGTCTCACACATCCTACTATACACATATCTGGGATGTTTTAGGACTCAGTGACCTTTGAGGATGTGGCTGTGAGCTTCACCCTGGAGGAGTGGGCTTTACTGGATCCTTCACAGAAGAAACTCTACAGAGATGTGATGCGGGAAACGTTGAGGAACCTGGCCTCAGTAGGTGAGGATGACAACTTACCTTTACTTTGTCAATTAGAGAACACATGTTTCTTGCTCGTTAACATTGTTCCAAGATGTTGAATGTGGAAATGCAGGATGTTGCTAAATAATCTAGGCATGGTCACAGCCAACAATGGACTTAGATAGTTTTCCTATAACTTCTAATATCTTGGAATCATTTTTCTTGGTCTGCAATTTAGGAGAAAAATGGGAAGATCATGACATTGAAGATCAGTACAAAAACCAGGGGAGAAAACTAAGGTAAGTCACACTCACAATATAAAATAGTGCCTCATTGAGTATCCTGTTATGTTATGCAGTTTTAAAAGAAGGAAATAAAAGAAATAATGCATGCTCCAAATTTAGTTATTCTTAGAAAATTTTCACCAAAATTACTTTCTTATGTGACATAGATGTTCAGTGTTTGCAAAATAGTTCAACACTATAAATAAACTCTATATGAATGTCACTGTTTTGATTATTGCAAGAGCATTTCTTATATTCAACTTGAAACAATTCAGACAAGGCATAAAACCTACACTATTGCTATCAGTGATAAAAATGTACTTCAAATATCCTACTATTGAGTATAAAATTGTTAATAAAGACCTCACTGATAATATACTCCTTGTTTTTTACAGAAGTCATGTGGTAGAGAGACTCTGTGAAAGTAAAGAGGGTAGTCAATGTGGAGAAAACTTCAGCCTTATTCCAAATCTCAATCTGAACAAGAAAACTACTGGAGTGAAACCACGTGAATGCAATATATGTGGAAAAGTCTTTACACGTCATTCATCCCTTAAGAGACACATGAGCTGTCACACTGAACGTAAACCATATGAGTATCAGAAACATGGAGAGAAGCCATATAAATGTAAGGAATGTGGTAAAGCCTTTAGCTATCTCCAGTTTTTGGAGACGCATGAAAAAAATCACAATCGAGAGAAAAAATATAAATGTAAGGAATGTGGAAAAGCGTTCCATTCCCGTGCATCCTTTCAAACACATGAAAGGATTCACACAGGAGAAAAACCCTATGAATGTAAGGAATGTGGGGAAGCTTTTATGTGGAGCACAGCATTTCGAAGACACATGGTAACACACACTGGAGATGCTCCATATACATGTAAGGAATGTGGGAAAGCTTTTAATTGTTCCTCTTCATTGCGAACACATGAAACAACTCACAGTGAAGAGAAACCCTATCAGTGTAAACAATGTGGAAAATTCCTTAGATATTATCATACTTTTCGAACACATGAAAGGACTCATACAGGAGAGAAACCCTATGAATGTAAGCAGTGTGGTAAAGCCTTCAGTTGTCCCAGTTCTTTTCGAAAACATGAAAGAATTCATACTGGGGAAAAGCCTTATGAATGTAAGGAATGTGGGAGAGCCTTCAGAGGTCTCTCAAGCCTTCGAGCACACATGATCACTCACACTGGAGATGGACCTTATAAATGTAAGGAATGTGAGAGAGCCTTCATTTCTCCTAGTTCTTTTCGAATACATCAAAGGATTCACACTGGAGAGAAACCCTATGAATGTAAACAATGTGGTAAAGCCTTCAGTTACTATAATTCCTTACAATCACACAGAAGGACTCATACTGGAGAGAAACCCTATGAATGCAAGGAATGTGGGAAGGCCCTCTCCCATCACCAAACCTTAAAAATACACATGAGACTGCACACTGGAGAGAAACCCTATGAATGTAAACAATGTGGTAAAGCTTTCAGATATTACCCTTCCTTTCACAAACACAAACAAATTCATACTGGAGGGAAACCCTTCGAATGTGAACAATGTGGTAAAGCCTTCAGTTATTACAATTCCTTACAGTCACATGGAAGAACTCATACTGGAGAGAAACCCTATGAATGCAAGGAATGCGGGAAAGCCCTCTCCCATCACCAGACCTTAAGAGTACACATGAGACTGCACACTGGAGAGAAACCCTATGAATGTGAACAATGTGGTAGAGCTTTCAGATATTACACTTCCTTCCAAAAGCACAAAAGAGTTCATACTGAGAAGAAATTCTGTGAATAAGGAATATGGAAAAGCCTTTAGTTGATCAACTTCACTTTGAAAACATGAAAGAAGCCACACTGGAGAGAAAGCCTGTCAGTGTAAACAAGGCGGGAAAGCCTTCAGGTATTTTCAAAGTTTGAAAACACATGAAAGGACTCCCATAGAAGAGAAACCTTGTAAGCAATGTGGTAAATCCTGCAGAGATTACACTTCATTAGAAATGCGCAAAAGAGCTCATAGTGAAGAGAAACCCTGTGACTGTAAGGAATGTGGAAAAGCCTTCAGATGTTTTCAGAGTTTTTTTTTTTGAAGATGTGCAAAAGATCAGAGTGGAGGGAATGTGGTAAACCCTTCATTTGTCACAAACCATTTGAAGACATGTGAGAACACACACTGGAGAGACACCATATAAATGTAAACAATGTTGGAAAGACTTGTCATCCCAGTTCTGAAAGCATGAAAGAACTCACTGGACAAAAACTCTTGAGTTAAACAGCCTGGGAAAGATTTCAGTGAGCCCACATCTTTACATGTGAAAAAGAATATAAAATGTAAGTAACATGAGAAAGCTTGATGGAAACTAATCTATGTATAACATTCCAGAAAATAGGAAAGAGTTGTTATTAAAGTTGTAAATATATTGTCTTTATCAAGCCTCTTTTCTTAGAGCGCACCATTGGACGGTGGATTTCTAGTAATTACTCTCAGAAATGAATACAAGGTGAGATGATTTTATAAGTCATATGTTTCCACAGCAGTACGTAAGAGTAATAGGTAGTGCTTTTTCTTTAAATCGGTTAATAATCTTTTCTCTTTCCTGTTTGAAACCTGTTGGATCATAGGTGAATTGAAGCATATTTCTAATAATGCAATTAGGTTAACATTGTTTTATAATGTTTTATTTGTTCTGTGTTAAGGGGCCACTGAAAAATGACAGTTTGGTATTTGGATTTTCCTAATGGCCTTGTGGCAGTTCTTGGATATCCTAGTCCAGAATATATATTTATCTTTCTTACCGACAAAGCTCCTTTTTGGGGGTGAAGAGTATAAGAGCCTTTTTCCATTTTCCATACTAATAAACAGTTGAATAAATATTTATGTTCGCCTCACTTATAAAAGAATATAGTTTCCATGTGAATTATTATTTTCATATTTGGGTCTTTGCTTTATGTCCTTCCTTCTGACTATAATTTGGTGAATAGACTTTGAATTAAGAAGAGAGGCCTGATAGGACAACAAAATCTAGAGCTGGAGTTATTCCCCCTGTAGGTAATGTTAGGAACTAGATTTTCCAGAACTCATCCCCTTTGTGGTTCCTTGTTAGAATCCACCAATAGTCTGACTTGCATGAGATTTGGAAGGCAGAAGTGAGGAAGGCAGTAGTCAGATTTCACATATAGAGAGACAGATGCACAGGAGCTTCAGGTATACCATCTTCCAGCCCATTTTCCATATTTTTTGCCCTTCCAGTCAAGAGTATCCTGAAAACCACAAATAACTCTATGATATCAATTTTTCTGAGAGCTCTGGTTTCAACTGACGTCTTCCCAAGATCCACATCAAAAATCCAGCTTCTCCAGGGTCTCTTTTGTCCACCAGGAAACTAATCAGATTGTCATGATTGGGAGTATTCTTTGATTCCCCTCTTTTCTAGATTATATCCATATAAGGTCTGATTTGTGTAGGAAACACCTTGTGCTGTTAACAGTCCTAGTGAGTATGTTTTCCTGATTCACCATGACATCTGCAATGGTGAATCAAAAAGAATGACATGGGAGTTTTTTCTCTACTGCAGTGTTCACTGGCTGCCTTCACTTGGTCTTTCCATGTGAGAATAAGAACCTTTCTCCTGTCAGGAGACTGAGTTTTTCTTGTTTCTTGGAGCTCAATGTAATACCTCAGTGTTTTCAATTTTGTTTGATTGTATGTGATTAAACTATGTATATTTTTTGTTACAGGAATGCTTCTATAGTTCTTTCATAGAAATATATTATTAACTGTTTTCTAAGCTGTCCAATGCTAACAAATATTATTGTGTATTTCATTTCCTGACAGGATATATTAAAATATACCCTTATAATTGTGTATTTTCAGATAAAATTTGCAATTTTCTTTCACTTAATCATTTATATTTTAAGTCTATTTTATGTACATACAAGTTCAGGTATGTTTTCCTCAGGCAAATTTTACTTTTTATTCTTTTGTAGTTACGATATTTATTATGAAATTAATTTCTCATTTATTCTTAGTACCAGATACTTAAATCATGTTTTTTCTTAAGCGCCCTCTTGTCAGTGACCTACAGGATTGCACTTGTAGTCAAAGAGGGGAGTGTAATGAATTCTAATAAGAATGAGCACAAACCATTAAGTGATGTGAGGTATAATAGTACAGGATGCTCAGAAGGACTTCTTATAGGAGTTTGGCTTTAGAGGATTTGACTGCTACCCAAGAAAGCAAGACGTTTTTCTGTATTGGATGCCGTGAGGAGGGTAACTTTATTCTTTCATTGGTTATCATAATCCTTGTTTTCTAGAAGGCAAAAACAGTGTAGTGGAACTAAACTTAATTCGTAAGAAGCCCCAGTTACATTAGAAAGAAGAGGGGTATACTGGTCATTTTTATTATTTGGAGCTTTATCTTTTATCAATTTTAGAGATATGGTTACAAAATACCCTAATTTTTGTCTTGGTCCATCATAGTCAACGAATACCTTTGATGAAGGTGGTGTGTGACATTTTTCTCTTCACCAGGAAAAGACTTGGCCTTGCAAAGAATGCAGGCCAGTTCCCTGTCCTCTGGAACAGCTTTTGCCTTTCCTACTTGTTATCCAAACACTGGTGTACTTCCTACAGTGTATTAGACACCCTTTACTATAAAGTTCAAGTCTTTTTTAATATCTCATTTATGACTCAACTGATATTTGTAAGTTTAGGTAATTTGTGAGAGAACACATACCTAGCAAGAGAGAAAGACAGGACCACTGTTGCAATCAAGCCTTTTTTTCTCAGAGACTATACTCTTTTTTTTTTAACATCTTTATTGGAGTATAATTGCTTTACAATGGTGTGTTAGTTTCTGCTTTATAACAAAGTGAATCAGTTATACCTATACATATATCCCCATATCTCTTCCCTCTTGCATCTCCCTCCCTCCCACCCTCCCTATCCCACCCCTCTAGGTGGTCACAAACCACCGAGCTGATTTCCCTGTGCTATGTGGCTCCTTCCCACTAGCTATTTATTTTACATTTGGTAGCGTATATATGTCCATGCCACTCTCTCACTTAGTCCCAGCTTACCCTTCCCCCTCCCTATATCCTCAAGTCCATTCTCTAGTAGGTCTGCGTCTTTATTCCCATCTTGCCCCTAGGTTCTTCATGACCTTTTTTTTTTTTCTTAGATTCCATATATATGTGTTAGCATACGGTATTTGTTTTTCTCTTTCTGACTTACTTCACTCTGTATGACAGACTCTAGGTCCATCCACCTCACTACAAATAACTCAATTTCGTTTCTTTTTATGGCTGAGTAATATTCCATTGTATATATGTGCCACATCTTCTTTATCCATTCATCTGTTGATGGACACTTACGTTGCTTCCATATCCTGGCTATTGTAAATAGAGCTGCAATGAACATTGTGGTACATGAGTCTTTTTGAATTATGGTTTTCTCAGGGTATATGTGCAGTAGTGGGATTGCTGGGTCGACTATACTCTTAATGCTAATGTTTCAACATCCCCCATTGCCATGCACTTTAGAGTCAGCGTACCCCATTTAGCACAAATAATCAAGGTACTGTAGGATTTGGATACAGCAGCATGAAACAAACAGGTTCTTGCATTCCTGGCGCTTATATTTTTGTGGGAAAAGAGATATGGTGAAGCTTTGGTTTATAGATGGAAATAAGGGCTTTGATGGAATGTAAGGCAATAATGTGAGAAAATAGGGAACCTGCGATGTGTATATATCTTTTCTCTGAGGGTAGGTGCCTCAGTGAATGATGATGTCATTATTGATCACAGAATTTCTACCATATAATACATCTTAAACACTCTTTCAGGAACTGCTTGGCTGTGTAATTAAATAGATTGCACCAGTATAGAAATCCTGCATTCCTGTGATTCACAGTAAAGATTCCCCATAAAGATAAAGATACAGACATGGTTCATCTTTGTTTTTGTAACTGTTAAACATTTTGTTTATAGAATATGTGCTCATGAGTTTGGACATTGTCACCTGGATCTTGGAACTTCCTATTGATTTGGGCCACGTCATTTGAGGGAATTTTCATTTACTTTTACATTTTCTAAAATGTTACAGTATTTGGCATTTTCATTTTGTTCCTTTACACACTAAGCAACACAATGTTTACCCCATAAAATCATGGAGTTCCTCCCATTTAGGGAAACACATTCATCTGCACTGTTGTAGCCCATCCTGAGTTTATCCTATGAGTAGAGTGATAACTGTGCAAGTCTGCTGTGGTTTCCCAATGGAAACATGAAAAAAAGCTGTGGATGTTTAGAGGCAGTCATCCAAGGAATAGTTGAGGTGAGCTGTAGAGAGGGGGTATTATTTTGGGTAATATCCTAATTTAGTATAAAAGGAGAAATGAGAAATTTTCCAATGTCTTTTTATTGCAGGAGTGGTTGGAAGTCTTGTGCATCAGTGATCCATTGGCCCATTTTGCTATTCAGAGGTTTCATTTCCATATGCTTAGACTTCCAGCATGTGTTGTGTAAGAGTAGGAGACAAAAGTAATAGCTGTGAGGATGGACCGGGAGTTTGGGCTTCGTAGATGGCAAACTATTACATTTAGAATGGATAAACAACAAGGTCCTAACTATATTCAATATCCTGTGATAAACCATGATGGAAAAGAATGTCTATATGTGTATAACTGGGTCACTTTGCTGTACAGCAGAGATTGGCACAGCGTTGCAAATCAACTATACCTCAATTTTAAAAAAGTAATAGCTGTGATATGTAAAATAGATAGATTGATAGATGGGAGGGAGGGAGGAAATGAATAACACAAATGCCTTCGTATGCTAGGAGACGGTTAAACTCTCCTGAACTTTGATTATGTGTTCAGCCTTTTTTCCCACCATTCTGGGATCCTTCCAGGAAGAATTGAAGGGCTGGGGACGAAGGACATGGGCCACAACAGGCCTTTCTTACAACCCTGTCTTAACACCCACTAGGGCTGCACCCGTCCTCCTCTCATCACCTCATCACATAACTAAGAGTGAAGAGAGAGGGCTCCTGCATCTATCTTTGAGTAAGTCAGATTCCTCAGACAGATCTTTGGAAATACTGTGGTTCTGAAACATAAAGGTGTGTCCCAAGTGGGATCTGCCTGGGGACATCCTCATTCGTGTAAACCAGCATGATTTCCTTCCTCGGCCATCCATAGACCGTTTCCTTATCATCGTTTCCCAACTCAAGCCTACTTGTGCCTGCTTACTTGGAAACATCTTTAGAAATCCATGTGTATTCCACTCTGGAAAATTTATCTGAGGCAATACCTGGGGCTGTGAGTTGCGAGGGTGACAGAAGCAATTGGCAGGAACCATGTCATGGGCACATTCCATCAGCCACAGAGACCACAGGCATCGCATGTTTATCAGATCTGCTTGCTTACTTATTCACAAACACTTACAGTTGGGAAATAAATGGCTCTAGTATTTTTCAAACTTAACAGTTCATTCCTGTCTCCCTCCCCACACTCCTTTACCATAGAGGCTTTTGCAGCCTCCTGTTATGCATCTAAGAGTCTTTAAATCACCCATGGTGGATTTAAATTGCCAAAGGCATTCTTGTACCAGAAACTGTTCTCAGCCAGTGCTGCACACAAGTACAGAAGCCACTACTAGCAACTGACAGAGTCTTTTTGTAAACGGAGTTGATCCTCCAAAGTCAGCTTTTCACTTGTCCTTGGATCATGAATGCAGGACCCCTCACGCTTTCTAACCAGAAGCCTCTTCACTGAACATAAACTGATACTTACAAAACAGAGCCAAAATTGGCACCTCCAACATAATCCCACCTGAAGAGGATGTGTGTTCCCCTGTCCTCTGATTGATGTAATCCATTCTGGAAGATGTCACCTTTCTAGATATATTGGTGTCTTTGAGAATCAGTCAGAAGCACATGAGGTACCATGGAGTTCATATTTTTATGGACATTGTGCTGCCACCAAATCTGATGCAGTCTACTACAGAGATGCTGTGTTCTGTCTTTAGATCAAACAGGCACCTGTGATCAAAAACTGGACCCAAGCATCAGATGGATTAGTCAAGCTCCAGGCCATTGCACTAGCACTAGAGAATTCCCTGGCCAAGAATCAAACTCATCTGCACATTATTACAGATTCTTTGGCCATTGACAATGATCTAGCTGTCTCATCCATCCAATAGCAACAACTTATCCAAGGTCACCCTTTTGAGCAAAAGAACTCTGGGACTATATCACCTCAAATACCTAAGTACAAATCAAGGTCACTGCTTATGCTACACATACTGCCTTAATCTGCAGAGGCTCATTTCATTGTTCAGGATGACAAATTGACTCATATTTCTGAGACACATACCTACACCTGAGATCTTACGGTATTAATCTTGGCCCTGTGAGCTCCTGTAATCATTAACCATTTAGAGGTCTCTAGCATAAAGTTTAAGCAAGATTCAAGGGACGGGACTTCCCTAGTGGCGCAGCAGTTAGGAGTCCGCCCGCCAGTGCAGGGGACGTGGGTTCGATCCCTGGTTGGGGAAGATTCCACATGCCGCGGAGCAACTAAGCCCGTGCACCACAGCTACTGAGCCTACGCGCCTAGAGCCCGCGAGCGACAACTACGGAAGCCCGCGTACCTAGAGCCCATGCTCCGCAATAAGAGAAGCCACCACAAGGAGAAGCCCACGCACCAGAACTAGAGAAAGCCTTTGTGCAGCAGTGGAGACCCAACGCAGCCAAAAATAAATAAATTAAATAAATAAAAATTCAAGGGACTTCCCTCCTTTGCCATGGCTAACTTAGTGACTGACTAATGCACCTGATGTAGGAAAAGTCACCACTGCTGACACTTTGCTGTACAGCAGATTGGCACAGCATTGTAAATCAACTCTACCTCAATAAAAGAAAAGGTACCACTGCTAATATAATTTTGATGCATCTACTATCCAGGCTGAGGAAGTGTTCCCTACAGCTGACAGCAAATAGACTTTGTAGGGCCCCTTACCCCCTTTGCTGGACTACTTGCTATGATGGGACCATTTAAGAAACTGTATATAGACAAATCATTCTATTATAAATAACCTGCTGAAGCCAAAACGTAAGGACTCACCAAGACACTCTAGAAAATACTGATAGTATCAACTCATTTTTTCAAAATACAAAGCACTGGGCTCTTGAAAAAAGTATTCAGTGGACCTTGTACCTCTCTTAAGATCCCCAGCTACAACCCTCAGAAGATGGCCTAATAGTTTACCTAGACAAATCTTACTTCTAAATAGGTCTTTCTGCTGTGCTAGGCTTTAGTTACATTCAATCCCAAGTCTTTGGAGCCAACTACTTCATTCTGATCATTAAATCTACTGGCACCTTATAAGTAGAGAAGTAGAGGCCCTTCTATACTAGACATTTCTGTCTTTGTTTTATTGTAATAGTGCACCCTGGCCACCACATTTATATCCCACTCCCAACATCACCTGTATCGTGTACCCTGCAGGTCAGTATTTCATTTTGGGCACCCTCCTTTAAAACTACTCTGGCCCATCCAACACAAATGTGCTGTTTTCCTACCATTTGTACTCACATGCTCAATGTCATGGGAGTCACTGGTACTGACCTATGCACACATGATATCAAATACATTGTTAATGCCAATCGTGAAATGTCCAAAACTTATTCAAAATACCTGTAGCATACAGGTAATGTTTGAGATGTTTTCCATGAAGGACAGCTCTCTGGCAGCCATGGTAGCTGATGAACACTTGGCTTTGGACTGTTTATTAGCCAGAGAATTCTGTTGCCCTAAAAGGGCTGCTTGCAGTGTGTATGTTGGCTACACTGGCAAGGTGCCACTAATAACACAACAAGTGAGACAAATTAAATAACCTTATGAAAATATTTGAATGTAGTTCTGGAATCATACTTGAACACTTTACTGGATCTCTCCAGTACACTGGGACAACTGGATTCAAATGTTCTTTTGAAGTTTTGTCATCTTAATTGTAATATGTACTTGTGCTTTATACAAGTACATATTAATGTACTTTTAATTAATATTCAGATTCAAAATCATTTAAATGAGATGTGGCATCATTCAGTCAACAAAGCTAAGAGTGAACTTTAATAAAGACCCTGACCCCATTTTTGTTGTTTGACTCTTAATTGGCTCCAGATACCTGCTCGCCCTGCTTGGCCCACAAAGGGTAAACAAATTAGGAAAAGTGACCCATGCCCCTTTTATTTTTGTGTAAGTGAGTATGAGGGTCAAACAGTGAAGACCTGTAGCCTCTACCCCTATACACCTTAAAGGGCCAAGCCATTAACCTTTGCACAAGTCACCTCAACCCACTTACCCTTGCCCTACTCTCCTTAGTAAGTACCTTTGAGTAATAAACATATTTCTATTACCCTGATGCATGTGGTGACATTTTCAGTAGGGTATTAATCCTGCCCCCCGAAAGGACAATGGTAAAACGGAAGGTAACCCATGGAAAATGTCTTTATTGATGCAGAGGTGACAGGAGAGGGAATTTTGAGAAGATGAGGATAAGACATCCAAATGCGGAGATCCCAGTGTGATAATGTTTTTGAATGCATTGATCACAAAGGAAACCACCCACGTGGTCACTTGCAGTACAGTCTATGTGAAAATGGTATCATCTCACAAGAGAAAAATACAGAGCAACACAAGTGAATGGATGGTTTCTGTTCTGATAAGTAAAGACCTTGGAGTCAACATTCTCATCTTTAGAACAAGAAAAAATGCTGAAGAAACTGAAAATCAACACCTCTTCATATATCCATGAGATATTTGAAGTTATATGGCAAACCAGAGCTCCAAAAACAAGTGATTGGTGGATATAGAGAATTACGTTACTGAGAAGAGAAGCCACTGGAGCCAGCATCCTCTGGGAACGTATAAACTGTAATAGATAAATTGCTGGACACAATATGAACTAGCTTGAGCTCTAAGAGGAGGAAGTTAAGGGACCACTCCCCAACACACAAAGTTCGTGAATTTTTCTTGCAGGAGTCCAGATAGGTTCTCCTGAGAAGATTGGCAAAAATTGTCTCATGCAGGAATTGGAGGGAAGCATTTTGATATACTCACAAAGCGTTCCATTCTCTAACTTATGTGGTTCCTCAAAGGAAACTGATTTGCCAGTGCCTAATCTGATTGGAGAAAGAGCAGTCAGACAACTCCCTGACCCTTCAGGCTTCTTCTCCGACAAAAAGGAGGAATACATGCTAAGAGCCTGTTCTGAAGTTCATAGTCCAGGGATTCTGTCCCACCAAAACATTACAGATTTAATCCTAACATAAAAGAACCTTTTCCCACCCGCATACCTTCCCACCATATCAACAAGGCTCCAGTAGAAAAACAGTGGATTAAAAACACAGATGCAAGACCCAGACTCTACTTACTAATGAGTTTCTAGAGATACCCAGACACAGCAGGGAAGAAAAACACAAGGACACTGGAGGATATTAAAGCCCCCAACCTACAGCTAGGGCAAACATTAAAATTCCTATTTAAGAAATGTCACACTGGGGTCTTCCCTGGTGGCACAGTGGTTAAGAATCTGCCTGCCGATGCAGGGGACACGGGTTCGGGCCCTGGGCCGGGAAGATCCCACATGCCGTGGAGCAACCAAGCCCGTGCTCCACAACAAGAGAAGCCACCGCAATGAGAAGCCTGCGCACCGCAACAAAGAGTGGCCCCCACTCACTGCAACTAGAGAGGGCTTGCACGCAGCAATGAGGACCCAACGCAGCCAAAAATTTATTTATTTATTTATTTATTTTTTAAAAAAAGGAATGTCACACTGAAGGCCTATTTACCTCAAATCTTGTGAAAATTGAGAAACGTGGAAATTAAATAACATGTGCTCCCTGGTTTCACTTCTTTGTCAAAATTGTTTTGGTTTCACTTTTCCATAAACCATAAACATCTTGGTTTCACTTTGTTAAAATCATTTTGGTTTCATTTTTCCATAAACCATATTCATCTTATTTTCCATAAACAGTATTCAAATTTCAAGTTCCCTGATCAGACATTATCTGAACCTTGGAATTTCAACCAGAAGACGGGTAAGTGTTGGATCTGAGTATTAAAGATAGACATTTTATATGTACATCTGCATTTGAAGAGAAAATGTATATCTGCTTCAAACGTTATAAGCAGATAAGCTGCAAACATAAAAGACTGAGGGACTTCCCTGGCGGTCCAATGGTTAGGGGGCATGGGTTCAACCCCTGGTTGGGGAGCTAAGATCCCACATGCCACACAGTGTGGCCAAAAAAAAGAAAAAAAAAAAAAGTAAAAGTAAATAAATAAACAAGTAAAAATGCAAGAAAAAACTTTAAAAAGCATGGGACAAAATTCAAAATCATAAGAGTAATTCAACTTACCTCTCATACTGTAAAAACACCAATAACAACCTGCAATTTTTTGGTCGAAACCGCGTGTGGATGTTTCTTATAAATATTCTATTAGCTGTGTTTACAAATTACTGTATACTAACAAATGTTATCTTTATTTTTCACTTACTGGGAGCATATGTTGAAATATCCCCCTTCAATTATGGATTTTAAGATCCACTCTAATTTTCTTCATTTAATCATTATACATTCTGAGTCAGTACTAGTATGTAATACAAGTTCGGGAAATTTATTCTCAGGAAAATTTATTTTTGTTCTTATATAGTTTAACTTTTTGTGATTAACCTAACTTCTCATTCACTCCTAATATCACAGACACGTTTCTGTCAGTACCCTCTTGCCAAAGAAAACCAGGACACACCTGTAGTCACAGAGAGTTATGTGTTGACTTGTAGTAATAGGCATGACCACAACCAATAAATGACTGGGCTTACAGGTAAGAGGGTGCCTTGAGCACCCTTATAGCATTTGGACTAGTGTTAGTGATTTGATGTTTGATGAAGCCAGACGTTGCTCTCTATTGGATGCTGTGAGAAGGTAAATGTAATTCTGTGATTGGTGATCATAATCGTTGAGAATTTGGTCATCTTTGTTGTAGATAACTATGTTCTCTTTTACCATTTTAGAGAAATGATTATAAAGTTTCCTTGATCTTGTTTTATCAAGCATGGTCACACAACAGCATTGTCTGATGGTGGAGGTTTGTGACTTTTTTTCCCTTCAAAAGCGTAAGACTTGGTTTACTGTTGAGTGGGCCAGTCCAGTGCTGTTTTTCCTTTCTTACATGTTATCTAAACATTTAGACGTTTCTTACTGTGTAGTTGACGCTTTTTAACTGTTTCCAAACAGTAGCTTGGTCATAATATACAAATTCACTCCTTAGCAGACTCCATAGTACTTTCATTATGTTTTGTGGAAGTAAATTTCTAGGCCCAATTTGGAGCTGCCACCTCAAAACATAAACCAAGACTGAGATAACTTTCCTGTTCCTGTAAATGCACTACCTGACTGGAAATGCAGTACAGCCAGCCAGCCAATGTCTAACTGCCAAGAATCTATAACAATTACTTTGTTCCATATAAGTTCAGATATGCAGCCCCCGCCAATGAACTGAACACACATACTCTTTCCTTATTCCCTGAATGCCTGTCTCTACAAAAGCTTGCAGCCCTGTTCCTTGGTTTGCAGTTCTCTGGACTCTTGAGAGTAGAGACCACCTGCTTCATGATGTATGAAATAAATTTGCTTAGATCAACTAAACTGTTCTCTTTGATTATTTTAACACATTTAGTCAACTGAGGTGTATGCGTTTAGATTAAATGTCAGACATACGTGCTAGCAAGGGACAAAGACTGACCACTGTTCAAATCAGGCCTTTCTTGCTGAGGGACCTAGTGGGTTTTTTTTAAGGTATAGTTGATTTACAATATTACATTAGTTTCAGGTGTACAGCATTGTGATTTAGTATTTTTATAGTTTATATTCCATTAAAAGTTATTATAAGATAATGTCTATAATTCCCTCTGCTACGTAATACATACTTTTTGCTTATCTATTTTATACATAGTAGTTTGTATCTCTCAATTCCATACCCCTAAGTTGCCCCTCCCCCCTCTCCTCCCCCTCTGGTAACCACTAGTTTGTTTTCCACATTTGTGAGTCTGTTTCTGTTTTGCTATATACGTTCATTTGTATTATTTTTTAGATTCCACACATAAGTGATATCATACAGTATATGTCTTTATCTGACTTATTTCACTAAGGATAATATTCTCTAGGTCCATCCATATTTCTGCAAATGGCAGAATTTCATTCTTTTTATGGCTGAGTAATATTCCATTTTATACATATATATATATATATATATATATATATATATATATATATCACATCTTTTTTATCCATACGTCTGTTGATGGACTTGGGTTGCTTCCATACTTTAAACAGTGCTACTGTAACATTGGGGTGCATGTATCTTTTCAAAATAGTGTTTTCGTCTTTTCTGGGTATATACCCAGGAGTGGAATTGTTGGATCATATAGCAACTCTGTTTTTAATTTTTTGAGGAACCTCCATACTGTTTTCCATGATGGCTGCACCAATTTACATTCCCACCAATGGTGTACAAGGGTTCCCTTTTCTTTACATCCTATTTGTTATTTGTAGACTTTTTGACAATAGCCATTCTGACAGGTATGATGTGATATCTCATTTTGGTTTTGATTTGCATTTATCTAATAACTAGGGATACTGAGCATCTTTTCATGTGCCTGTTAGCCATCTGTATGTCTTTGGGAAAATGTCTGTTCAGATCTTCTGCCCATTTTTTGATTGTGCTGTTTTTGTTGTTTTCTAAGAGTTCAGCTTTTTATTGAGCATGTTACGAAAGAGGTTTAGTCAAAAAGACCAAAGCCCATGTCATCATCAGACTCCTCACATTATTCTTTCTTTGCTTCCACTTTCTTCTCCTCAGCTGGGGCGGCAGTGGTGGAGGGGGCAGGTCCACTAGCCCCTACATTGCAGATGAGGCTCACCATGTTGACATGGGTCAGAACCTGTGCAAACAAGCCTGGCCAGAAATGTTCAACGTTTACATCGGCTGCTTTAATGAGGGCATTGATCTTATCCTCCGTGATCTTCACCTCATTGTCATGCAGGATGAGGGCTGAGTAGGTGCAGGAGTAGGTGCAGGTGGGCTACAAGGCAGTGGAGGCCACAGTGCAAGTGAGTGCTAGGTGTGGTACTGCCTGGCGTGATGCTAGTTGCTGGTCCCCAATGCGGACCTTAGCTTCCTCTGAAGGGCTGAGCCACCTTAGCGGTAGCTGAGGAAAGCAGGCTGTTTCTTTGGGGGGTTTGTTTTTTTGTTTTTTGGGGTTTTTTTAATTGAAGTATAGTTGATTTACAATGTTGTGTTAATTTCTGCTGAAATCACCAAAAGTCAAAAGTGAATCAGTTTTATATATAATATATATTCTTTTTGACATTCCTTTCCATTATGGTTTATCATAGCATATTGAATATAGTTCCCCGTGCTATACAGTAGAACCTTGTTGTTTATCCATTCTATATATAATAGTTTGCATCTGCGAATCCCAAACTCCCAATCCATCCCTCCTCCACACCCCCATCCCCCTTGGCAACCACAAGTCTTTTCTCTATGTCTGTGAATCTGTTTCTATTTCACAGGTAAGTTCATTTGTGTCATATTTTAGATTCCACATATGAGTGATATCATATGGTATTTGTTTTTCTCTTTCTGACTTTCTTCACTTAGTATGATAATCTCTAGGTCCACCCATGTTGCTGCAAATGGCATTATTTCATTTTTTATGGCCGAGTAGTATTCCATTGTATATATGTACCACATCTTCTTTATCCATTCATCTGTTGATGGATATGTAGGTTATTTCCATGTCGTGGCTATTGTAAATAGTGCTTCTATGAACATTGGGGTATGTGTGTCATTTCAAATTAGAGTTTTCTCTGGATATATGTCCAGGAGTGGGATTGCTGAATCATATGGTAGCTCTGTTTTTAGTTTTTTAAGGAACCTTCATACTATTTTCCATAGTGGCTGCACCAACTTACATTCCCACCAACAGTGTAGGAGGGTTCCCTTTTCTCCACACCCTCTCCATCATTTGTTATTGTAGACTTTTTAATGATGGCCATTCTGACTGGTGTGAGGTGGTACCTCATTGTAGTTTTGATTTGCATTCTCTAATAATTACTGGTGTTGAGCATATTTTCATGTGCCTTCGGCCATCTGTATGTCTTCTTTGGAGAAATGTCTATTTAGTTCCTCTGCCCATTTTTTGATTGGGTTGTTTGGGTTTTTTTGATACTGAGTTGTATGAGCTGTTTATATATTTGGAATATTAACCTCTTGTTGGCCATATCATTTGCAAATATTTTCTTCCATTCAGTAGGTTGTCTTTTCATTTTGTTGGTGGTTTCCTTTCCTGTGCAAAAGCTTTTAAGTTTAATTAGGTTCCATTTGTTTATTTTTGTTTTTATTTCTTTTGCCTTGAGAGACAAATCCAAAAATATATATATATATCTACAATTTATGTCAGAGAGTGTTCTGCCTATGTTCTCTTCTAGGAGTTTCATGGTTTCAGATCTTAAATGTAGGTCTTTAATCCATTTTGTGTTTATTTTTGTATATGATATGAGGAAATGTTCTAATCTCATTGTTTTATGTATAGCTGTCCAGTGCTGAGGGACTTAGTCTTTAATGTTAACTTTTGATGATCCCTCTTCTACCCAGCACTCTAGCGTCAAAACTTACGTAATTAAGCACAAAATTAATCAAGGCACTCTGTGGTCTGGATATAGTAGCATGAAACAAGTTCTTACAATTCTGGTGCTTTTAGGTTTGTGGGGAAAGAAATACTGTTAACAAACAATAAAATTTGGTTTATAAATCAGAAGTAAGATATTAAAAGATTCAGTATCCCCACATACAATATTCATTTTTAATATTTTGCCTCATCTCTTTTCCTATTTGCAAGTAACATACTCTGACTCCCATATAACGTTTGACATTTGGCAACATCTTGTGAGGGTCTGTGTATATTTAAGGGTGAGGAAGAACCTGGTTTGCTCAGAAGCTTCTGTGGATGCTGGGATTTTGTCATTGCATTGTCTGTCTGCATGATACAGTTGGGGTTATCAGTAGTTACAACTTGTTTAGATATTTTTGGTTAGGAGTAGAAAGTAAAAGGAGATAATACCTTTTGCTACTTAAAAGAGGGAATTAGGGCTTCCCTGGTGGCGCAGTGGTTGAGGGTCTGCCTGCCGATGCAGGGGACACGGGTCCATGCCCCAGTCTGGGAAGATCCCACATGCTGCGGAGCGGCTAGGCCCATGGACCATGGCCGCTGGGACTGCGCATCCGAATTCTGTGCTCTGCAACGGGAGAGGCCACAACAGTGAGAGGCCCGCGTACCGCAAAAAAAAAAAAAAAAGCGAGAATTAGAGCTTGCATTTGTGGGACTTCCCTGGTGGCACAGTGGTTAAGACTCCGTGCTCCCAATGCAGGGGGCTGGGGTTTGATCCCTGGTCAGAGAACTAGATCCCACATGCATGCCACAACTAAGAGTTTGCATACCACAACTAAAGAGCTGGCAAGCCGCAACAAGGGAGCCTGCCTGCTGTAACTAAGACCTGATGCAACCTAATTAATTAATTTTTTAAAAAAGAAGTTACATTTGGAAGAGATTTATTGTTAAAACCAGTGATATTTTCTTTCTCCCATTTCAAGCCCTGGGCAAAAACCTTATGAAAACATGTAGATGGACTGTTATGGCCCCATTGAACATCTGACTCTGTTGCAATGTCATTAAAATGAATTTTTGGAGCCAGTTCAATTTGTCTTTAGATTTATAGACATGGCCTTATTTGTATCTATTGCTTTCCCTTTCATGGAAGCATAATAAAGGAAAGAAAAAAACAGCATCCAGTCAATCAGAAATAAGAGCTTTGAAGGAAAGTTCACAATAAATGTAAGATAACAGGGGAACCAGAGGTGTGTTGTGTATTTCCTCTATGGAGGGTAGAGGCCTCCATGATTAAGGATGTCATCAGGAATTATTTATGTTTCCACCGTCTAATACAAATTAAATTAACACTGTTTCAGGAATTGCTCAGGTATGAATATAAATAGTAGGTGTGATACAGACAGCATTCAGCATTTGTGAGGGCAACAGTAATGATTCCTATTAAAATAAAGGTATATTCACACACATTAAGATAAGTAATATAAGAAAACACTAAAACAGAAAATAAGAAGTGTTGGAAAGAATGTGGAGAAATTAGAACCCTTGTGCACTGTTGGTAGGAATATAAAAATGGTATAATCAGTATGGAAAAAGATAAGTAGTTCCTCAAAAAATTAAAAACAGAATCACCATATAATCTAGCAATTTCACTTCTGGGTATATAGCCAAAACAGTTGAAAGCAGAATCTCTAAGATATACTTGTAAACCTATCTTTTTAGCATCATTTATTCACACTAGGCAAATGGTGGAAGCAACTCCAATGTACATAGACTGATGAATGGGTGATCAAAGGTAGTATATACATACAATGGGATATTATTCAACATTAAAAAATAAGGAAATTCCAACATATGCTACAACATGGATAAAGCTTGAGGACATTATTTTAAGTGAAGTAAGCCATTCATATGAAGACAAATACTGTATGATACCACTTATATGAGGTACCTGAAGAAGTCAAATGCATAGAGATTGAGAGTAGAATGGTGGTTTGCAGGGGAGCGAGCAGAATGGAGGGGGTAGTTGTTTACTGGACATAGAATTTCAATCTTGGAAGATGAAAAGAGTTCTGGAGATCGGTAGTGATAGTCGTACAGCAGTATAAATGTAAATGCCAATAAATTATATACTTGAAAATGGTTAAGATGGTAAATTTTATGTTATGTGTATTTTACCACAATAATAAAACATGGGGGAAAATCCACAGGACTGCACAGACCCCATTGGACTCTAAAATGCCACAAAGCCCTAAGCTTCTTTCCTCCTTGTTTACAGCACTAAATCTGTCCATTTTCCTGTGTTCATAAAGGACCTTTTCCAAAGCAGTGCCTTTGACTCTAAGGCTGTCTCTAGACTTGGTCCCCAGGCTTGGCTTACCTACCTCCTCACCTCTTCTCTCCAGACCTTGCAACCCCACTCACTGGCCTAAGCCTCAGGGACTATGTGAAGCCTGTCCTATTGTTTGTTTACGAAAAATTTATTTTAAAAAGTAAAATACTACATTCAACCTATTCAACCTAATGGAAAAGAAATCAATAAAGAAGCGAAGTTGGGACTGAAATGTCATGAGAACTGTTGGGGAAGAAAAGGTAAAATGCAGGTGTAATATAAATACTCATATAATGGGTAAAATAATCCAATCAAGAGTCAGAAAAAAAAAGTCAGAAATTATCACCGTATGTTTAAGACGAAAAAAAAAAGAGGCAACTATATGCTCTCCATAGGAAATGCTTTAAAATTCAGAGATGCAAAAAGACTGAAAGTAAAAGGATCAGAAAAAGATATATATGTAAATACACCCACCAGAAAGCTGGAGAGACTCTCCTAATACCAGGAGGGAAAAAGACTTTAAAAGAAAAAATATTACTAGAGATATAGAAGGCTGTATCATAAAAAAGGTCGATTCATCAGGAAGCTATAACATTTATATGTGCATTTAATAAGAGTGCCAAAATAAATAAAGCAAAAGAGACATGAAGGGAAAAACAACAGTAAATGGAGACTCCAGTATCTCACTTTGAATATTATATACACAACTAGGCAAAATATCAACACAGAAATAAAAGACTTGTAAAACACTATAAATTAAGTACACCTTACGTGTCTACAGAACACTGCACCCAACAACAACAGAATATATATTCTTCAGAAGTGCATATGAAACCTCCAGGGTAGAACAAATGCTAGGACATAAACTTCACTAAATTTAAAATACTAAGAATAAATACTTTTATGGTCTGTGACAACAATGGAATGAAATTAGAAATCAATAACTTAGGAAAAACTGGAGAAATTCACAAATATGAAAAAAAATACTCGTAAATAACCAATGTGTCAAAGAAGAAATCCATACAGAAGTGAGGAAATGTCTCAAACCAATAATCTCACCTTCCACCTTATCACACTTGAAAGGATGGGCACCAACACACCCCCCCCAATGAGATGAAGGAAATAAAAAAGAGCAGAAAATAGAGAATAGAAACAGCATATAGAAATCAGTGAAATCAAAAGTGAGGTGTTTGAAAAAAATTAATAAAATTAACAAATCTTTAGCTAAACTGACTGAAAGAAAAAGAAGACTCAAATTCCGAAAATCGGACAGAAGGAAAGACTATTCCACCAACCTTACAGCAATAAAAAGGATTATAAAGGAATTCAATGAACAGTATGGCAACAAATTAGATAATTTAGATGAAATAGACAAACTCCTAGAAATATACATCCTGCAGAAAATAACTCAAGAAAAAAATAGAGTTTCTGACTATACGAGTGACGTGGTTGAATTACTAAGCAAAAACTACTCAAAAGGAAAGCCCAGGCCCAAATGGCTTCACCATAGAATTCTCCAAATCATTCATAGGTTTAATATGATTCTTCAGAAACCCTCCCCACAAATAGAATCAACACAACACTTCAAACTCATTCTATCAGACCAGTATTACTCTTACTTTAAAACCAAAGGTATTATTAAAAAATGAAGAAACCAATTTTCCTTGTGAAAATGGATGCCAAAAAAATCAACCATACTAGAAAACCTAATCCAGCATCATCTAACCACAAATATACAGCGTGACTAAGTTGGATTTACTTCAGGGATGCTAGGTTGAGTTAATATCTCAAAATCAACTTAGGCAATATAATGTATTAATACAGTAATAAGCAAAAATGTCATGATCACCTCAGTAGGCTCATAGAAAGTACAGTTGACCCTTGAACAACATAGGTTTGAACTGCACAGGTCCACTTATATGCAGATCTTTTCCAAAAAATATATTGGAAAAAACTTTGGAGATTTGCAACAATTTGGAAAAACTTGCAGATGAACCACGTAGCCTGGAAATATTGAAAAAATTAAGGAAAAGCTAGGTATGTCACGAATCTATTAAATGTAGATACTAGTCTATTTTATCATTTACTACCACAAAATATACACACATCTATTATAAAATGTTAAAACTTATCAAAACTTATGCAGTACACCTGAAACTAACACAACATTGTAAATCAACCATACTCCAATAAATTTTTTTTAAAAGACTAGTAATACCAAAAAAAAAAACCTTATGCACACACAGCCATACATAGCACCATTTGCAATTGAGAGAAATGTAAACAAACAGAAACATGCCATATTAAAACTACATAAAATTAACTGTAGTATATACTCTACTATTTGAATAATTTTGTAGCCACCTCCTGATGCTATTTTGCTGAGCTCAAGTAATGTGAGTATCCATAAAATGTCATGTGATGCTAGTTCCCTGGTGGTCTAGTGGTTAGCATTCGTTGCTTGCATTGCAACGAATTGAACCCATGGTCTGGGGTCAATCCCTGGTCAGGGAACTGAGATCTCACAAGCCACATGGTGCAGCCAAAAATAAAAAAACTTATGTGATGCTAATCATCTCCACGTGTGCAGTTTGTCTCTCCAGTGAATTGCATATGGCAGTAAAAAGTGTCCTTTTTTGGTTCTTGAGTATTTTTCATCGTGTTCAGTGCAATACTGTAAACCTTGAATAACACCATGGGACCCATGGAAAGTGCCACTAATGATGCTGGAAGTGCTCCCAAGAAGCAGAGAAAAGTCACTGTTAACAAGTCCAAGCTCATACTGCTTGCTAAAAGACAGGCCAACAAATCAAGAGATTAGTTGTGGGGGCAAGGAATAGCTACTTTATTTTGGAAGCCAGCAGACCAAGAAGATGGTGGACTAGTGTCCCAAAGAACCATCTTCCCTGAGTTAGAATTCAGGCTTCTTTTACACGAAAAGGGAAGGGGATAAATTCAAACGTTTCCTGGTTCCAGTCAGACTCTGAAGGGAATGTGTTAACTTCTTCCTTCCTGCATCCATTCACAGGTAAGCCTCACCAGGATGTTTTCTGTGAGCTAAATAAAGGTATTTTAGCTTAACGCTCATTACATGGGACGCAGGGTTCCCAGAGATGGACCATTATGTATACTTTAAGCTTGTAGGCAACATCCCTTTAGTGATTAACTTGTAGCAAAAGCAATAGAATAGCAAGGTAAAAGTAAAAGAAACAGATCCAATATGGAGTCAGATTTGTTCTTCCCTATTATATCATGACATTACAAGAAAAAGTTGAATTGCTTGATATATATTGTAATTTAGGTCTGTAGCTGCAGTTGCTTTCCATTTCAAGATAAATGAGTCCAACATAAGGACCATAGTAAAAAAAAAGAGAGAGAAGGGTATTCCTTAAGCCATTGCTGCCACTATGCCAGCAGGTATGGAAATCTTGCACTTTTTATGAAATACTTTTTTTAAAATTTATTTTATTATTGTATTTTATTTTATTTTTTGGCTGCATTGGGTCTTTGTTGCTGCGCGTGGGCTTTTCTCTGGTTGTGGCGAGCAGGGGCTACTCTTTGTTGCCGTTCATGGGCTTCTCACTGTGATAGCTTCTCTTGTTGCAGAGCACAGGCTCTAGGCACATGGGCTTCAGTAATTGTGGCACTCAGGCTCAGTAGTTGTGGCACACGAGCTTAGTTGCTCCGCAGCATGTGAGATCGTCCCAGACCAACGCTCGAACCCATGTCCCCTGCACTGGCCGGTGGATTCTTAACCACTGTGCCACCAGGGAAGTCCCAAGACTGCCTTTTAAAGTTCTTTTGGTATTGGAGAATGCCCCTGATGACCCAGAACCCCACGAGTTCAACACTGAAGGCATCAAAGTGGTCTACTAGCCCCCAAACACAAGGTCTCTAATTCAGCCTCTAGATCAGGCAGTCATAAGGACTTTTTTTTTTAATGTTTATTTATTTATTTGTGCCAGGTCTTAGTTCCGGCATGCAGGATCTTCATAGCGGCATGCAGGGTCTTTTAGTTACGGCCTGCAGGATCTTTAGCTGTGGCGTGTGGGATCTAGTTCCCTGACCAGGGATCGAACCCAGGCCCCCTGCATTGGGAGCACGGAGTCTTAGCCCCTGGACCACCAGGAAAGTCCCCATAAGGACCTTTAAGTCTCATTATACACACCACTCTATGGAAAGGATTGTCAATGCTATGGAAGAGAACTCCAAAAGAGAGAACATCATGAAAGCCTGGAAGTATTGCACCATCAAAGATGCCATCATTGTTATAGAAAAAGCTGAGAAATCCCAAACAATAAATTCCTGCTGGAGAAAACTGTGTCCAGATGTTTTGCATGACCCCACAAGATTTGCGACAGAGCAAATCAAGGAAATCATGAAAGAGATTGTGGGTATGGCAAAAAAAATTCGGGGGGGGGCGGTGAAGGGTTTCAAGATACGGATTTTGGAGAAATTCGAGATCTAGTAGACACCACACCAGAGGAATTAACAGATAACTTGATGGAGCTGAGTGCTTCCAAATCATTGCCAGACGATGAAGATATAGAAGCAGTGCCAGAAAAAAACTGACATTAGACAATCAAAGAGTTTCAGTTATTCAAGACTACTTTTGGACTTTCTTGGTGGCACAGGGCTTAAGAATCCTCCTGCCAATGCAGGGGGCACGGATTCGATCCCTGGTCTGGGAAGATCCCACATGCTGCGGAGCAGCTAAGCCTGCACACCACAACTACTGAAGCCCGCATGCCTAGAGCCCATGCTCCAAAACAAGAGAAGCCACTGCATTGAGAAGCCCACGCACGGCAATGAAGAGTAGCCCCTGCTCGCCACAACCAAAGAAAAGCCCACGGTCAGCAACAAAGACCCAACACAGCCAAAAAAAAAAAAAAGACTGCTTTTGACTTCTTTTTGACATGGACCCTTCTATGATACAGGCACTGAAACTAAAGCAAATGGTGGAAGAAGAATTGGTACTATAGAAACATTTTTTTAGAAATGAATGAAATATTTTTAGAGAAATGAATAAGCAAAAGAGTCAGACAGAAATTACAGTGTATTTCCATAAAATTACACCTCTCCTGCCTTCCCTTCCACCTTCTCCACCTCTTCCACCTTTGCCATCCCTCAGAGAGCTAGACCACCCCCTCCTATTCAGTCTACTCAATGTGGAGACAAGGATGAGACCCTTTATGATGATTCACTTCTACTTAATGAATAGTAAATATTCATCATACTGTACAGTTAATCTTTATTGTATATGTGTGTGAATGTCTTCATGTGAAAATCTAATAACTGTGGCAAGAACTGTATGAGATGTTTTTGTGTCATTATTGTCATCATCTCTTAATTATTATCATCTGCAAGACTTGTATGGAAGTGGAAAGCCTATCCTTACCTAGGTATAAAGTGAGTGATATTTAATACAAAATTAGTGATGTGTAAATTTTATTACTGTTTTATAACTTTGCTTTCAAAGAATTACATTACCATACAGTATGCTTCTCTCTCGTAACTGGAGAAACTGCATATCAGCCTATGATCACAGGTAAGTGGTTTTTTCAAAAAATGGAACAATGTTTTCAATACTGTATTATGAATATGACCATAATACATGATAAACATTTTATAATGATTCATTCATTAGTTATAGGCTAGGCTACCATGAAGCAACTGTATCCATTACACGAGGCTACCATAAAGCAATCATATTGCCATTTCTTCATTTTCAGTGCATCAATCATTATAATTATGAATTTCTTTTTCACATTATCTTTTCATTTTTGATGTCATGTTAGTAATACATATAACATCACGGCGTTTTGTATCATATAAGACAATATTGATGGAGGTACTGATAGACAATTCATCTTGTAAACTGAAGACAAACTTATGGTATTGATAAATACAGTACAGTACTGTAAATGTATTTTCCTTATGAGTTTCTTAATAATATTTTATTTTCTCTTGCTTACTTTCTTGTAATTATACAGTCATATCACATACAAAATATGTGCTAATCAGCTGTTTATGTTTTCTGGTCAACAGTAGTCTATTAATAAAGTTTTGGGGGAGTCAATAGTTATATGTAGATTTTTGACTGCCTGGGGAAAGCACCTCTAACCCCTGCATTGTTCAAGGGTCAGCTGTAGTTGACAACCCACAGCACCCTCTCATGATAAAAACCCTCAGCAAACCAGGTATTGATAGAAATTTCCTTCACATGAAAATGAGCATCGATGAAAAAAATCACAGCTGATATTATATTTAATTGTGAAAAACTGGATGCTTTCCCCTGAATATCAGGAAGGAAACAATGATATCTGCTCTTATCATTTCTATTTGACAATACCCTGGGGGTTTTAACCAGGACAATTGTGCAATGAATAAATCAATGAAAAGGAAATAAAATGAATCCAGGTTGGATAAGAGAAAGTAATGCTGTCTCTACGTGTAGATGATGTATCCTGTAAATAGAAAACTCTAAGGAATCCACTTTTTAAAAAAAACATTAGAAATGATAATCGAGTTTGGCAAGGTTGTAGGGTACAAGATCAATATATAAAAATACATTCTATTTCTAATCACTTGCAGCAAAAAATCTGAAAATGAAATTAAGAAAACATCCATTCACAAGAGCGTAAAAATGAATAAAATAGGGGAGAGGGATAAATTGGGATTGACATTTAATAGATGGCTAATAAAAGCCTACTGTATAGCACAGGAAACTCTGCTCAATACTCTGTGATGGCCTATATGAGAAAATAATCTTAAAAAAGAGTGGATATATGTATATGTATAACTGATTCACTTTGCTGTACACCTGAAACTAACACAACATTGTAAATCAACTGTACCACAATAAAAATGAATAAAATAGTTAGGACTAAATTCAACAAAAAGATACCAAGCAAAAACTCTGAAATCCACAAAACATTGTTGAGCAAAGTTAAAGATCTAATTACATGGTATAACCTCCCATGTACGTACATTGGAAGACAATATTTTGAGATGGCAATACTCCTCCAAATGATCCACAGATTGAGTGCAATCTCTGTCAGAATCCCAACTGACTTCTTTATAGAAATTGTTAAACTGTTTCAAAAATTCAAATAGAATTGCAAGGTATCCAGAATAACCAAAACAATGAAAGCAAAAATCAAGTAGGAGGACTCACATTTCCTTATTTCAAAACTTTCTGCTGAACAATGGTAATGAAGGTAGTGTGGTAATGACACGGGGATGGACATATAAATCATTGGAATAGAATGAGATTTCATAAATAAACCCATCCGTCTGTGGTCAACTGGTTTTCAAACACAATGCCAAGAATGGGAAAAGAATATTCTTCTTAAAAGTTGGCACTGGGACGAGTGGATAGCCACATGCAAAAGAATGAAGTGGATGTTTACATCACACCACATACAGTAATTTACCAAAATGGATCAAAGACCTAAACATAAGAGGTTAAACCTTAATACTCTTAGAAAAAACGTAGGGACTTCCCTGGAGGTCCAGTGGTTAAGACACTGCACTTCCACTGCAGGGGCACAGGTTCAATTCTTGGTCCTTGAACTAAGATCCTCGCATGACCAGTGGCGCGGCCAAAGTATATATGTATATGGAGGAAAATATTCATGACCTCGGATTTGGCACAAAATTATTCAAGATGACACCAAAAAAAACCAGACAACTTGAATTTAATCAAAATTATTAGCTTTTGTACTTAAGAGTATACTATCAAAAAGGTGAAAACACATATTGGGACCCAAGTTTACTATCGTGGGAATATAGAATGGTGCAGCCACTTTATTTATTTATTTTTAATTAATTTATTTACTTACTTATTTTTGGCTGCATTGGGTCTTCCTTGCTGTTCGCGGGCTTTCTTTAGTTGCAGCGAGCAGGGGCTACTCTTCGTTGCGGTGTGTGGTCTTCACATTGTGGTGGCTTCTCTTGTTGTGGAGCCCGGGCTCTAGGCACGCAGGTTTCAGTAGTTGTGGCACTCGGGTTCAGTAGTTCTGGCGCACGGGCTTAGTTGCTCCGCAGCGTGTGGGATCTTCCCAGACCAGGGCTCGAAGCCGTGTCCCTTGCATTGGCAGGCGGATTCTTAACCACTGTGCCACCAGGGAAGCCCGGTGCAGCCACTTTAGAAAACAGTATGGCATGGGAATTCCCTGGCAGTCCAGTGGTTAGGACTCCGCGCTTTCACTGCTCGGGGCCTGGTTCTATCCCTGGTCAAAGAACTGAGATCCTGCAAGCCGGGCGATGCGACCAAAACACACACACATGCGCAGACACACACACGCGCGCACACACACACGCGCACACACAAAATCCCCACAAAAACAAACAAAAAAAAACAGTATAGCAGTTCCTCAAAAATTATATTCAAAGTTACCATGTGATCCAGCAATACTGTTTCTGGGTATGTACTCCCAGGACTCAGATATTTCTACACCCATGTTCACCGGAATGTTATTCATGAGCCAAAAGGTGGTAGCAACTCATGTGTCCATCAAAAATGAATGGATAACAAAATTTAGTATATACATAGAATGGAATTTTATTCAGATTTAGAAAGAAAGGAAATTCTAACATATGCTGTAACATGGGTGAAACGAGAACATCATGCTAAGTGAAATAAGCCAGTCAAAAATGGACAACTACTATATGAATCCACTTGTATGAAGTACTTAGAATAGTGAAATTCATAGAGACAGAAAGTAGAATGGTGGTTGGTAGGGCCCGGGGGAAAGGGAAGTGGGAGATGTTGTTTAATATGTTTAGATTTTCCGCTTTGAAAGATGAAAACACTTCTGAGATTGATTTCCCAATGTCAGTGTACTTCTCACTACTGAACTGGACATTTAAGATGTAAACTTCATAGTATATGTTAAAAGTTAAAATTTTAAAGCAAGAGAAGGAAAACACAGCCCACAGAATGGAAGAAAGTTTTGCAAATAAAATATCTAAGGGATTTGTATTGAAGGTATATAAAGAACACTAATAACTCAGTAAGAAGTCAACTAACCCAATTTTACAATATGAAAGAATGTAAATAGACATTTTTAAAGGAAAATGTACAAACGGTCAAGAACACATTAAAAGATGCTTGCACTAGCCATCAGAGAAATTCAAATCAAAACCCCAATGAGAGGGACTTCCCTGGTGGTGCAGTGGTTAAGACTCCATGCTCCCAATGCAGGGGGCTGGGGTTCAGCCCCTGGTCAGGGAACTAGATCCCCCACGCATGCCACAACTAAGGAGCCCATCTGCCGCAGATAAGAGCTGGTGCAACCAAATAAATATATTTTAAAAAATGAGATACCACTTCACAACCACTAGGATAGCTAGAGTTTAAAAAGTGAGATAATAAAAGTTTTGTGGATGATATGGGGAAATTGGAACCCTCAACCACTGCCGGTGGGAATATAAAATGGTGCAACAACTTTGGAAAACAAATCTGGCAATTCCTCAGAAATTAAACCTAGAATTACCATAGGACCCATCAATTCATTCCTAGCTATATGCCCAATAGAGATGAAAATATGTCCAAACAAAAATTTGTACACGAAAGTTTATTGCAACGTTATTCATAATAGCCAAAAGGTGGAAAGAAACTAAATGTCCATTAAGAAATGAGTAAATAAAGAAAATGTGTTTTATGCATACAGTGGAATATTATGCAGCCATAAAGATGAATGAGGTATCCATACATGCTACCACATAGAAGTTCCTTGAAAAAGTTATGCTAAGCAACTGAAGTTAATTACAAAGACAATACTTCATATGATTCCATTCGTATATAACTCCAGAACAGGGAAATCTATAGAAACAGAAAGATTAGAGGTTGCCTACGACTCTGGCTTGGAGGAGGAAGATGGGAAGATAGGGAAGTGATATCTAAAGGGTACCGGGGTTTCTTTTAGAGGTGACAAAAATGTTCAAAACTTGTGGTGCTGATTGAACATATCTGTGAATGTACTGAAAAACATTGACTTGTACACATTAAAGGGATGCAGTGTATGGTATGTGTATTTTACCTCAATAAAACTCTTCAGATAAATGCATTAGAAGTTTTGAATCAATGTGTTAAGAATATTAAAAGTTTTCAAGTATATCCCACATTTTCAAAACTTATTGTGTTTCATATATATATAATGTTCAATGTCAATTATACCTCGTTTGGGGTTTTTTTGATTTGGGTTGTTTTTGTTTTGCAGTACCGGGCCTCTCACTGTTGTGGCCTCTCCCGTTGCGGAGCACAGGCTCTGAACGCGCAGGCTCAGCGGCCATGGCTCACGGGCCCAGCCGCTCCGCGGCATGTGGGATCTTCCCGGACCGGGGCACGAACCTGTGTCCCCTGCATTGGCAGGTGGATTCTTAACCACTGTGTCACCAGGGAAGCCCCCAAAACGTATTGTTTTTTGTTATATTGGTAAAAATAGTAACTAGGGGCTTCCCTAGTTGCACGCAGCAACGAAGACCCAATGCAGCCAAAAATAAATAAATAAATTTATAAAAAAATAGTAACTGGATTGCCTTAGGGATATCATAGCCGTTTACATTTCAAAATTTCTAGGCACACACTCTGAAACTAAAATAAATTTCCTTCTAGTGTAAAATGTATACCTGAGAGTATTGTTGAACACATCTCGCAAATTATGATTGGTGGGAGAAGAGTCCCTGTTCCCAGGCAAGGGCTGCAGGGTTCAAACTTCCCACCAGAGTCAAGTGCTTGGGAGGCCAGGGGATTCTCTAACTAAAATACCACATGTGTGGAGAGGGAAAAGTGACGGCCTCAACGCTGTCAACAAAGATAAAAATGGAGCCAGACTCTTTATTACACATGGTGAGGTCATTTTTCAGTGTGTTTGTAAACAAGGGTCACAGTATCCTGAGTGGCCTCACAGTCTATGCCAAGTATTGCCCCGTGGAGGACCGTAAACCCTCTTTTCCCAGTTGGCCTGACCAGGGCGCCCCTCTTGCTTTGGATAAGGACGTCGGTTGTTCCGGAATCTTACTCTGGAATTCCCTGAGCACACCTGTGTCCCCACATTCTGAAAGATTTGAGGAAGACGCCACTGTCCCTCTAGGGCCAGTGACAAGTGTGGTTTAAAGGCAAACGTCGCTGCGGCATCCCTGGTGGCGCAGTGGTTGACAGTCCGCCTGCCGATGCAGGGGACGCGGGTTTGTGCCCCGGTCCGGGAAGATTCCACATGCCGCGGGGCGGCTGGGCCCGTGAGCCATGGCCGCTGAGCCTGCGCGTCGGGAGCCTGTGCTCCGCAACGGGAGAGGCCACAACAGTGAGAGGCCCGCGTACCGAGAGGAAAAAAAAAAAAAAAAAAGGCAAACGTCGCTGGAAGGGACAAGCTCCTGCCCGCCTGTGGAAACTGGTTCTGCTCAATCATGTGACCTCCTGACCCGTTGTCACTCAGGAGAAAGGGGGGGCGGGTGCTTGCGAACTGTCCAATCAGGGGCGCAGCAGGGTAAAGTGGGTGGGCCACGCTCTGCAAACTGCGTGGACGCTCGTGGCCACGCTTTGCGTGGAATCTCGTCTGCGTTTACGTGTCTCAGGTGTGTCTGCTGCAACGTAAATACGTGCTGCACGGGCCGCGGGAGTCTATGGGAAGACGCCGGAGGAGCCCAAAGCCGGGAAATGGTGAGTGTGCTGGGCCAGGTGTCCCAAGACAGGGAGGAGGGACAGTCTGAACCGGCCGTGGCGGGACGTGGGCCTCCCGGCGCGGTAAACTCAGGAGTCTGCGGACCCAAAATCGCAGGGGGCGCCGTTCAGACCTCATTCCCTCCGGCTGTCGCAGTGGCGGGGCTGGGTCGGCAGCCGGGACCCCGGGCGTCCTGTCCCGTCACTGCAGGCGGTGACAAGCCTGGAGCCTCTCTGGGCAGCTCTTCGCCCACAGCCCCGCAACTCCTCTAGAAAGTGTGGTGACCATGGGGAGGGTTATCAGGGGACAATCGTGATTCCGTCTCCGTGGTTCGTGCGTGGGAGGAGCTGTGGTCTGTGGGGTCCCAGTCTCTCCTTTCTCCCCAGGGGGCACTCGTTTTCTCCTGAGTTTTCCAAATGTTTGGAGAGCAGGGTCTCAAATCCAGGGTCCAGACTAATTTCCAGATTAGCTCTTCTTAAAACTGGCAATAAATCTCTAAATTTCCACATCCCTCCCTCATTCCCACAGCCAACTTTTCGTCTTCAATTCAGAGCATCATTATCAACTCTTCGTTCTCCCTGGTGTATTTCAAACAGACCCAGTATTTTAATTGTTTATCCTTTTTCTTTGTTTAAAAAATTATTTATTTTTGGCTGTGTTGGGTCTTCATTGCTGCACGCGGGCTTTCTCTAGTTGCGGTGAGCTGGGGCTACTCTTGGTTGCGGCACACGGGCTTCTCATTGCAGTGGCTTCTCGTTGCGGAGCATGGGCTCTAGGCGCATGGGCTTCAGTTGTGGCTCACGGGCTCAGTAGTTGTCACTCGCCGGCTCTAGAGCATAGGCTCAGTAGTTGTGGCGCACGGGCTTAGTTGCTCCGCGGCACGTGGGATCTTCCCGGACCAGGGCTCGAACCCGTGTCCGCTGCATTGGCAGGAGGATTCTTAACCGCTGCGCCACTAGGGAAGTCCCTATACTTTTTCTAAAGAGTCATGGGTGGCTCTTTTTTAAGGATTTATACTTGCTGTGGATATTTTCCATGAGAGGAAATCTGAGAATAACCACCAGGAACTGACACCAACCACCTGGAACTGAAACCGTGTAACTCAGATTGGGGCTTGAACCCACGGTCTTTTAACTGAGATCTCACACCTGGTCTCAGGACTTAATGAAGCTCAGGTCCTTGATGTCTCATCGCAGAAAGAATTCAGTGAGAGACAAAGCGATAGGTAAGAAGTGGACACACTCCACAGACAGAGTGTGGGCCATCTCAGAAGGTGAGAGTGGCACCGGGGTGTGGGGTTGGCCATTTTTATAGGGGTGGATAATTTCATAGGCTAATGAGTGGGAGGGGTATTCCAGCTATTTTGGAGAAGGGGTGGGGATTTCCAGGAATTGGGCCACCGCCCACTTTTTGACCTTTATGCTCGGCCTTGGAACTGTCATGGCACCTGTGAGTGTGTTACAGTGAGTGTATACTGAGGCTCAAGGTCTAGTGGAAGTCAACTTGTCCGCCATCTTGGACCTATTCTGTTCTAATCAGTTTATGTCATGTCCTCAGGCTATGTCATTCTTTTAAAGGTTGTGCCGTGTCCCCTTCCCTCCTGTTTCAGAGCTACATTGTGTGAAATCTTTGTGCCTCTCCTCGAGGATCTTTCTTGGGCACAGACATCCTATGGGTAGTCCTTTAGGTAGAGTTTCTTCTTTGGAAACGTTCCTGGGTGTTCTCTCCTGTAATCACTTCCCCTCCCTGGGTTTGTCACCCTGGAAAGATTTATTCGTGTATGTGAGCCTCAGTTATTCAAAAAATTAAAATTTATGTAAGCAGTGGAGCTTGAACGATAGCATTTTCCAAAGAGGCAAGAAATAGGTGAGTTTCAGAAAAAAGAAAATATTCTTGTATTACATTGCATTAAAAATTCTTGTTTCTTTTTTCTTCCCTCCCTGAGCAGGCATAGTAATATCCTGAGGTCTGTTCTTTTTGTTTTGGGGTTTTTTTTGGGGGGGGGTGGGGGGGTTGTTCAAATGCAATTCCAGGGCTTAGGCTTGAGGTGTTCAAGTACAGTTTTTAAAAAATTTTTATTGAAATATAGTTGATTTACAATGTGTTAGTTTCAGATGTACAGTCAAGTGATCCAGTCATATATATACATATATACGTGTATATTTATATGTGAATATATGTATATATACTTTTTAGATGCTTTTCCATTACAGGTTAGTGATATTGAGTATAGTTCCCTGTGCTATACAGTAGGTCCTTGTTAGTTATCTGTTTTATATATAGTAGTGTGTATATTTTAATCCCAAACCCCTAATTTACCCCCCAATTATGTTTTTATAAAACAATTTCTTGCTGTGAAATAATTAATTAATATCATTATTTTCTGAGAGTAATAGATACTTATGCGTTTTCTTGTTGAACTAGAAAAAAGCCTTACACTTTTTCCCTCCTTTCTACATAAACACTAGGTTTGTGTGATTTTGCTAGATTCTTCAGCCACTGGGGTCATTTAAAATAGCATCGTGTGGTCCAAAGCAATGTGACTGGGAGCAGAGGCCTGAGGTCAGTGACTCAAGGTGAGGCCCCCTTGAGGCTGCAAAGGGAAGTACTTGGTTCTTCCTGGAAGTACTTGGTTCTTCCTGGAGAGCCCAGCAGGTGTCCTACCTGCTCACACCCACCATGGAAGGAGCCTTTAAGCTGAGAGAAGCTACAGAGCCCTGGAAAGCTGGGGATAACAACTGCACATGGCAGAAAGGGTTTGGGGGGAGATGGGATGGTGATGCCCCTTTTGAGGTTGTAACCGTGGTTCCCGCGGGTCTGTTTCTAGGTATAGGCTGGAGTTGTTGGGTTTTTTTTTTTTAATATAAATTTATTTATTTATTTTTTGGCTGAGTTGGGTCTTTGTTGCTGCGTGTGGTCTTTCTCTAGTTGCTGCAAGCAGGGGCTACTCTTCGTTGTGGTGCACGGGCTTCTCATTGCGGTGGCTTCTCTTGTTGTGGAGCACGGGCTCTAGGCATGTGGGCTTCAGTAGTTGTGGCTTGCGGGCTCTAGAGTGCAGGCTCAGTAGTTGTGGCACATGGGCTTAGTTGCTCCACGGCATGTGGGATCTTCCCGGGCCAGGGCTTAAACCCTTGTCCCCTGCATTGGCAGGTGGTTTCTTAACCACTGCGCCACCAGGGAAGCCCTAGGTTGGAGTTTTACATCCACAGTGTAGCTGCGCTCAGAGTGTAATTTGTTTACATTGAGAAAGTCTGTGACAGGAGTTCTGTGTCCTGGGTTAGGGGTCATGAATTTGGGAGTTCTTTTGGGTCAGAATCTTAAATTGAATTCTACTGAGAGTTTTCTCACTGTGGGAATGGAAGCCTGAAAAAGGGAGTGGTTCCATTATTCCCCAGGGAGGGGAGGGCGTGTGGCGCTCCCAGAGTCCATCCCTGTGGCTGCTCAGGTGCCCCCACCCTCCTTCACCAGGGACTGACCTGGTCCAGCGGTTCTATCTCAACCAGGAGAGGCTAGTGGGTGTTAAACTTTCAAACAGGCTCCTTCTGTCCTGTGAGATGCTGACTGCTTATCTGTGCTGATTCCAATATTTGTGTCTCTTTCCTCTGGATTCTTTTATCCATTGAATAGTGCAGCCCTTTGGCTGTAGTTTCCCTTAGCACTTTGTAATTAATTCCCTGTGTGGGAAATAACATTTTTAGTTTCTTGGGCTTAAAGAAAAATCTCAGTTGATTGAGAGATATGATGTCAGTAAGGCAAGAAAATTGTGGAACTAAATAGAATTTTTGTTCCTTTTAGGGAAGAGAACCTCAAGATGTGAGATGAATGTGTTTACGTTTTCAGGTATGTGTTTCATTTTACATCAGTGTGTGCATGTCCTTAGAGAATATTGAAATTTAAAAGGCAGGGAACTCCCTGGCAGTCCAGTGGTTAGGACTCGTGGCTTTCACTGCTGGTTCAATCCCTGGTCAAGGAAATAAGATCCTGCAAGCCACGCAGCACAGCCAAGAAAAGAAAAAAAGCTAAAGCAATTGATGTGAGGACAGCTAATCAAAGCTTACATACATCTTTGAAAATTCCACTGCATTTAAAGAACTAAACCCAAACCCCTGTTGCATTATAATGTTATATTGATTTCTGAAAATACCACCCTCCCCCATATGAGATATAGGGAAGGGACAAACTAGGATCCACCTTGTCATTTTAGTTAGCAAGGGATTTGAAAATTATGGTGTATACTTTTGTAACCATTAGTGTTCAAAGGAATTAGATCTTAACAATAGTTTCCTGTGTACAAAAGTTAAAATTAAAGAAAGACTATTAAATAGTAACACGGGGTGTATATACTTTGCTTATTTTCAAGAAACCTGTGAGATACAAAAGCCTAACTTAAGCAAAGTCACTGCCCACCTATCCTGGTCCCCTCCAGCATTGTTACTCCAGCCATTGCAAATACACAGTTTTAATCATTTCTTGAGCTTCCTGTTAATGTTTCTTTATATAAAAACAAGCCATTGTGAATTCATATTTTTCATACCCAAGTTTGTCCTTACAATGAGTAGTCAGACTCCACATTTTTGAAACTTGATGAAAGTATAGTTGGTATACAATGTTGTGTTAATTTTTGCTGTACAGCAAAGTGATTCAGTTATACATATATACATTCTTTTTCATATTCTTTTCCATTATGGTTTATCACAGGATATTGAATATAGTTCCCTGTGTTACACAGTAGGACCTTGTTGTTTATCCATTCTATATATCACAGTTTGCATCTGCTCATCCCACATTCCCAGTCCTTCCCTCCCCCAGCCCCCCTCCCCCTTGGCAACCACAAGTCTGTTCTCTGTGTTTGTACGGACTCCACGTTTTTTGATGTTTACCGACAGCTTACGCCTCCCTTCTCTCTTCCCCTTGTGTCCACTCCCGGAAAAGCCGATAACAAAGTCTGTAGTCCTCTGGCATTAGTTTCACATTCCAGCCACACAAGTCCCTGTCTGCGTGCAGAACTCTTATCCTGGCCCAACCCCTGACAAAGATTCTTTGCTTGACCAGAGAATCGTTGGTTCTGACCCTAAACCTTCTCCTGGGCCTATCTGCGTAGTTCCTCGTGAAATCCAGTTTTACCAGAAACCCTGCTGCATCAGTTAAACCGAATTCCCCAGCTGCCCATGTCTGATTGCCTTCTGTATCTGATTGGGTTCCTACACTCCCACCATTGCTCAGGTGATGTGTGATCACCCTGGCCCTTCAGTAAGAATCCTGTTAGGTCAGTTTATCCAGACCCACCAATCCCTGGTTTTTCTTTTAGTAATTTTCCATCCACTGACGCCCCCCACCCTGCTCTCTGGCCATGAATTCCCACTTCCACGTGCTGTATTCAGAGTTGAGCCTAGTCTCATTTCCCCCTGGCTGTGAAATCCCATCGCAGTGGTCTCTGTACCTGTCCCAGGGGTTCTGGATAAAATCTGCTTTACAAGTGTCTCTGAATATTTTTCCTTTAACATCCCCTAGCCATGATAAAAATCCAGGCCAGGCTCCTTTCCTTGCTTTCTGAAGCCTTCTCAGAGCTGCTTGAGAGGCCAGCCCTGCCCTCCCCCCAAGAGTGCAATTACGTGGGTCATAGACCTTTTTTTTTTGGCCCCGCCGGGTGGCATGCGGGATCCTAGTTCCCTGACCAGGGATCGAACCTATGCCCCCTGCATTGGGAGAGCGGAGCCTTAGCCACTGGACCACCAGGGAAGTCCCGGTCATAGGCTTTTTCCTACCCTGAGTGTGTGTGTGTTTGCATGACACACCAGCATCAGTCTCAACATGGAAATCACACCTCTGCAGGTGGCAAGAACAGTTGGTGTGGTGAGCAGCCTGGCCAGACGTGAACACCACCCGTGGGTCTGTCTTCTCTTGCTCTGACTCGCCCACCTGCTGTGTTGTCTTATGGCAGCCGGGGCTGTGGGCTGCTAGGCGCCAGGGACCTCGCGCTGTGAGCTGTGCTGCCTGTGTTGCATTGCTGACCATACCAAGCCTCAGTTTTAGATTCAGCAGACGAGAGTTGGCAGTTTCAAGAATTCCTAGGCTTTGGGGAGCAGCAGTATGGGATTGGCGCCCTCCTTGTATTAGTCCTGGGTTGATATCTTTGCCAGGATTTATCTGTGTGTTAGAGTGAAGCTGTGACAGAGGCAGGCTTGGCCCCGACACACCCCAGTGAGGGTGAGAGAGAGAGAGACTATGCCCTGTGCAAGAGGTGGCTCCATTGAGTGTTGCTCTTGAAAGAACAGTCATTTAAAAAGACAGAAAACGAGAAGAGGGGGAAAGACAGCCAATAGATGGCAGGCTGAATCCGCCCTCCTAATACCAGGGGGCGCACCAGGACCCCTAAGTACCTCTGCTGCTGCCCCTGTCTCTACTGCAACAAAGCTCCTGACCGTCAGAGTTACAGGGGGCAACACCCATGGCATCCTTGTGGCACAGCCAAGGGATTAGTTCTAACGGACCTAAACCTGGGGTCCTTAAACCCTATAAAGCAACCTGTTGTCCTGGAGGAGACCCCTATTCCTCATGGCATTAATGTGAGGCCCTCTGGAGGGAAAAATTTTATAAATACCAGGGTAGAGAGGTCACCCTCTCCCCCGAAGTATATACAGTGACTGAAAAACTAAAACAGGGAAGGACAGGAGAGAGGAAATAAGTGAAAAAATACTGAAACAAAGGTCCACAATTTAACCCAACTGGAAATCTAAAATATAGTAAAAAGAATTTACACAACAGAAAAGATAAAGGGGCACTGTTTGGTTTCTGAGGCCTCTACAACATAGTTTCTGAATTAATTTTGTCATCTGCTATATTGCATTGATTCACAAACCTTCATGCAAATAATACTGGGTCTCGGGCTTCCCTGGTGGCGCAGTGGTTGAGAGTCCGCCTGCCGATGCAGGGGATACAGGTTCGTGCCCCCATCCAGGAAGATCCCACATGCCGCGGAGAGGCTGGGCCCGTGAGCCATGGCCGCTGAGTCTGCGCGTCCGGAGCCTGTGCTCCGCAACGGGAGAGGCCACAACAGTAAGAGGCCTGCATATCGCAAAAAATAATAATAATAATACTGGGTCTCACGGTACAGTTATATTAGGATCCCACTAAACTTAAGCAAGGTAAGATAATCTCTAAGATGATCTAAGATTCCCAATAATCTTAGAGGAGTTACTGAATATAAAATAGGGGACAGTGCTTGCTTCAGCAGCACATATACTAAAATTGGAATGATACAGAGACTAACATGGCCCCTGCGCAGGGATGACACGCAAATTCGTGAAGCTTTCCATATTTAAAAAAAAAAATTATCAAAGCTATAAGACCCACCGATAGACAGTAAACTTTACTATGTTAATAAAAACTACATGTGCTATATCGCACATTTTAAAAATATTTTGATAACTGTATTTCTACATAATTTGTTTCCTTTATAATTCTATGTATTTTTTGCAATAAAAACATTATTCCAAAAATATAAGTATAAAAAAAATAAAATAGGAGACAAATAAGCATGTCTCACCTTAACCATCAGCCAACTTGCCTAAAGACCCCATGGTCATAGGATTCATTTGTCCTAAAGTATCCTATAGTGAACAGGAAAGCTCTGAACTAATGATTCACAAATTAAAATTAAATAATTTTTTAAAATAAATTTATTTATTTATTTTTGACTGCTTTGGGGCTTCGTTGCTGCACGTGGGCTTTCTCTAGTTGCAGCAAGTGGGGACTACTCTTCATTGTGGTGTGCGGGCTTCTCATTGCAGTGGCTTCTCTCATTGTGGAGCACAGGCTCTAGGCACATGGGCTTTGGTAGTTGTGGCACACGGACTCAGTAGTTGTGCCACGCTGGCTCAGTACTTGTGGCTTGCAGGCTCAGTACTTGTGGCTCGCGGGCTCTAGAACGCAGGCTCAGTAGTTGTGTGCATGGGCTTAGTTGCTCCACGGCATGTGGGATCTTCTTGGACCAGGGCTTGAACCCGTGTCCCCTGCATTGGCAGGCAGATTCTTAACCACTGCGCCACTAGGGAAGTCCTTAAATAATGTTTTTGTCAATTCCAAATTGGCTTGACAAAATGGGACCCCACAGATTTATCCCCCAGGTGAATAATGTGTGCCAAAGTAAACTAAACAGGGCTTTGAAGAATTGAAAACCATTACAAAAAATGATTTCGTGAAGAGGTGATTACTTGCAGTGCTTCTCCTTTACACAGCTGAATTTGGCCTGTTCTAAAACATGAAAAGAAGGAATAGCACTTGGTACAACCACTGTGGAAAACATTATGGAGGTTCCTTAAAAAACTAAAAGTAGAACTAACATATGATCCAGCAACCCCATTCCTGGGCACATATCTGGAGAAAATCATAATTCAGAAAGATACGTGCATCCCAGTGTTCATTGCAGCACTATTTACAGTAGCCAAGCCATGGAAGCAATCTAAATGTCTATCAACAGAGGAACGGATAAAGAAGATGTGGTACATATATACAATGGAATATTACTCAGCCATAAAAAAGAATGAAATAATGCCATTTGCAGCAACATGCATGGACCTAGAGATTATCATACTAAGTGAAGTAAGACAGAGAAAGACAAATGTCATTATTTTAAAAAATGATACAAATGGAATCTAATTTTTAAAAAAATGATACAAATGAACTTATTTACCAAACAGAAACAGACTTACAGATATTGAAAGCAAATTTGTTTACCAAAGGGGAAACGTTGGGGGGAGGGATAAATCTGGAGCTTGGGATTTACATACACTTCTATATGTAAGACAGATAACCAACAAGGACCTACTGTAGAGCACAGGGAACTCTACTCAATATTGTGTGATAACCTATATGAGAAAAGAATCTGAAAAAGAATGAATATATCATGTATAATTGAATCACCTTGCTATACACCTGAAACTAACACAACGTTGTAAATCAACTATACTCCAGTAAAATTAAAAAAAAAAAAAGGAATGAATGACACCTCACAGTGGATTACCTTTTGAGTTTGTGGTCTCACCACACAAACCCCTGTACCCAGTCCCCAACATTGTGGAAATTACTGACTCTGTCCAGTCAGCAGCTGGTAAATATCGTGCTCTCACAGATTTGGTTAAGTCTGTTGTGTTCAGTGCCTGTTTCAACAGTCTCTCAGCTTCAGTTGGCCTTCACCTCTTAAGGGATGTGATGCACTTTTAACTGGTTAACCTTAGGGAACTTGAACACCATTGTCACTGCACACAGTCTCTGCAGGCAGGATGTGAGCTGTATCGACCTTGCTCTGGGAGCACAGGTATGACATTACATTAATGACATTCTCCTCTGAGGAAGTTCATTTGGGGACATACAGATACTGAAAAAAGGAGCTCCTGGCAAGTGGATGGGTCATTAGCCCATCCATAAATAAGGCCCTGACACTGGTTACATTCTTAAGAATTACATGGTAAACAAGGGACTGTTCTCTCCCTGACACCATGAAGAAATAGCTGTTGTCCCTCTTAGCACTCACAGCATCTCCTAGGTTGTTTTGGTGCTTGGAAGGCAACATATTCTTTCCTTACAAACTTTACTTCTATGCAAGAAACTCCCCTCCTTGGCCCACACTTTATGACATTAGAGCTGTAACTACCACCAGGTACTGAGCTCTCCTGAAAACAGAGGATCTCCCAGGACCTGAGCATGTGACCCTCCACCCTGAAAACAGCCCCCCATGAGCTCAGCATGTCTACTGAGATTTGAGACATGACGGCAGAGTGCAACCTGAGCCCTCTGGCACAGCCTGCCTTCAGGAGGGGGCACCCACCCCCTCAGTCCCTTTCTAGATGCCACCGTTCTGGAAGAGGTCTCTTCACCATTCACTATGTTACCTATAGGTTTGTCATGTATGGTTTTTATTATGTTGAGGTATATTCGTTCTATACCTAAGTTGCTTCGAGTTTTTATCACGAAAGGATGTTAAATTTTGTCAAATGCTTTTTCTGCGTCTGTTGAGGTGATCATATAATTTTTTCCCTTTATTTAGTTAATTTGGTGTAACACATTTATTGATTTGCGTATGTGGAACCATCCTTGCATCCCAGGGATAAATCCAACTTGATCATGTTGTATAAGCCTTCTAATGTGCTGTGAATTTGGTTTCTTTTATTTTGTAGAGGATTTTTACATCTATGTTCATCAGGGGTATTGGCTTGTTATTTTCTATTCTTGTAGTGTCCTTGTCTGGCTTTGGTATCGGTGATGCTGGCCTCATAAAATGAGTTTGGAAGTGTTCCCTTCTCTCCAAGTTGTTGCAAGAGTTTGAGAAGAATTGGTATTAATTCTTCTTTAAATCTTTGGTATAATTCAGCAGTGAAGCCATGTGGTCCTGGACTTTTCTTTGTTGGGAGGCTTTTGATTACTGATTCAACCACCTTACTCCTTATTTAGCGGTTCAGATTTTCTGTTTTTGTGATCCAGTCACAGTAGGTTGTACGTTTATAAGAATTTATCTAATATGTCTACATCAGGGATCCCCAACCCCCCGGGCCATGAACTGATATGGGTCCGTGGCCTGTTAGGAACCGGGCTGCACAGCAGGAGGTGAGCGGCAGGCAAGCGAGCGAAGCTCCATCTGTATTTACAGCTGCTCCCCATCGCTCACATTACTGCCTGAGCTCTGCCTCCTGTCCGCATTATGGTGAGTTGTATAATTGTTTCATTATGTATTACAATGTAATAATAATAGAAATAAAGTACACAATAAATGTAATGCGCTTGAATCATCCTGAAACCATCCCCCCCTGCCCCCAGCCCGTGGAAAAATTGTCTTCCATGAAACCGGTCCCTGGTGCCAAAAAGGGTGGGAACCGCTGCTCTAGGTTATCCAATTTATTAGCATATAACTGTTCATAGTAATTTTTTATGATCCCTTATATTCCTGTTGTACCCCATATAATTTATCCTGTTTCATTTCTGATTTTATTAATTTGAATCTTTTCTTGTTTTTCTTAGTCTAGCTAATGGTTTGTCTTTTCAAACAACCAATTCTTAGTTACTTTGACTAGTTTTATACTTTCATGTGTTTTCACGTTACTAATTAGCATCCTTTCATTTCAGTTTGAGGAAATCCCTATAGCATTTCTTGTAAAGCAGGTGTAGTGGTGGTGAACTCCCTCAGCTTTTGTTTGTTTGCAAAGTCTTTGTTTCCTTCATTTCTGAAGGACGGCTTTGGTGAGTAAAGCTTTCTCAGTTGGCAGTTTCTTTCTTTCAGCTCTTTGCATATGTCATGCCACTCTCTTATGGCCTCACGGTTTCTGCTGAGAAATTTGTTGATAGTCTGTTGGGGTTCCCTTTATGTGATGTATCACTTTCCTCCTGTTACTTTCAAAATTCTCTTTCTTTGATTTTTAATAATTCGATTATAATGCATCTTTATGAAGTCTTCTTTGGGTTTAACCTGTTTAGGGATATTTGAGCTTTAGGTACCTGGATGTCCATATCTTTCCCATTATTTGGGAAGTTTCCAGTCATCATTTCTTTAAATAGGCTTTCTACCCTTCTCCTTATAGACATTCCATATGCGTATATTATTTCTTTTGCTGGTGTCCCCTAATTCCCATAAGCTTTCTTCATTCCTTTTCATCTTTTTTTCTTCCTCTTTTCTCCTCTAACTGAATAATTTCAAATGAACAGTCTTCAGGTTCACAGATTCTTTTATCTGATTGATCAAGTCAGTTCTCGAAGCTGTATTTCATTTTTCAATTCATTTATTGTATTCTTCAGCACCAGAATTTCTGTTTGGTTCTTTGTGATTTCTATCTATCGGTCGAACATCTCCTTTTGTTCATGTATTGTTTATTTTGTTGAGTTGACTGTATGTATTCTTATGAAGCTCCCTGAGCTTCCTTTGAACAATTATCTTAAATTCTTCATTAGGCAATTTCTAGACCTCCATTTCTGTGGAATAGGTTCCCAGAAAGTTATTGAGTTTCCTTGTTGTCATTTTTCTGTGTGTGTGTGTGTTTGTGTGTTCATTCCTTGAGGTTTTGCACTGCTGTGTTCACATGTGAAGGAGCAGTCAATTCCTCCACTGACTGGTTTTGGGAAAGAAACACTTTTCACCAGTCAGCCCAGCTGGGAATTCTGTGATTCTGTCAGACCTTATCTATGAATGCACCCGCCTCACACCTCTTGTTCCCTCTTTAGCAGGAATTCTTAAGATTGTATGCCTTCGTTTGTTTTTTTGTTTTTCTTGTCTGCACCCCTCGGCATACAGGATCTTAGTTCCCCAGCCAGGGATTGAACCTGTGCCCCCTGCAGTGGAAGCGTGGAGTCCTAACCACTGGATCACCAGGGAATTCCCTGTATGCCTTCTTTTGATCCCTCACAACCAGGCAGGGTACTGAGAGCCTCCCATTTGTTTTCCTGAGATGTAGTCCCCTGAAATGCTTGTCTTCTTCCAGTGCCACTGAGTTGAGCCATCTGAATGCATGTGCTTACAAGACAGGGGAGAGGCTTTCCCTCGCTGTCTGGAGTACATACATGGAGCTGGCTATGGATGGGGTGGGAGGGTGGGGGAGTCAGGTGTGCAGAGCATTGGGTGTGCCCATGCACCAGACAGGAGTGTCTGCAGACATCATATCCCAAGTGGCTGAAATGCAAGCCTCCTGATGGAGTCTGTGAGGGACTAGTAGGATCTGCAGCCATTTGTTGTGTTCTGAGCCTTGATTTCTGTGGGTCCTTGCAACTCTTCCCTGCTCCCAGCCCTCCAGCTGTCCTGACTCCCTTAGTATTCTTGGTGAGATGAGAAATCACTGAGCCTCTCGGGGCAGCATCTCACACCACTCGGGAAGCCAAGCGCTCAGTCACTACACTCTCACTTTCCCATGGGAGGAATCCTGGGCCACGGAGAACTCTTAGCATTGAGCTATGCCACCTTTGGGGAGGAGTGAGACTGTTCTTCGTACCTTTCTTGTGGTGTCTGTTCTCAGATTTTTTTGCTCCACTGGTGTGCTGGAACTTCTCCACTGGGCTCCCTGACTTCCACAAAGGTACTCTCATCCTTGACTGGTTGTCAAAATCAGTACACTGTGGGGAGATGACAGTAGAAAATTCCTCTTCCACCATCCTGCTGATGTCACTCTCTTATGGACCCAAGTGTTATTTAAAAGCGTGTTGTTTAA